>NW_006408590.1:11992978-12045049 GCF_000296735.1 Chrysochloris asiatica
CGGAAACCCTGTACAGGGTCGCTATGGGTCGAAACCGACTCGACGGCACTTAACAACAACAACAACAACACTACCAGGGGAGTGTAATCAACGAAAGTAAACAAAACGTATGATTGGTCGAAAGTGCAAACAAAAAAATCAAAGAAACAATTTATGATGGTTACGGGTGAAGGGGAGTGAAAATTATTCACAGGCTAGAGGGTAGACACATGTCAACACAGGTGACAGGACAAGAAATATGCAACAAACAAGAGGAAAGGTGAAGGTAGTGAAGACACAGGAGAGTGTACTGTTAAAGTGAACAGAGGTACATGCTGTTAACTGATGGCACATTGAAGGGATTGCAAGCATCGTAATGAAACAAAGTAGAGGATTTGTTGAATATAAAGCTGATGACCTGCTCTGTAAACCTTCACTCAAATCCCTATAAAAAACTCAAAACAGCAACAACAAAAAAATGGGTATCCAAAGAGACCTTGAAACTTGCTCTTGAGAGTAGAGAAGCTAAAGCAACTGGAAGAAAAGATGAAGTAAAAGAGCTGAACAGAACATTTCAAAGGTTCTAATTCATAGCAACCCTATCTAGGGTTTCCAAGGAGCGACTGGAGGATTTGAACAGCTGACCTGAAATGCCACACCAGGACTCCGGTTTGATCCCTAGAGGAAGACTATAAAGCTAGCAAAAGAGGGAACCTTTTAGTCCCTGTTTAAAGTGAGGACAGTGAATCAGGAAGAGGTTAAATGATAAACCACACCCAATTTTCTTTGCAAAGCATCATGGGACAACATGAAATGATATTAATGGAAGATATAAGCTAAATTGGACTTCTCTCTTGAAGAGTCCTGGTGCGGCGCTGTAGGATAAAGCACTGGACCGCAAGGTCAGTTTTAACCAGAAGATCAGAAGTTCAAACTCACCAGTCACTCCTCGAAAAACCCTATACTGGGTCACTAGGAATCGAAACCGACTCAATGGCACTTAACAACAACAACAACAATTACATTTGAGCAACTCCTGTAAGCGCTCCCAAGGCCCTTGGCATTGCTGCTTGTGTCTGATGGCTCACATAATAAGGCAGGTTTATCTGCAGTCCAGCGATCCAGTCTTTCTGAGCATCAAGAAGGATCTGAAGACTTGGTACTGTAACATCCCCAAGTCTCCACACCAATCCAAGAGTATATCTAACTTCTACATGGGACATTACTCATCGAGAAAACTCCTATTTATCTTTTAAAAGTTTACTTAGCTATCTCTACAACTGTAAAGCCTTCCTTGACCATCCCCACCCTTCGAGAGATACTTCCCATTCCTGAACCCTCTCGATTCTCTTTACAGCTTTCAGATTGTTGCAACAAAGGGTGACTTGCTATTACAGCTTATACCTATATGTCTGTCTGTCTCTCTTCCTCTTCCATTATTTTGTAAGCATCTCCATCTAAAAACCATTGTTGTGGAGTAGATTGTGACTCATAGCTACCCTAAATCTCCAAGACTGTAATCTATATGGAAGCAGACAGCCACACCTTTTTCCTGTGGTACAACGGGTAGGTTCAAATGACCAACTTTTTTGTTAGCAGCCAAGCACTTAAACACTGTATCACCAGGTCTCCTCTCCCCCATCTGTTGTTGTTAAGTGTCATTGAGTTGGTTCAAACTCACAGAGACCGTGAATAGGGTTTCCGAGGAGCACCTGGTGGATTTGAACTGACAACCATAAAGTTTTCAGTCCAGTGATGAGCCTACAGCACCACACCAGGAGTCCCTCCTGCATTTAGGAATCTACAATTTATAACAATTCTTTAGAAATCAGCAATGCGTGTAGGGGTTATACGAGTGGTTCTCGATAGAGTGTAAACCTATCCTCTACACTGTAAACCTCTGGGGGAAGACCCCTCCATCTAGCTAATAACTAAAAGGTTGGAAGTTGGAGTCCACCCAGAGAGAGGTACTTCAAGCAGCCTGACCACCAACTTCTGAAACATCAGCTGTTGAAATCCCTCTTGAGCACAGCTGTAATCTGACACCCACCAGATCACCATGCATCAGAGTCAGCTCAAAGGCACCTGGTTTTATTAGCAGACCAGGAGAGGGAGTTGCGCTCCCCCTTCCTTCTGTCCTCTACTTCTGCTGTGTATGAACCATGTGCTAAGAACTAGACTCCTCACAGGCTGTCTCAGCCTTGCTCAGACTTGAGTCATTCTGGCTGTATCTGATTACTTCCTCTCCATTATTTACTTAATACTGTTCAGCATCAATGGGCTGTTTGTACTTAAATAATAAATATCTTCTAGGAGATGGACTGCTGGTATGGTGCTGTAAGATCAGCACTGGACTGTGAATCATAAGGACAACAGTTCAAACCCACCAGCTGCTCCTCGGAAACCCTATAAGGGGTTGCTGTGAGTCGGAACTGACTCGAGGGCACTTAGTAGTAACAACATCCAAGGAGAAAGTTGTACATTACTCCCACCAATAGAAAACAACTTTCACTCATCCTAAATACAAAGGTGGGCATAAAAATACACATGATGAGGATTTTTTTATAGAGTTCTAGCTAGATGTTGTCTACAGAAGACTCTGCCACCAACTCTCTTTATTAAAAAAGGGAGGTTAAAGATGTTAGAATGGTGTTAGATGCCTAGTAGCACCTAAGAAGTTTTAATCCTGGCCATAATCAGAAATGCTGCAAGAGATTTGAAAAGGGAATAGGTTTCTCACCCTATGAAGAAATGCTACTTGATTTCTCACTGAAAGAAAAAAAAAAATTCTGTCACGTCACTTCCAGCTCATGGTGAGCCCATGTAGGTCTAAGTAGGATTTTCAGTGGTTGTTACGTAGAGGTAGATCACCAGGCCTTTCTTCCAAAGCACCTCGGGATTAGTGTCAAGTCTCCATCCAACCTTTTGGTTAGAGGCAGAGCATGTTAACCATTTGTGCAGCATCCCTAATCATATCCTGCACTCCCTAAAACCACCTTTCATCCCATCAAAGTAAATACTTCACACTCTGTATTATTACATAACCTTGACCCTTGAAACAGTGCAGGTTAGTTATGAACAACCGATACTATTTAGAGTTTACAGTGTGTCGGATGCAGGTTTGAGTTCTGGCTCTACTACTTCCTTCCGAACTGTGTGATTTTAACAAAGTCACTAAACCTCTCTGAATCTGTTTCCGAACCTGCAAAATAGAGATGATCATAGCACACAGTTCCTATTATGAAGTTTTTCCAAACACAAAGTGTTTGGTCCATAGTCATGCTCAATCAATTATGGCTGTCATTATTATTTACTATTGGCAAATCTCTATGGTATTTTGACACCCTTTCTATGGTTAAAATAGTAAGGCCCGGTCAAGCAACCTATCAAGATCACAATTTGTAAGGTGCAGAGCTGGGGTTCCAATTCACATCTCTCTGCCCATCTTGCCTTTCCCATTATACTGAACAATTGTCCGAAGGGGCAGTAAAGGTTGTCATCTGTATTTTGTGTCAGGTATTTTGACTCCTGTGCTGTTCTATTGTATTTTTCGAAACTTCGTAGGCGTGCTCAGAAGGCCTTGAGCCATGGGTACAGGCAATCAAGAGGAGCCGATTCAGGCCCAGTTTGTGAGGTTCTTGCCATGTCTTTGACCCCGAGTGTCACAACTGGCCTGGGAGTTTCTTCTTGTGGAGGAAACCAAGTGCAGGCAGAGAGCTCACAGCACTCGAGAAGCATAGAAGCATCCTTCATGTTGAGGCTGCTCTTGTCACAAGGACACTGAGTATGGATGTGCTGTTACTCCTTCCCTTGTCATTCTTAACCTTCCATTTATACATTTCTCACCTGATTTTCATTACTTCAGCTTACCACCTGGAGAAGATACTTTAAATAACAAAAAACACAAGCCTGGGAGAGAGGTACACAGAAGTTGTTTGCTCTGCCATCTCATCTCTCTTCAAGTCCCACTCTGGAGTTGACAGGAGTAGTGAGAGGCAGCAGAAATACCATGTCCCAGAATGTATTTTTCTTCTCCTACTGGATGTTGGTGCTGTAGAATCAGCACTGGACTGCAAACCACAAAATCGGCAATTCAAATCCACCAGCTGCTCCTAAGAAATCCTATATAGGGTCACTATGAATTGGAACCGACTTGACAGCACTTAACAACAACAATAATACTGTCTTCCCAAAGACTGGTGGTTTCAGAGAAGAGGATCGGTCATAAAGGGGGTCTAGTGATCGGCTTCTGTAAAAACTGCTGTTGGTGGTGGCCATAGAGTCAAGTCCAATTCACAGAGACATGATGTGCTTGCGGCGCTGTGGGTTAATGCACTGGACTGCAAAGCCATTTGAACTGTAAGATCAGTGGTTCAAGCTCACTAGCTTCTCCTCAGAAATCCTCTACAGGGTTGCTATGGATCAGAACCGACTCAACAGCACTTAACCACAGCAATCTTTACGAAGTAAATCACAAACACTTTCTCCTGTGGAGTCACTAGGTGGGTTTGGACCACCAAATTTGGTTAACTGCTGAATGTTTAAACCATTTGTTCCAGCGGGACTCCTTTCTGGGAAGACAAAAACTATGAAAAGCCCATAGGACTGTTCTACTCTGATGCACATGGGGTTGTCACGGAAGACAAGAGAGTGTGTGCTATGTAACTTGAGGGAGGAGTAGTATGGGAAAGAATGGGTTGTGTTCCTCCAAAATTGTGTGGCAAATCCTAATCTCTCAGTCATAATCCCTTTTGGGAATGGTTTGTCTTTGTTATGATAATGGAAATGATTAGCATAAAGAGTCAATCTCTTACAAATTACAAAAGGAGAAGATTAAGGAAGCAGATGAGAAAAAAAACAAAAAAAACCACATGTCAAGCCACAGGAAGATCATCCCGAGCAGAATCTCAGAAGAGATGGACCTTCCTCCAGAGCAGACAGAGAAAGCAAACCCTTTTTTCCCTAGAGCCAGGGCCCTGAATTTGAACTTCTAGCCTCCTAAACTGTGAGAAAATACATTTCTGTCTGTGAAAAGCAACCATGTGTTGACTCTGGAGTAGCAGCAGTAGATAATGAAGACATAATCTGGTTCTGGAAGGCAGTGGGATGCCGCTCTCACCATACCTAAACTGTAACTCTATGAAAACTCTATGCATAGCAGAGAAACTGTAAAAGTGCTGTTGAAATTGGATAACGGATAGATACAGAAATTCCTGGTGTGGTGCTGAGGGAAAATGCACTGGACCACTAGGTCGGTTTGAACTGCAAGGTCGGTGGTTCAAACTGACCAGTCGCTCCTCAGAAACCCTATACAGGGTCACTATGAGTCAGTGATTGCACTTAATAACAACAATAGTTAAAAAGGAGTCCTGGTGTGGTGTGTAGGATAAGCACTTGGACCGCTAACCACAAGGTCTGAGGTGCAAAACCACTTGCTGCTCCTTGGAAATCCTGTGTCATTATGAATCTCTACAGCCCTTAACAAGATAAAAACAACAATAGTTTTAAGGTGTCTAATAGTAAAATCATTTACTGATGAAGATCAAAGAGCACAGCCTTCGGTATAGCTTATATCTCAATGTAAAGAAAACAAAAATCTTCACCACTGGACCAATAAACAACATTCTTATCAACAGAGAAAAGATTGAAGTTGTCAAGGACTTCATTCTTCTTGGATTAACTTTCAACACTCACAGAAGCAGCAGTCTAGAAATTAAACAACGTATTGCATTAGGCAAATATGTTGCACAAGACCTTTTAAAGTGTTGAAGAGCAAAGATACCAGCTTGAGGACTGAGGTGAACCTGACCCAAGCCATGGTATTTTCAATAACCTCAGATGCATGTGAAAGCTGGACAGTGAATAAGGAAGACTGTAGAAGAATTGATGCTTTTGAGTTATGGTGTTGGAGAATATTGAAAGTGCCATGGGCTGCCAAAAGAACCAATAGATCCGTTTTGGAAGAAGTGCAGCCAGAGTGCTCCTTAGAGGCCAAGATGGCCAAACTTCATCTCTCATAGTTAGGAGGGGACAGTCGCTGGAGAAGGCTATCATGTTTGGTAAGGTGGGGGGTCAGAGAAGAAGAGTTAGACCCCCCAGTGAGATGGAATGGCCAGGTGGCAGCATCAACAGGACTCAAGCGTGCCAACAGTAGTGAGGTTGGCCCAGGACCAGGCAGTGTTTTGTTCTGCTGTGTATAGGATCACTATGGGTTGGTACCGACTTGATGGCACCTAACAACAACAACAATAGTAAAAGCCTAAGGAGCCCTCATAGTGTAGTGGGTTACACATTGGGCTGCTAATCACAAGGTCAACAGTTCGGATCTACCAGTCACTCCACAAGATAAAGAGGAGGTTTTTGTTCCCATAAAGATTTACAACCTCAGAAATCCTACAGAGGGTCGCTATGGTTGGAATTGACTTGATGGCAGTGGGTTTTTAGTTTTTAATAGTAAAAGCCTCGACTGCCTCGAAGAGACTACTGGGAGAATTGTGAGCATCAACGGCAATTCTGATGCGGAACCAAGAGTGAGGCGAGCGAAACAGAAAATCTCTATTGTCCTAAAAACATATAGATGGTTGGCGCCACTGCCACAGAATGGTGCTACCAGCGTGGACATTACAAGTGCTCTGGTGAGGCTGTCAAAGAAAATGATGAGCATGCAACTCGACACTGAAAGACTTGTGGTACTTTTTCTGCACTGAGAAAAAACTTGCAAGGAGCATGGGAATCAGAGCTGTATGGTTTCAGAGCGCCGGGCAGTGTCTTTCTAAGTTTAAACGAGTCAGATCTTCACCAGCTCAGTTACACAGTGCGGGGCTGCTGTACACAAGTGGCCAGCTGAGGGTGTGGCGCTGCCAGGCCCCGAGGAGCATGGGGCCACTCGAAGCATAGGAGCAGTGTGCTGTCTCAAGGAGCCTGGACAGTGAAGCTGAAGTCCAGAGCTGAGGGGCCTCCACCCAGAATCCAGGGAGTATGCTGACACCCAGAGTCTGGAAGGCACACCAGGGCCCAGATTGTCCCCAAGAACAAAGGATTGTTTCCAAGCCTTAAGAGCCATGTTCTTAATAGTTCTGCTGGGGTTGTACTTGCTTGGTGTTTGTCATCCTTTCTTTCCCTACAATTTTTCCCATTTGGAAACGTCTACCTATACCTACCTGTTCCACCACTGTATGTTGGAAACAGATAACTTGTAGTCAATTTCATAAGTTCACAAAATTTTTACCAAGATGGAATATCCCCAGAATCGGATCCATATTTCATTTAGAAACTCAGAAGAGATTTTGGACTTGGAGTTAATTTAAGACTTTTGGGATGATGGGATGGGATGAATGTGTTTTGCATGGGATAGACATCTGGGGAACCAGTAGGTAGTTGGAACAAACTCAAGGGCACTTAACAATAAGAGCATGCCTGTGGTTATAATCCCACTGGGGAATGGGTTGTCTTTCCTATGTTAATGACCAGCATTGGTATATGGTGTGTCCTGAGTCAATCTCTGTTGAGATCTAAAAGTGACTAAATGAGCAAGCAGGAGATGCAATGAGGGGAGAAGAGAGATGCCAAGTCCCATGAAGATCAGCAGAAGCTCAAAGAGACAAGGCCCTTCCTTCAGGATCCACAAAGTAAGCCTTTGCCTAGAGGCAAAACTCTGAATTTGAACCTCCAGGGTCCTCAACTGTGACACATAAATTTGTTTGCCTAACTTAAAGTGTTTCTGTGACAGTGGCACTAGGTAACTAAGATACCACTCTTTAAGCAAAATTAGTTACAAGTTATATTTTAGTGGAAAATCAGCTTTTTATCTTAATATATGAGATCTGGCTGTATTGTAGATTCTCCATCAGTAGGCCAGAATTGGCTGACTAAGGTAAAGATCAAAGAAACAAGGATCTTCCTCCAGAATTGACAGAGAAAACCTTTGCCCATATCCTGACATCCTAGGGTGGCACTGTGGGATCACCACTGACTGCTAACCACGATGTCAACAGTTCAAATCCATCAGCCATTCCTTGGAAACCCTATACAGGGTTGCTATGAGTTGGAATCAGCTGGATGACACTTAAGCACAGCAAAGGTAAAGTTCTGTATCTCAACAACAAAGAGCCCTGCTCTGTCCTCCACACACTGACTCCTAAGCTGAAGCAAAACAATAGGGACAGAGAATGACTCAAAACCCCTACTGGAGGCTTGAAATACAGAGACAGAGCCTTGGGGAAAAGGAGATCAATGGTCTGAGGGACTGTGGGAGAGTAGCTCAAGGAGTGCTCACCACCCACTAGATACCACACACACTGTGTACCCCAAGTGTCTCTGGATAAGGTTGGAGGCTACGTTAGGAGCACAGGACAGGTGGTACAGACCAGAAAATCCACTCCCTCATCTCCATAGCCTCTTGACTCTGTAGAGCTTGCATCTGACGATGTGATTTTGAAGTAAAGGACTGAATGTTCTCAAGTGTCCCCCTGAGTGCTCTAGCCAGACCAGCAACACAAGTGCTGTGGTTACACTGCAGTGTGGATATTAGTGAGGGCCATCGGGGGGTATTTTGAGTTTAAAAATATGTTTTTCTTCTGGAAATAGTTTTGTGGATGCTTAGAAAGTATTGGCCCATGCATGATCCCCCCGAAGCCCATTGAGCACAGTAAATGGCTGAAAGAGGTGAGTGGAAAGAGCCTGGGGTTCCCCCTCAGGAGTCACTAGATTTATCCTGACTTGCCTTTGCGCTACACATGGCTGGCCATACAAGAATGGATGCCTCGCCTCCCCCAGGACAGATCACGACAGTTGGGGACTTGAGTATGTGTGTTGAGGGCAGAGGGCAGACAGAGTGGCACTCGTCCAAATGCATAATAAATGCTGACAAAAAATCAGGATATGAGAAATATTCCTAGCTAGTCAAGTAAGAAACCTGGGAGAGTCAGAACTCGACCAGACTGCCTTGTTTTCCCAGGTCTCCAAAGTCCTGGAGTGGTGCTGCAGCGTAATGTGCTGCACAACAAAGTCAGTGTGAGCCTCAAGGTCGGAGGTTCAAACCCACCAGTCACTCCTCAGAAACCCTATACAGGGTCGCTATGAGTCAGAACCAACTCAACAGCACATACCAAAAAAAAAAAATCCACTTTTGACAGGGTGCAGATTTAACACTTTTCTATTGCTCTTTTTAGTGACAAATATTTGAGTTTTCTATGAGCAAACCTGTACATAAGACCAAGAGGCAGCTGTTTGAACAGAACAAAGGAATAGAGAATGGTTTAGAAGAAGGATTGTTCCAGGGTCGTATCTTTTCACCATATTTATTCAATCTGTATGATAAGCAAATAATTTGAGACGGTGGATTATACGAAGAAGAACATGGCATCAGGTTTGAAGGAAGACTAATTTATAATCTATAATATGCAGATGATACAACCTTGCTTGCTGGAAGTGAAGAGGACTTGAAATACTGATGAAGATCAAAGACTACAGCTTTCAGTATGTATGGATAGCACCTAAATGTAAAGAAAATTTAAAAATCTCACCAGGCCAATCATGATAAATGGGAAAAGATCAAAAGTAGTCCAAAACTTCATTTTGCTTGTATCTACTATCAACACTCATGGAAGCAGCAGACAAGAAATCAAACAACAGATTGCATTAGGCAAATCTGCTGCAAAAGATTTTTTTTTAAGTGTTAAAGCACAAAGAGATCAGTTTGAGAACTACGTTATACCTGACCTAAGCCATGGTATTTTCCATTACCTCATCTGTATGTGAAAGCTGGACACCTGAAAAGAATCACCATTTGAATTATGGAATTGGAGAAGAATACTGAAAGTACCATGGGCTGCCAGAAGAACAAACAAATCTGTGTTGGAAGAAGTACAGCCAGAATGCTCCTTCGAAGCCAGAGTGGCAAGTCTTCATCTCTCATACTTTGGACATGTTGCCAGGAGGGACCAGCCCCTGGAGAAGGACATCATGCTTTGTAAAATGGAGGGTCAGTGAAAAAGAGGAAGACCCCCCCCCCAACAAGATGAACTGACAGTGGCAATAGCAATGGGCTCAACTGTGACAATTGTGAGGATGGCACAGGAATGGGCAGTGCTTCATTCTGCTGTGCATAGGGTCAATATAATTCAGGACTAAATAAATGGCATCTAACAACAATAACATTTGACAGCGTTCCACCTTACACAGATTCCACTATTTATAGAAATAGAGCAGTGAGCACACCAGGTGGTTGGAAATCAAGACTTTGTGACAAATTATGGTTTTAACAGACAAGCCAAGTTGGAGAGGGGTTAGGAGACATAACAGCCTGGGAACTCCTGGATCCCTGGTCCCATGTTCCTCAGGTCACTTAACTGCTTTATCTCCAAGGCTTTCTCTCTTTTTATGGCATAGAGGTAGAAAGTATTTGCTATTCAGTTAGGCTGCAGTGTAGGTGTTGGCCACAATCATTGCTAACAACTACTATGTTCTTCAACCAGGCAAAGGAGTTTGTAAAAAAGGGCTAATTTAAACTTCGTAACAACCCTAGGCAAAACTAGTACTATTTCTTAGATGCAGAAACTGAGGCTTGAACTTGTCCAAGGTCACATCCTAGCAAGCAGTAGCTGAAAAAACAGAGTTAGTCTTAGCCTGTGCACTATGCTCGGGAAAATGACATGGGGCATGATGAGAGAACACCCCAGTACTCCTTCCGAACTACCCTTAGTGGTTCACCCTCAGTCCATGCAGGGCTAGACTCAAGAAAGTGGTCACAACTCTCTTCTGGAAAACACAAAGCAGATAACGATGTACGTTACTTCAGCTTTCAAGTGAACAAGGATATGCTGGCATGTAGGGTTACCATGCTCTGCCCACCAAGCAGGAAGCAGACTGGAGTCTTGGTGAACATCAAGCAGTCTGTCAGAGGGTATGCATGGGTTAGAAGAGAAGCCCGAAGAGCCGAGCAAGAATTTTACAGTCAGGAGAGGGCTCTCTGGGGCCCCTAGATGACACAAATGGTTAAGCACTCAATGATAATCAAAAGGTTGACAGTTCAAATCCACCCATAAGTATCCACAGAAAAAAGGTCTAGCAATCTAGTTCCAAAAGATCACATCGACTTGCAAACCCTATGAAGCCCAGTTCTACACTGACACCTGTGGGTTCACTATGAGTCAGAACTACAGGACAGCAACAGACTTTGGTTTAGAAGGCCTTTCCACAAATGAGGGAAGAAGACAAGAGCCCGGCAGGGGCAATAGGGAAGGTAAGAACTATTTCCATGTCATCTAAATGTCTTCTCACTGGAGGCAGATGGATGAGGCAAGAAACATTCTGGCAAGAAATGAAGGTCCACAGAGCTGTTTCCTCCCCAGCACCACAGCAGCCAACTGGGGCTGTGAGAACCTCTCAGGGCAAGAAAAGGATGAGCAGTGCATGCTGGGTAGGTGAAGGGATAGAAGAGATAGTCAGAATATACGGCAAGGGGAGGAATCTGAAACCTAACCTTTCAATTTGGATACTTCATTCCATTTCTGTGAGAGTGCAGAGAATGCTCCTCATCTTTCCCAGAGTCTTCATCGGCCAAGGATGTCACTCTGCCCGACATTCTTGCAGGTTCATCCTAGTGTTTCCTTTCCTTCCAGCACCAAAGGTTCTGAACCACATTCAGGAACCCGAGTGTGAAGCCCAACTCCCTAAGCTACTTTGTTAACTTCTTTGCTTCTTTCAGTATTTCCCAAAGCACGGGGTACTTATTGAGAGCTTATTCTCAATAACCGGGAAGGAGCTGGCCCAGGATCAGTCATAAACATGGCATACAAAATTCCCGAGAATGAAGTTAGAATCTTAGAATTCTAACAAATGAGACATTTTGAGTTCTTACTAAGTGCCAGGCACCATGCTAAGCCTACCACATGCATGAACTCATTTAACCTTATTATCTCCATTTACAGACGAAGAAACTCAGGCAGGGAGGATTTCCGTTAACTTGTCCATAGTGGTAGACTGGGATGTTGACCCAGACAATGTGGCTGGGGCGGCGGACTTTTGCCCACTACACCTCCCTGCTCAGCAAAGTGGCTCTGTGTCTGGACACTGGGAAGGGCTCCTCTCAGAGACGGTGCCTGGAGAAAGCCTGGAGGAACACGAAGGGGCTCCAATAACATGCTGAGGGCATTCTGGGACCAGGAAACAAAAAATGTCGTGTCTGAAATGTTGGCTGGCTCCTGCTAGCTATCCTTTTTGTACTCCCAGCCCCTTTGAATTACCTTCTTTCAGACTTTGAGGCCCCTGGCCAAGCTCTGTTGTTTCCATAACAGCGACCTCTGTTAAGTTGGGCAAACCCAGCATGGACATCAGTCACAAAGACTTGCCCAGACAGGGACCATACCACATGACAGGAAGACCAAGGAAGGGGGCCAGAAGTTGTGGTCCAGGTTGTGACAGTAGGACTACGGGTGACAGGAACTGAGTGGTTGCTATGTGAGCAACACTATCCTACATAAATCACTTAAGTCATTGAATCCTCACCATAATCCTGTGAAGCTGGCTCCATTATTATGACCAATTTATAGAAAGAGCCATTGAAGCTCAGAGGAGAGGTCAAGTAACATTTATAAGGTTGGACAGCAGGTAAATGGCAGAGCCAGGATCAAAACCTAGAATATTTGACTCAAGAGTTGTTGTTGTTAAATGCCATCAAGTCGGTTCCAACTCATAGCAACCCTGTATAGGGTTTCCGAGGAACTGCTGATAGGTATGAACCACTGCCCTTGTGGTTAGCAGTCCAGTGCTTATCCTATAGTGCCACACCAGGATGCCAGCATATTAGACTCAAGAGTACATACTCTTAAACTCAATCATCTCTAATGCATAATCTCAGAAATAGCTAGATAATTTATTAGGCCTTATAACTATTAACCCATGTATCCGTCTTCTGGGCAGCAAAGTGAGTGTAATACAGTCAATTAAAAAGCCAGATGAGAAAATATTAGCTGACCCTATATTGAAGGGCATTCTCCATAATCACTGAACAACACTCTTCACAAGTGGCAAGGCCATTAAAGACATGGTAAGACCAAGGAACTGTCTGTCACCCATTGTGGGAGACTATAGGACAGACAACTAATATGATGGAGTGTATTCCAGGAGAGACTGGAGAGAGAAAGAGCCTCACTGGAAAACTGGTAATACCCAAATCAATTCTAAGCTAATAGTGTTGTACCAAGCTTAATTTCTTAGTTTTGAGCAATTGTCTATGGTTATATACAATGTTAACATTAGAGGAAGTAAAGGGTATATAGCAACGCTAATATTTTTGCAACTTGTCTATAATTAGCTCAAAAAATTTTTAAATCAACTGTTCAAAAACCAAAACAGTAGAAATGACAAAGGATCCAAGCCACTGAAATTTGTAGTTTGCAAACTAGCTTGTTTATCTTGGTAATTGTAATCAAATTATATTGGTTCTACCATCAAGGGAAGGAGCTCTGGTAGCGTAGTGGTTACGGAATCGGGTTGCCAATCTCAAGGTCAGCAGTTTGAAACTACGTGTGGTTCCATGGAAGAAAGATGAGGCTTTCTGGTCCCGTAAAGATTTACAGCCTTGGAAACTTTATGCAGGGTCACTATGAGTCAGAACCGACTCCACGGCACATAACCACCACCACCATCAAGGGAAAAGCGTGGACTGCAGGACTCTACCCAGAGAAGCAGTGACACCAGAGATGGAGACAGAGATGATGATGTGGAGAGATGGAGCGGCTGGGGACTCTAAACCCAGAGAGGGGCTGTGTGCTGACAACCGGAGGGCAGGCTTGCAGGGTATATCCTTTGGTTGGCTGATGATGCATGGAGGGGATCATAACCATGGCAATGAAATGATAAACTACAGGATGAATGTAAAGCTAGTGTTCTCCTATGTAAACTACCACATAATTCATAATAGACATTTTTTTTTTAATTATATTGCTTCTACCTATATTTATGAATTAGTACTCATCTTTGTTGACATTAAATGTATTTTCAATTATTAATTTATAAAAAGAGAAGCTGGCAGTGGGCCTTCTTTAGAAGAATGGATTACTGACGTGTGCTTCAAGATGAGACCCTGCTAGCTTTTCCTCTCTTTGGTCCACAGCCTCAATCCCACAAATCTACCTGACCCCCTGCCTAGTAAAAGGCCTGGATCAACTTGAAGGTTGAAGGACCACCCTGTAGGCAGAGGTCAACATCTGGGGATGCAGCATCAGGGATTGGACAAGTCAGAGAGCTCCAATGAGGATCAGAATGGTTCACAGCTAGATGAGCAAGGGAAAATCCAAAGTGCCAGTCCCACGGACGGACTAGATCCTGGCCACCACAGTAAACACTTTCCTGAATTTGCTCGGTTCATCCTCAACAGAACCCTAGGAATATGTTGTTAGTATTATTCTCATTTCTCAGATCAGGAAATTGATGATGAGAGGGAGAAAGCAACTTCCCTAAGGCCATATAGCAAGTAAGTAGTTGTTGTTATTGGGTGTCCTAGAGTTAATTTCCAACCATAGTGACCCCATGTGACAGAGAAGAACTGCTCCATAGGGGTTTCTAGGCAGTAATCTTCCTGGGAAAGGAGCCCTGGGAGCATAGTGGGCAACTAACTGCAGGTCAGTAGTTCAAATCTACCAGCCACTCCACAGGAGAAAGATGAGGCTTTTTAAGGCATGGAGGTGGAAAGTATTTGCTATTCAGTTAGGAGACCTCCCCAGTGTCCAGACACAGAGCCACTTTGCTGGGCAGGGAGGTGTAGTGGGCAAAAGTCCACCGCCCCAGCCACATTGTCTGGGTCAACATCCCAGTCTACCACTATGGACAAGTTCTCCTTCCATAAAGATTTACAGCCTCAGAAACTCAGGGTTGCTATTAGTCAGAAACTACTTGACTGCATACAAGCACCACCACCACCACCATCTCCACCACCACCAATGCCATCACTGCCACCACCACCTCCTCCACCACCCACACCACCACCACTGCCACCACCATCACCACCAACAACAACAACGCCATCACCACCACCACCACCACCGTCACCACCTCCACCACCACCAATCTTTATGGGAGCAGATTTCCTGCAGAGCTACTGGGTGCTCCCAAACAGCCAATCTTCCAGTTACCAACTGAGCCCGTAACTGTGGCACCATCAGCACTCCTTAAGTAAGCAGCTCTGGTGTGTAGGATCAGCACTGGACTATGAACCAAAAGGTCAGCAGTTCAAAGCCACCAGCTGCTCCTTGGAAACCCTCTACAAGGTCCCTGTAAGTCGGAGCCAACTTGACAGCATTTAACAAGAAAGCAACAACGGAGTTGCAATACAGCATACAAATGGTGTCTCCACAAACCATTAGCAGCTCTTGCTTTGCTGACCTTCTTGTTTCAACCTATATTGAACTGTCTATCTCTGTGAAATCAGTCTCAGGGAGTGGGAAACAGACGGAACCAGACGAGCAACATGAGCACATGCTACACTCACTAAGTACCAGATGTTCTATGTTCCTAATTCCATTGGATTACTACAAAAGGGGATGATGACCAACTCCATTTTAAAATTAGACAACTGAAGCTCAGAGAGGATAAATCATTTATCCAACACCAGACAGCGAAATGACTGTATCAAAATTTAGACCCACATTTTCTTGATGGCCAAAGTCTGTGCTCTCTCTATTCATTCTGTTTCCAATGAAGACTCACCGGGAGGTTGGGAAGGGGCCAAGGGAGGGACCATCAAGCAAGCGTCAAAAAATGAACATCTCAACAACTTACGAAAAATAGTCCTCAAAGACAGGTCTAAATAGGCATTGCCCATGCTGAATGGAAGGCCAGATAGACCAATTATCTATCTGATTTCTCCTGTCATGTCTTGTCAAATCCAGATGATTCCGATCTAAACAAACAGGGCTATTTCTGTTGGTTGGTTAGGTTTTTCTTTCCTTTGATTGTCTTTTTGTTGTTGTTTGGAGCCTATTTTGGCTCTCAACATGACCTCAATTATCTAGAAAATTGATTTATTCTAACATTGCATCTCTTGAAGAAACACAGATTCACAATCTATCTTACTAACTTGTTGTTTAGTGCCATTGAATTAGTTCTTATTCATAGCGACCCTGTATAGGATTTCCGAGAAGCAACTGGTAGATTTGAAGTGCCGACCTTGAAATTCAAACCGACTTCACGATTCAGTACTCATGCTACAGTGCCATACCAGGACGTCATCTTACTAAATTGTTGTTGTTGTTAAGTGCCGTCGAGTCGGTTCCGACCCATAGCGACCCTGTACAGGGTTTCCGAGGGTGTAAATCTTTACGGGAGTAGAAAGCCTCATCTTTCTCCCGCGGAGCGGCTGGTAGTTTCGAACCGCTGACCTTAAGGTTCGCAGCCCGATTCGTAACCACTACGCTACCAGAGCTCTTACTAAATAGCCATTCCTAAATTACATACTGGAGTTCTGGTGTGGCACTGTGGGTTAATGTGCCAGACTGCAAAGCCATTTGAACTGCATGGTCCATGGTTCAAGCTCACCAGCTGCTCCTCAGAAACCCTATACAGGGTCGCTATGGGTCGGAAACGACTCGACAGCACTTAACAACAACAACAACAACATATACAAATGGAAGGAGCTCTGGTAATGTAGTGGTTACGAATTGGGCTGGTAGCCTCAATGTCAGCAGTTCAAAACTACCAGCAGTTCCGCAGAAGAAAGATGAGGCTTTCTGCTCCTGTAATGATTTATAGCCTCGGAAACCCTATACAGGGTCACTATGGGTCAGAAATGACTCGACAGCACTTAACAACAACAACAACAACAACAAACAAGCAAATGGAGCAAGCGTTGCTCTTAGAAGCTTGGTCAGTCATTTCAGCCAGAAGAATAAGGCCACAGTGATCCAGACAAGTGCCCATAAATCCAAACCCAGTCAATTGGCTTTATACTTGGACATTTAAGCAGAAACATCCCTGCCTTGCATCCCAAAAGCCTATTTGCAATTTATGATTCCAAATTCTGAAATGGAAAAGCAATATGTGAATTTAGGAAAGAAGAGAATTCCCGGGTCATAAAACTCAAGCTCAAGTTCAAAGTACCCTGGTTCCTTCACAAAGTGTTACTTGGGGGACTGATTATTCTGAAAGTTGTTTGGGTGATGATACACAGGACACCCCGGGGGACCCTGCCTCCTGGGAATAAAGCAATCTCTGGGCAGCTCACTGCCGCGTATGCATCTTTCAACAAAGACAGAGGAAAGGCCACAGAAGAAATCTGATGCTGGCTGGCCTGAAGCAGTTGAAACTGTCACACAGTTGGGCTGATTTGTTAAAAATCTTACTCTCTGAGAAAATTCACCCTTTTTGCTCATATCAGCAAGTTAAGTGTTTATCATCATTCTACAAGTCCACTGTCTTTTTAGTTCACGAAATTTAACCACTTAGCATGAAATTAAGAACCTTTTCAATGTGTTGGAAGCAAGAAGAGGAGGGAGAAGAAAATGGGTCTTTATCTATAACTGAATCCTTCAAGTGGATTGATAAATCTTTTTCCTCAAATTTTTGTTCACAAAACCAAGAATGCGAAAGATCAGGACATCACATGATTATGTATAGAGCCCATAATTATATTCTTGTTAAATGCCTTAGAGTCAGTTCTGACTCACAGCATCCCTGTATAGGGTTTCTGAGGATTTTTAAATCTTTGTGAAGCTGAAAGCTTCATCTTTCTCCCTAACGGGCTCAAACCACAAACCTTGCTGTTTGCAGTTCAGTGCTTATCATATAGAGCCACTCCACTCCCCATGGAGTCCATGGCTCTCTTCATTTACTCTAGTCAATGTCAAGTTTATAGGGTACACTTGAAAGTTGACAATTACTTGGTCATCTTAGAAAGCGTGAGCAGTCAATGTTGATTATTTTAGCTCAGGGCAAAGAACGAACAAATGGAAAGGTAGAACTGAAATCACATTGCTGTAGATTCAGGGAAATGCATTAAAATTTGTGAAATCTACAATCGGCTGGAACATTGTGTTATTGTTAGGTGCCATCGAGTCGGTATTGACCCATAATGACCTTATGCACAGCAGAACGAAACACTGCCTGATCCTGGGCACATTGTAAGTGATATATAAATGTCAGCTCGCATAGCTGTTGTTGCTACTAATCTTATTATTATTGTTAAATACCATCAAGTTGGTTCTGACTCATAACAACTCATGTATAGGATTTCCCAGGAGCAGCTGGTGAGCTTAAACTACCGACCTTGTGGTTAGTATCTAGTACTTAATCCTACAGCACCATACGAAGGTTAATATTATTAATATTATTAAATATTAAACTTAATATTATTATTAAGTTACTCAAATTCAGAGAACTCTTCCAAATGCTTTGCCTCACTGAAGCAATGACGATAAAACAGGGAGAGAAGATTAAATAGACAATGCAATATTTTGTTTTTTGTTTTTTTAAAGGCAGTCAAAAAATGCTGGATGAGTAATCTCCCACCCACATGGAACAAGGGACCCTGCCTCTGATGTGTTCCTTGAGAGACCACCCTAGTAATTTGGGAGCAAAGAAGCCTCAACTTGAGGCTTGAGAAGATGCCAAGGACCTTGCAGGAGAATCCGTCTAAAGAGAGAGACATTGATCTCATTTCCCAATGAGAAGCATATGTCCAGGGTACATACACTTCCTCCGTTCACATATGGATGGAAAGAATGCAAAGGACATTCTGTCCCAAGGACTTACTCATGCCTAGCCTTCAAGACTTAACTTTTTAATTTAAATCCCAAAATCCTGTCATAAACTAGCCAACCGCATAGTTGCTCTGAGAACAACATCTGGGCAATCCATTTATCATGTGGCAATTTCCAACAGTTAAAACAAATGTTCTGTGTAACAAAAACTTCCACAAAGTTGGTAAGAAGCTATGAATTTTTTTCTCTCCTTTCCATCACTAGCAACATCTAATAGCTTCCATTTAACCACCAAGTCTTGACTTTACTCACGTGACTACATTGAGGCAAATACATTATCTTGTTAACAGACATCTGAATTCTCCCAGGCAGTCTATAACGGTCAGCTCTATTATGAGTCACCTGTTTTTATAACCATTCTGATCACTAAACCCCTCTGATAGTTTTTGGAAAATCTAAGTGATACTGGCTTGAGTACAAAGCCTAATTCATGCAGGTTCCCAAACATTACCTGCAGGGCGTGTGGTGCCAACACGTCTAGCTCCCAAATCCCATCAAATAAACACTTTCTTGAAACAAGAAAACCCTGGTTCCCATGGATTGTTCAACTCCAATGCAGGATTCCATAAAAAGGGCTTTGGTTTTCGCTTTGTCTTTGAAAATTAGCCTGGGGCCTGGTCATTTGTTAGTACTAACCTTCTCCGAATGTGGTCCTTGGGCCTCTTCATGGATACATATGTGAGTTTTTCTAGGTGATCTTTTTTTGTGTGTTAAGAGTTTTATTTTAAATCCCAGCTACTTTGTGTCGCTCCCAGGACTGGCCTGATCTCTGGATACATCTTAGTTCAGGTCTATC
This sequence comes from Chrysochloris asiatica, assembly GCF_000296735.1. Lineage (NCBI taxonomy): Eukaryota > Metazoa > Chordata > Mammalia > Afrosoricida > Chrysochloridae > Chrysochloris > Chrysochloris asiatica. The sequence goes on from NW_006408590.1 coordinate 12,012,509, forward strand.
ACAAGCTGCCAAAAGGCAGTATGGACGAATTGGGGTTCTGTTTGTTTCCTTCTTTCTCTTTCTTCCAGTCAATTCTCTTCCATCAATAACCTCCTTATCTTCTGCATAGACAGAGGCATAGGTGAGGAGAAATAAAGATGAAAAATAAAGAAGACAGCTGATGGGTCTATGCAATGGCAGGGGCTCAGACACTCTGGGACCCGGGTGTGTCCGTATCTGCAAGGTGCCTCGCTGTTTGTTTTGAGTGCCTCTGGGTATTTTTAGAATCCGTGGGGAGAAGTTAAGCTGTGCAGAGTGGCTGCTATGCTACTAATGACACCCTCAGCTTAAAGAAGCAGGATTCACAAGACTTCGGAAGCTTCAGGTGACACCAAGTAACACACGGCTCGAAAAATCACACATTAATGGGAGTGGAGGTGACAAAAAGAGAAGGAAAAAAAAAAAAACCCAAAAACCTTGATAAACTAAGCTGGTATAAAGGCTTACTTGCAGAGCTCAGGTGTAAGTCACCTCATTGTGGTATTTGTATGAGTTTGTAGTAGCCACCACATCAGGAGTACTGACGGTGCAATGGGCACACAACAGTTGTTGTTGATAAGTGCTGACGAGTCAGTTCCAATTCATACCAACCTGGATAGATTGTTCTAAGGCTATACATCTTGCAGGAGCAGAAAGTCTCATCTTTCTCCTACGGAGCAGCTAGTGGGCTCACACTGCCTACCTTGAGGTTTGCAGTCCAATGTTTATCCTACAGAATTACTGCGCTCCAACACCAACAGCTGTTGTTATTGTGAAATGCTGTTGAGTTGGTTCCAACTCATAGCGACCCTGTATAGGGTTTCCAAGGAGCAGCCGGTGGGGTAGAATTGTGGACCTTGTGGTTCACAGTCCAGTATCCTACAGCGCCACACCAGGAGTCCTACAACAGCTGTTGTTAAGTACTGCCAAGTCGGTCCCAGCTCATAATGACCCTGTATAGGGTTTCCAAGGAGCGGTTGGTGGACTCCAAACTTTTAAAAGGTCTTGTGCAGCAGATTTGCCTAATGCAATATGTCATTTGGTTTCTTGACTGCTGATTCCATGAATGTTGATGGTTGATCCAAGAAGAATGAAGTGCTTTTAATGTATCTTTAGCAATAGCTCTGTATCGAAACTATTTTGAGTGTTCTTAAAAGAAACCCAACTTAAAGAGGAAAATGGCTCACGTTATTAGCTCAGGTGACTGGGACTTTGGGGACTCCATGTCCTCAGACACAGCAGGATCCAGGGCTCCATTGTTGTCGCTGGGAGCCTGCTTCATACTCATCTCTTGGCAGGGCTTTCTGCTGTGTTGTCTTCATTTCCGGTGCAAAGGTGGCCTCTGTTAGCTGAAGGCTAACAACACTGTGTAAGTTATAGTATATGTTCAGTGAAGGATCCCAGCATTACAAGGTTCTTTCCTGGGGGTCCAGGAGAAAGGACCAGGGAATAGTCTTACTAGCAAGGCTTCAGCCATACATTGATCTGACCACTGGGAAAAGGTTATTTTGATTGGCCAGGTTGGGATCTTTGCATCCTCTATAGACCAGAAGGAAGGGGTTGGCTCTTCAAAGGGATGGTAGAAAAGACCCAAAGCAAATCAAAGAAAGAAAGAAGGAGAGGAGGAAAGAAAAAAGAAAAGGAGGAGGAAGAAGATGGAGACAAAGAGGACTGTGGTGAGGAGGAACCATTCAAGTCCAGCAGCTGATCCATGGAAGAAAGATGAGGCTGTCTGCTCCCGTAAAGGTATACAGTCTCCAAAGCTCTGAGGAGCAGTGCTGCTCCACCCTATAGGCTGCTAGGAGCTAGAACCAACTCAGTGGCAGTGAGATGAGGAGGAGGATGGAGGAGAAGGAGAAAGAGAAAGGGATGAAGGAAGAGGAGGAGGGGGGAAATGAAAAGAAGGAGTGGTACATGATTGGCTACTGGCACTGTAGGACCAGCCCTGCAAAGTCTGTGTGACCCACATTTTGCTTTCCCAATATGTTGTTGTTGTTATGTGCTGTGGAGTCAGTTCTGACTCATAGTGACTCTGTACAGGGTTTCTGAGGCTGTAAATCTTTACGGGAACAGAAAGCCTCATCTTTCTCCAGTGTTAGAGCTGGTAGTTTCAAACTGCTGACCTTGCAGTTTGCAGCCCGATTCATAACCACTACGCTACCAGAGCTCCTTTTTCCCAATATAGACACTGGAAAAGTTTAAAGCCTATAGCTATCTAAGGATAGGTGGTTATATATGGTACGTATGAAAAAGCAATGTATATACAAGGATATTCACAACAGTGTTGCTTCTAACAGTGAAATACCACAAGTAATTTAAATATCCAACAATAAGAGATTAGTTTAGTCGATTGTTTAGTGCAGCTATGATAAATATAAATATGTATATATGAGGAGGCTTCAAGAAGATTGTGAAAAATAGAATGACAAGATAATGGAAGTTTTCTAAGAACTTTTCTTTTTGAAGTCCCTTTATGCGTATGTAATTATAGATATAGAAGTAGATAGATGCAGATCTAGTGAGAGAAGAATATTATAAAAAAAACTGATATAAACATACATGACAAAAGCAGACATCAAAACATTATGAATAGTTTTACACATGTAACACGCATGTAGTTTTACACATGTAACACACATGTAGATTTGTAGATAATAACGAAAATGCTAACAGTAGATTATGAGTGAATTTTGGTTTGTATTTTGCTCGTATCCTCTTCTTGAAAGTTTTGTTGTTTGTTTTCTTTGAGTGGTTGTTATGACAGAAATAATCCCAGAAAGTGATTAAGCATTAGGGAATGAAGCTGTCACTGGGGTTCTTAGGGAAAAGGAAAGGATGGGCAGGGTATGGTGGTGGTGGGAACTCAATGTCTGGAACCATCGACTTGGTTTGGATCCTGGTCCTGCTACTAATCAACTGTAACTGAGCAAGTCAACCAGCTCTTCCGGGACTCTGTTTCTTTGTCTGGAGAAAGGGATGATAATTATATACCTGTCTCATGGCTGTTCTGAAGATGACATGAGATAACATATTTGAAGCATTTTAAACAACGTCTTCTTTTTGTTCCTACGTGCTTCTTGAGTTGGTTCCAACTCTTAACAACTCTATGTCCAACAAAACGAAAATTTTTTTCTCACAATTGTTGCTGTTTGAACCTATAGTTGCAGCCACTATGTCAGTCCATCTTGTTGAGGGCCTTCCTCTTTTTCACTGACCTTTCACTTTACCAAGCATGATGTCCTTCTCCAGGGTCTGGCTCCTCCTGTTAACAAGTCCAAAGTATGTGAGATGAAGTCACACCATCTTCCCTTCTAAGGAACATTCTGGCTGTACTTCCAAGGCAGATTTATTCATTCTTTGGCAGTCTATGGTACTTTCAGTATTCTTTGCCAATACTATAATTCAAATGCATCAATTCTTTGTTCCTTATTCATTGTACATATCTTACTTATCCATTATTCAGCTTTTGCATGCATATGAGGTGATTGAAAATAAAAATGCTATGGCTCACCTTAGCCTTCTAAGTAACATCTTTGCTTTTAGCACTAGAAAGAGGTCTTTTGCAGGATATTTGTCCAGGTTTGCACTTTAACTGGAGCAAATAAAAATATGGTATACTGAGTAGAGATATCACATGAAATCCAAGAACAAGAAACATAAAGTAATAGAAGTTCTCTTGTCAAATGCAATTTGGTTGGGTAGCTGGGTAATAAATTTTTAAAAAGTCCATTAGAACTGGGAATGATTTTTAAAAGGATATAGTAATACCATAAACATTTTAATTAACAATGTATAAAAATATTATTTGCCAAACTTTGGATGACCTCAGATCCTGTGTGGATTATGAAAGATGACTATGCTCATCCATGAGGGTTGGTCCTCAGTTCTTACCTCACCCTTCAGATCCCATGAGTCTTGGAAAGTAATGTACAGATAAATGAATATGACCTTCCTCTTGAATAAAAAGACCAACCCAGAGACCATCTGTACAGCATAAAATCATAACTCCAAATGACAAGTACACTTGGATCCAAGAATGTTAAATGAGCCTCTGACTGTTTTAGCTTTAGTCCTAGCAGACTGAAGATTATAGATTCATCATTGAAGCTTATGTGCTTCATGGTCAAAGGTTCACCAGCTTTGGGGAAGTGAAAGATCACAGAAGTTTAGCCACTTACCTGTCTGTACTATTGGGATCCGGAGCCATACAATTTGAAGGATTTAAGAGAATTTTACAAACCAAATCATCAAATCCTCTAAAACCTAGAGAGGTCAAGGTGATGGGTCAAAGCGAGGAGCACCATGATTTTGGTGCAATACAGTTCTCCCTACACCACTTGTTTGTCATACTGTGGCGGCTTGCATGTTCCTGTGATGCTGGCGGCTTGCATGTTACTGTGATGCTGGCGGCTTGCATGTTGCTATGATGCTGGCGGCTTGCATGTTCCTGTGATGCTGGCGGCTTGCATGTTCCTGTGATGCTGGCGGCTTACATGTTGCTGTGATGCTGGCGGCTTGCATGTTGCTGTGATGCAGGAAGCTGTGTCAAATACTAGCAGGATCCCCATCCACGGTATGCATGTTGCAGCAGCACTTCCAGCGTTAAGATTCGGAAGAATGCCTGGTGATCTACTTCTAACAATAACACTGTGTACTCACTAGATAACCATCTGCCACTCATAGAGAGGCTGGGTGGAGGCCTGATGCGGTACTGTGGGATACAGCACGAAACCACAGTACTGGTTTGAAGCACAAGGATAGCCATTCAAACTCACCGGTCACTCCTCAGAAACCTTACTGGACCTGAGTGGACAGCAGTTAATAACAACAATACCACAAAGAGGTCCATCATTAAATTTCTCAGAACTCTGTAGATATTTAAGATAAGCTAAAAAAGTAAGGATGCTAAAAACGTATCCACATGCAGAATGATTGACAAGATCATACTATATCTGTTGTTGCTGCATGCCACAGAGTCAACTCCAACTCACAGCAACCCTGTATAGGAGTTCCAAGGAATAGCTGGTGGATTTGAACTGCCAACCTTGTGATTCACAATCCAGGGCTGACCCTAGAGCACCAAACAAGCTTTTGTTATTCTGTATCTATAGCACACAATTTCTAAAAGCCTAGGAGTGACCCAGCGAGAGAGTGGCATGCTCTTCTAAATTTCAACTTGAAAAGATCAGTAAATCTCCCAGCTCAAGGCATCCTTGCCCTCCCTTTTAGGAATCAGAGAAGTGGGCCGCTCTTCAGTACAAAAAGGAAGTTAACAGGTGTTGAGGACCAATGGCCAGACAAGCACATCACAGATGTTTATCATTTAATCCTCATCAGAACCCTGCTAGGAAAGTCTTAGTATCTCCATTTTTCAGATCTCGCAATAGTTATGTAATTTCTTCTAAGTCGCAGAGCTGGTCTATCTGGTCCGAGAGCCTACAGGCCCATCAGTGTTTTGTCTCCAGTTCTTGCCAGGCAGAAGGGTCTGCAGAGTCAGTAAAATGGTCTTTTTAGAATATCTTATAAAGATACACTGTTTGAGACTATAAGTCACCCCCGTTCCATAATGGGTGTTCATTCAAAAATGAATGAACAGTTTAGTTTTATTTCTCGGGTTCCCAGGAATCTTCTTAGTACTTTTTAGCCAATCTCAAACAATGATTTTTTTTTTTTTTAATCTTGATCCTACAGGTCACGAATTTAGCTCACGAATTCAGCTCACGGATCAGAATTAAAAAACACTAGGCAGGGGAGACAGAAAGCAAGAGGCAAACCTATCTTTAAAAATAATGATATTCTTCTTTTCTCTGGGCCCTAGCCATGATCCTTGCTATATTACTTTCATTCCCCAGGGTTTCCTCTTCAATGGGCTTCCTTTATTCTTAGGCCCACCTTGTCTGTTCTCACCCCATCACTCTTTTACTGTGCCAGAAAAAGAACATCTCATTTAGAATTTTTTTCTCCCACATACCTTCCGATGTTGACACCCTCAGACACTATCGCTGTGAAATTCAAGGATGTCAGTTAAAACCAAAACTCAAGAAAAGACATGGATATGTTATTACTTGGATAGAAATTCCAAGCACTTTCTTTTAAAAGGGAACAAAAGAATATCTGTTTTTAGTTTTGAAGATGGAAAAACACCCATCAGATTTAAAAAGCTATATTTTAAATATCACAACAGATTTAAGATGATTCAACAACACTAGAGAACTAATAATATATGATCTAGGCATTAATCATTTTAATAACAATAGCTAGTGTGGCGCTGCAGGTTAATGCGTAGGACTGCAAGGTCAGTTTGAACCTCAAGGTTGACAGTTCAAGTTCACCAACCGCTCCTCAGAAACCCTATACAGGGTCGCTATGGGTCGGAACCGGCTCCATGGCACTTAACAACAATGGCAAGGTATTAAGGGCTTGCCTTTGCTGAGCTATTTCCATGCTTACGATCACCCCTAAATGATCATGCACTCTCATTTTCCCCCTTTACATTCACTGAGCCTCAGAAAGGTTAAGTTGCCCTAAAATCATCTTGTCCAAAAAGTTTACCTATAACTAATAGGCAGCACTTACTATTTTAAAATACAAAAAAGAAAAATAATTTATATCTTTCAAATAATCCAAGAAGCTGGATTATATTAAGAAAAAAGGGGCATCAGAATTGGAGGAAGGCTCATTAACAACCTGTGATATGCAGATGATACAAACTTGCATGTTGAAAGTGAAGAGGACTGATGAAGATCAGAGACCACAGCCTTTGGTATGGGTTGCATCTCAATGAAAATAAAACAAAACTCCTCACCACTGGACCAATAAATAACATCATGATAAATGCAGAAAAGATTGAAGTTGTCAAAGACTTCATTTTGCTTGGATTCAAGGAGCTCTGGTAGCTTTGGGCTGCAAAGCTTAAGATCAGCAGTTTGAAACTACCAGCTGTTCTGTGGGAGAAAGAAGAGGCTTTCTGCTCCCGTAAAGATTTACAGCCTCAGAAACCCTGTACAGGGTCGCTATGAGTTGGAACCGACTCCACGGCACATAACTACCACCACCACCATCAACACTCATGTAAGCTGCAGTAAAGAAATCAAATGACATATTGCATTGGCAAATCAGCTGCACAAGACTTCTGTAAAGAGTTCAAGAGCAAAGATGTCAGTTTGAAGACTAAAGTGTACTTAACCTGAACCATGATATTTTCAGTAGCTTCATATGCATTTGAAACTTGGATAATGAATTAAGGAAGACCGCAGAAGAATTGATGCATTGAGTTATGGTGCTGGAGAATATTTAACGTACCAAGGCCTGCCAGAAGAACAAATAAATCTGTGTTTGAAGAAGTACATCCAGGGAGAAAAGCAGAGTGCAGGACCCTACCCAGAAAAACAATGACGCCAGAGATGGAAGCAGAGATGATAACATGGAGAGATGGAGCAGCTGGGGACTCTAAACACAGAGAGGGAAAGGGGCTGTGTGCTGACGACTGGGGGGCAGGCTTGCAGGGTATATCCTTTAGTTGGTTGATGATGCATGGAGGGGATTGTAACCATGGCAATGAAACGATATACGATAGGATGAATGTAAAGCTAATGTTCTCCCATGTAAACTATCACATGATTCACAATAAAACATTAAAAAAAAAAAAAAAAAAATCCAGGCAAACTGGAACAGCAGAGAACCGGGAGCTCCCTGAGACTCCAAACCCAGAACTGAGCCTATCCCCTGAGATCCCCAAGTAGTGAAACAGCAGAGTAGTCCACAAAATAGAGGATATTGCTGGTAAGAATGGTGCTCTTCTTAAAAACCACCACCATGAAACCAAAAGGTCAACAGCTACCCAGAAGCAAAGATGAAAAGAAAAGGAGGCATAGAAACTAGAGCACAAGAAAGGGAACCAAAGGAACACAATTAAAGAGATTGCTGACACATTGTAAAAAATGTAACAAAGGTCATTGAGCAATTTGTGTGGAAAATTGTCAAATGCGAACCTAACTTTCTATGTGAACTTTTATCCAGAACTCAAAGTCTTAGAATTATTTTTTTAAAGAAGTACAACCATAATGCTCCTTAGAAGCCAAGATGGCCAGACTTCGTCTCTCATACTGCAGAGATATTAAGAGGAGGGCCCAGTCCCAGGAGATGGACATAATGCTCGGTAAAATGGAGGGGCAGGATAAAGAGATGGATTGGTTCAGTAGCAGCAACCATGGGCTCAAATGTAGCAGCCACTGTGGTACACACTGAGAATGGTACAGTGTTGGTTACGCTGTACATAAGGTCTCCATGAGTTGGAAATGACTCAACGGCACATAATAGCAACAACAAATTTAAATCTTGACGTCTTGTTGTGACACTATAGGATAAGTACTGGACTGCTAACCACAAGATTCGTGGTTCAAATCCACCATCCACCCCTTGGAAGCCCTATACAGAGTAACTGTGAGTTGGAACCAACTCGATGACACTTAACAACAACAATTCGTATCTCAATATGTTGCAAAGATACAACTTCTGACTATCCCCTCTTTCAGGGGCTGTGCCCATTTTCTGGTGGAACTGGTAGAGGAACTTGGTCCTGGTTAATCCATTGCTGATGACAACTGCCTTAATTTATGGTGGTGGTGGTGTGCTGTGGAGTTGGTTCCAACTCAGAGCAACCTTGTATAGCAAGACTGTAAATCTTTACGGGAGCAGAATGCCACATCTTTCTCCGGCAAAACAGCTGAGTTTCCAATCGCTAACATTGAGGTTATCAGACCAACTCATAACCACTCGGCTAGCAGAGCTCCTTAATTTATTGTTGTTGTTGTTAAGTGCTGTCGAGTCGGTTCTGACCCATAGCGACCCTATATAGGGTTTCCAAGGAGCGACCGGGGAGCTTGAACCACCGACCCTGTAGTTCAAATGGCTTTGCAGTCAGGCGCATTAACCCACAGCGCCACATCAAGGCAGGATTATCTAAGCAAGACTGGGTCAAATCTTGCTAGCTTAAATATCCTGCTTCCAGAAAAGTGACTCTGAGAGGAGCCCCACTTTTTATACACCCTAAAATGCCTGGAATGGCTACCACATACAGTTCTTTCCGACGCTAGACGAGGAGACAAGATCCTCCACTCTTGTTCCTAAAGCCACAATACCATGCCCTTAAGAACACAGCTAAGCCCTAGACAAAACTCATCACTAATTCACTTCTGAATAACTGACAAGAGACTGTTTGGTTCCCTTGGCAACAACAGAAAGGCCTAGTCATTTAAAAAAAAAAAAAAGAAAAAAAAAGGTGTCCAACATTGGCTACCCAAAATGGGGGTGCTACAACGGCAAGAAGTGACTGGCTTACAAGCCTTCAAGAGGGAGCCTAGATCCAGAGGGTGCCTAGATCCAGAGGGTGTGGGGGAAGGTATCTCAACTGAGTGGTTTCCAATCTGTCTGGATGGGGCTGATGAAAGGAGGTGGGGATAAGACTCTGTGGTACAATAGTGAATAATTGCTATCGGGGCTGACTATGAGTGTTGGAAAGGTAAACGACAAAAGGAGGGGAGTGGTTGATTTTGCAGCCCAGAAGTGGAGGTCCCTAGGACCATTAAGGGAGAGGAGTAGAGTGTGGGACCCTACCCAGAGAAACAGTGATGCCAGAGATGGAGGCAGAGACGATGATGTGGAAAGATGGAGCAGCTGGGGACTCTGGACTCAGAGAGGGAGAGGGGTTGTGTGCTGACAGCCGAGGGGTAGGCTTGCTGGGTGTAGGCTTGCACGGAGGGGATTGTAATCATGGCAATGAAACAAAATGAATAGGATAAATGTAAAGCTAATGTTCTCCCATGTAAACTATCACATAATTCACAATAAGAACTTTAAAAAAAAAAAAAAGCGTCTAGGCCATTTTTTCATGAATGTTGAATTTATGACAAGAACTGTATACATGTGAGAGATGTAAATAGGCAGTGAAACGATTTCTTTAAAAATGAAGTCGGCACAACATTAAATATCAGGGCATTAAAGTAAGGATATGAAAATGCATTTCTCAGCTTCACATTGCACCCTGCTGGAAGGAGGAGGAAGTGAAAATATACATCATTTCTTGATTCATTGGCAAGAAGCCCTGGTGGCACACTGGTTAAGTGCTCAGCTGCTAACCAAAAGGTCTGCGGTTTGAACCCGCCAACCGTTCCATAGGAGAAAGATGAGACATTCAGCTTCCACAAAGATTTTTTTAAAAAAATTATTGCAGTCAACTCTGAGTCCGAGAGACCTCCAACAAAGAACTGTCCAACAGAGTTTCTAAGGGGTCTTCTTCATGGAGGCAGACTGCCACGTCTTTCTCCCCTGGAGCAGCTGGTTGGGAAAGAAGGAGGAATAGAATTCGGAAGCACAAGGAGGAGCCGAGAGAAATGAGGTTATGTTGTATGGAACAAAATGCCTATGAACTGTTCAGTGGTAAACTGATTCGCCAGATAAACCTTCAGCCAATTCACAATGATTTTGTTTTTAAAGATCCAACCTTTTGGTGAGCAGCTGAGTGCTTAACCATGGCAACACCAGGACTCCTGCCCAGTCAGATGACAGCCTTGGAAAGCCTGTGAGGTATTTCTGCTCATAAATTAGAAATGACTCTGTGGCAATGGATTTGGTTTGGGTTTTAGTTAAACTCACTTGGCTAAATTATTGGGAAAATCCAATTCACATATAAATTCATACATAAAATCATTTTCTAGACTTCAAATTTTTTTCACTGAACACAAATGGTGTAACACTAAAGTATTTATCTGCAAGGCAAAAGGAGAGTGATTTTAACCCACGCAGCAGGTCTGCAGAAGACTTCAGAGGAAGTTCTACTTTGCCACATCAGGTAGATATGAGTCCAAAATCGACTTCACAGAACCCAGCAATACCAACAGTCTTTACTACTCTATGTAGTCAACATTTTTACTGTTGTTGTTAAGTGCCGTCGAATCGGTTCTGACCCAGAGCAACCCTGTATGGGGCTTCCAAGGAGTGGCTGGTGAGCTTGAACTACCGGCCTTGCAGTTCAAACCGACTTTGCAGTCCAACGTATTATCCTATAGCACCACACGAGTACCCCCATTTTATAAATGAGGCAGTTGAGTCTCTGAGACCATAGCCAAAATCTGGTAGCTTTGAAGTGGTAGGTGCAAGTATTTGTACCAAAGTCGGCCTGAATCCAAAGTCTATGTTCTTTCTGTATGCCAGCCCCAGTTAAAAAAGAAGAAAATGGAGTCCACTTAAGGGGTGGAATTTTTCCAGAATTTATTTCAGGGGAACAGGCCTGATACATTTCTTATTGAAAAGAGAAAAGTATGAAAGAGCCATGGATATCAACACATGACTGAAGAGCAATCAAAAAATAAAATAAAGCATTTTTATCATTTTCACCTTTTATGGAATTCCAAGTCAGATACACCAGGCTCTTCTCCTCTTCACTCTGGATAACATTAGCCTCATACTTTCATAATAAGGTAATTCCTCCCAGGACAGTGAACAGCGTGCACATGGAGTCTGTACCTCATTCACCTTTGCTTCCCAGCAGGCCCCATTCCTTTGGATGCTCAGAAATATTTACAGAAGAATGAAGTAAAGAATCAGTAAGGCAATACAGCCTTAACTTAAGTTTCAGATATTCAAGATTCCACATAAAAGTGACTGGGGATGCTGAATCACTGGGTGAAGGCCCCCATTTTCCCATTTCCCAGTAAGGACCCTGCAGAGAATGGGTGATGGCAGGTGAGGGGAGGAGCTGCCCTCAAAGCTGGGCTCCTGGAGCTCCTCATTAGTTCCAAAACGACTTCTGAAGATTTGGGTAGAAACTAAGCATTTTACCTCTCCAGGTTTCAGTTTGCTATCGTGCATTTTACCTCTCCAGGTTTCAGTTTGCTGTCATGCATTTTACCTCTCCAGGTTTCAGTTTGCTATGGTGCATTTTACCTCTCCAGGTTTCAGTTTGCTGTCGTTAAAACGAGAAGTCCCTAACATTATTTCTGAAGAGTGTGGCTGTTGTTGAGTCCATGCTGACTCATAGCGACCCTAAATAGGGTTTTCGAGGAGAGACTGGTGGGTTTGAACTGCTGACCTTTCAGTTAGCAGTCCAGTGCTTATCCTATAATGCGCCAGAACTCCATTTATAAAGATAGTACAGTTATAATTTGTACTTTTTTAAAAGGTAGCATGACCTTGGATAGCTAGTTTGGCTGGTTTTAGACATTTGTTCAGTCAGCAGATAGCTTTGGCACAGTACCAGCACAGCCTGAGTGGAGAAGAAGCTAAACAACTTAATCTGAAGCTATTTTTTTAACTTGACTTTAGTATGTAGTGGATGTTTGACTGCAACATAGGGGAAAATGTATGGCTAGCACAAGTGGGAGAAAGGGGGATTCACTGTTTAGGAAACAGTGAGTTTCTGTTAAGGGTGACGGAAAAATTCAGACATGGATAATTGCATTGGCTGAACAACATGATAAACGCACTATCACTAAATTGAACATATAAAGAAGGTTGAAATGGCAAATGTTTTGTCACATATATTTACATTTTTTTAAATGACAAACCCATGCCCTTTCTATGTACAACAAACTCTTCTATTTCATATTCAAATTTATTTTTCTAATAAATTGATTTGTTGGCCCATTAAATGGTTATGAGCTGCAGATGAAGTACTGCAGTAGTGCTGCAAGACAAACACTTGACTACTAACCTCAGAGTCAGCAGTTCAAATCCACCAGTTGCTCCTCAGAAGCCCCTATACAGAGTCACTAGGAATTGGAACTGACTCCACGGAGCTTAACAACAACAACATACGGAGCATCTGAAACGTGATGTGCTCTTAGTGTAAAATACACAACAGAGTTTGAAGACGTAGTTCCAAAACACCTCACTCATGACCTGTTATGTTGATGATATGTTGAAACAGTAACATTTTAGCTATATTGAAAAATAAAATATATTATTTAAACTAATTTTCATGGTTCTTTGTTTTTGTGGGGGTTTTTATAGTCTACACTGGAGAAAATGTGCTATAACACATGTGATTTGCATTTATGCCTTGATTGGTCAGTGCTGATCTCATCAGTGGTAAGTAAATTATGGCCCTCAGGTGTTGACATAAATAAAGTTCCATTGGAATACAGTCGTGGTCTTTCTATTACCTGTGATTGTTTTTGTGCTGTCTCAACAGATCTGAGCATTGGCAACAGAGACTATTACATTCCACAAAGCCTGAATGGTGACTACCTAAACAGCCCTTTTCAGAAAAAGCTGGCCGCCCTCTGCTAATGTGGCTCTGTAGGATCAGCACTGGACTGCGAACCACAAGGTCGGCAGTTCAAACCCACCAGCTACTCCTCGGAAACCCTATCGAGGGTGGCTATGAGTTGGAATGGGTTGAACATCACATGACAGTAAGCACTGAGGGAGCACTGTGGCGCTATAGGATAATCACTGGACTGTGAACCACAGGTCAACAGTTCAAGCCCATCAGCTTTTCCGAGGTTTCCTGCTCTTGCAAAGATTTACAACCTCGGAAGTCCTATGAGTTGGAGCTGACTCGAAGGCACTGAACAGCAACGACAATAAGAACTGAGTATTTATTAAAGCAAGGTCGGCAGTTCAAATTCACCAGCCATTCCTTGAAAACCCCATATAGGATCCCTGGGAGTCCGAACCGACTATACAGCACTTAACAACAAAATTGTGTTAGGCAGAGTGCCAATCAAAAGGCTGCCTAAGGGAGTCCACGCAGAGGATCCTCAAAAGAAAGGCCTTCTAAGCTACTTCTGGGAAATCACCACCTGAAGACCCTGCAGAGGCCAGTTCTACTCTGACACACATCATTATGAGTCAGAATGGACTCAGTGACCCCGTTTATTGCGTAAGGTAATGTGTACGTGTTACTTGATTTCAGACTAATGACAATCAGACCAAGAGTTTGATTCCCCACATTGCACACATGAAGCTCTGTCAGACTACGTATCTCACCCAGCTGGGCTGCAACGAAGCTGAGATCTGAACTCAGGCCTGTCTGACATCAAAGCCTATGCTGTCATCTCACTATCCCTTCCCCACAAAGCCCCTCCCTCAACTGCCAGAAATTTCCCACTAGATAGGAAAATTCCTAACTGAAGGAAGTTATTATCGAATGCCGTCAATCGGTTCCCACTCATAACAACAATCCTGTATAGGGTTTCCAAGGAGCAGCTGGTGAGCTAACCGGCCTTGTGGTTAGCAGTCCAGTACTGATCCTAAAGCACACCACGAAAATTGGCTTAAAATGATTAGATTTGGGCCATTCCAAGGGTATCCTCTAAATTCCAAGTCTTTTTGCTGCAGAGAACCATCTGGCCCACCCCACTGTCAATCATTCAAGAAAGAAATGGGACAGTTTTTGGTAAGAGGATCTCTCCTAGCTCTCTGCAGTGTAGACAAGGTTACCTATGGTCCACCCACCATGAGAGTAAACACAGCTCAGAGGGGTTGGGAGGCTGCTCGTGGGACCACCCAAAGGTAATCATTTGAAGTCTCCTGTCACTTCAGTTAGGAATTTTCATTAAAATGCCTTGTTCTTGTTTTTCATTTTTAGATTTAATAGTCCTGGATATCCAAAGTCACTTTGGAAAACAGAAAAAAGGAAGTGATACAGCGAGACTGAGTGAGTGTACCAGGTTAGTTTTACATGGAAAAAAAGCAAATAACAAAGTTCATTTGCAGGGTGGTTCCCTAGTTTGGTAAATTAGCAAACATCACTCATAACCACATAACCACTCTATCCAATGTGTGTGAGCATGGGTGGTTGTTGTTACTAAGTGCCTTCGAGTCGGTTCTGACTCACAGTATAGGGTTTCTGAGGAGTAGCTGGTGAGCTTGAACCCGTCTTGTGGTTCAAACTGACCTTGCAGTCCAGTGCATTATCCTGCCACGCCACACAAGACTCTGTGGGTATGGGTGTGTATATAGTTTGAACCCTACTTTCATGTGTTGTATGGACTTCTTTCTGCTTATAATAAATGTTTTATTTTCATACAATGAAGCTATATTGCCTGCATCCTTACTGAAGTTTCCTGGTTGAAAAGACCATGCCAAGTCCTAGTTTTTATGTGCATTCCTGACCTCCCAATGACTTCCACCTAGTGCTGGTGTGGCGCTGTGGGTTAATGTGCCAGACTGCAAAGCTGTTTGAACTGCAAGGTCTGTGGTTCACCAGTCACTCCTCAGAAACCCTATACAGGGTCGCTATGGGTTGGAACCAACTCGATGGCACTTAACAACAACACTGACTTCCACTAGGAAGGCACGGAGACTATGCAATCAAGAAGTATTGGGGGGGGGGGGGGCAACTTTAGGACTCAGGAAGCCGGTTGAGTAAAAGTGGGGCTGCAGCGCCCCCGTGTGTCCAGGGCAGTGGAAGTCGCCAGGAGTGGAAGGAGAAAGTGTGCATCAGCCAAGGCCAGTGTTTCCACCTACTTGTTCGGCCTGCCAAGCCCACCCTTTGGCTGCTATATAAAGGCTTCCATGGTTCCCAGGCTCTTCTGTTCAGTGGCAGCCAAGGTGCTTGAGGGGACACCAAGTCCTTCAACAGCATCCGTCCAAACTTGGTATCCCTGGTGAACTGCTCAGGGAGATTTCATAGCAGCTAGGGGCCCGCATGTGCTTGGAAAGGGAGGAAAGATAAAGGTAGCCTTACTACATCTTGAAGAAGGGAGGCAGTGGTGGCTCAGGGGCAGAATTATCACCCTCCCTGGGTTGCTAACCCCCACAAGGTCAGTGGTTCAAACCCACTAGCTGCTCTTCAGGAGAAAGACGAGGTTGTCGGCTCCTGTCAACATTTACAGTCTTGGAGATCCTATTTAGGGTCACTATGAGTGAAAACTGAGTCTATGGCAGTTGGTTTGATTGTGTTTTTTTATGCAGGAGTCTGTGGTTCAATTCCAGGCCAATATGCTTCTGGAACACAGCCACCACCAGTAGAAGCTTATGTGCTGCTATGATGCTGACTAGGTTTCAGTGGAGTTTCCAGACACACACAAGCTAGAAACAAAGGCCTGGCAGCTACTTCTGAAAATCAGCCAGTGAACACCCATATGGATCACAACAGCTCGAGCTCATTGCGCATGGGGTCTCCATGAACCAGGGGCTGACTCAACAGCAGTTAACAGCGACGATACAGTTTAAAGACCTGGTTTTAAAGTCTTCCATGGGGTTATAAGCACAATAGTGCTTGAATGATACTATACTTTAATTCAGCACCTCTACGTCCCCACACTGGTCAAACGACCCATCCCCGATAACAATGCTAGCTGGTAGATGCTCCTGCCCTTACTTTACAGGAGAAACAGATAAGGAACCTATAGCTCCAAGAGGCTAAGTCTCTTCCAGGGAGTCGCTGGGCCTGGATTCAAACATGTTTGTGACACTTTTTGGTGGTTGGGGCATTAGGACAATAACTAGTAGGGCACCTGGCTGCTGGGCTCCATGTGGTACCAGACGGTGGCAACGTCTGTATCACGGAGGAATTGCAAATACTCTTGATTTGATGGATCTGGGATAGTCCAGAAGTCTCCTCTGATTTCTCAAGTTGCCACACTGAAGCCAGAGGCCAGGCCAGCCCCTCATCTCCTCCCCACCCCAGGATTAACACAGGCCTCCTTCCTGTGATTCACAGTACAGATGTCCCTCACTGGGTGGCCTCAGGCAGCCGACTTGTCGACTTGTCGTTGGTTCTGCCACCTGATTGAGATAATCCCTAAGCCTTTAATCGAATTAGGGTTTGGCAACCAGAAAGAAACATTCAAACAAAATGTGAAGTAAGTGTTACAGATTTTTAAAACAATGTCCACCAACCACTTTCCCTCTGAGCATCAAACCATCCCTTCCATGAAGAGTACCCCTGCACCCACCAATAAAGAAATAAAAAACCAAAAGGAAGTTGCCATAACTCTGAATAAAACCTGCCTGTTACAAAGAGGTATGAGGCGATCAGAGATATCAGAAACGGCTGATGGTTGGAAAGGTTTTGATCTTAAAGGAGGGAAGCGGATAGAGACTCCCTTTATCTTGTCATGAAGTTTTGTTCCCACATCCCTCCCCTTCATGGGGCAATGACTGAAAAAGGTCCACAGCCCTGGAGACTGGTTTGTGATCCCAACAACTGCACTCTCTGGCCTCCTTGTAAAGGAAGAAGCCCTCTTTGTTCAACTGAGCACTGACTGCCTCCTTCTCCATGGTCCCTTTTCCTTTACCTCTTGCACAAGCCCCAACCCTAACCCTAGGGTGAGACGCATCTGGAAACTGCTCTATCAGGTGCACATGGCCCTTCCACCCACCCACCAAACTAGAAAACCAAATCCTGGTTTTCTCACAATGTTGCTGGAGAAGCCTGGGACCATTCTGACAACATTCCCAGTCCATGGCAACAACAAACATGTCAGTAGAAACATCTCATTATCCTGAACAGGACTGATAAAATTTCCAATTTTCTATGCACTGCCCGCTCTCACTTTTGAAGGCAATGTACTACAAACATGGGTCTGACTTTGGCCAAGGAAGCCCAGCTCAAACATAGTGTTAGCCATTGTTGTTGTTCTTGTTGTTAGGTGCCATCGAGTCGGTACGAACTATGCACAGCAGAATGAAACACTGCCGGATCCTGGGCCAACCTCACTACTGTTGCCACACTTGAACCCATTGATGCTGCCACTTTGCCAATCCATCTCGTTGGGGGTCTTCCTCTTTTTCTCTGACCTTCCACCTTACCAAACACTTAAAAGGGCATGAAATCTCCAACAAATCCACATTGAGTTGCATAAAGCCTGCTCAAACAGACATTTGGGGTCTGCAATTTATCCACTGGTTAAAAGCAGAACCACTGTTCCTATGTCTGAGAAAGGTGATATGAGTTAATCTTGTTGCTACTATTAAGTGTTGTCAAGTCGGTTCCAACCCACAGTGACCCTGTTTAGGGTTTCCAAGGAGCAAATGGGAGCTTGAATTGCAGACCTTGTGGTTCAAACCAACCTTGTAGTTCAGCACATTAACAAACAGAGCCACACCAGGACTCCTACAATTGTTAAATAAAGACGGTCTTACTCTAAGCAGAAGGAGCTCTGATAGCATAATGGTTACAAATCGACCAGACAGCGAGTCAGTCCTGACCCGTAGTAAATCTGTATAGGTTTTCTGAGGAGCAGCTAGTGAGTTTAAACCACCGACCTTGAGGTTCAAACCAACTTTGTAGGGCAGCACATGAACCCACAGCACACACCAGGACTCCATGTAGCTTGTTACATAACCGGAGAGGGGGGGGGGTATTCTGTTCTTTCCCTCTGCAGCTAAAATAGCAGAAAACGAAGACTCTGACCTGAGTTAAGTCAGGAGCCACCTTTATATAATATAGAAGACATCCAGTAGTACAAAGATTTAGCACTCAGCTGCTAACCAAAAGTTTGGTAGTTCAAACCCACCCAGAGGCTCTAAGGAAGACAGACCTGGCGATCTGCCATTATAATGATTGTTGTTGTTATTGTAAAGTGCCGTTGAGTCAGTTCCAACTCATAGCGACCCTGTACAGGGTTTCCAAGAAGCGGCTAGTGATTTGAACCACTGACCTTGTGATTAAAATCAACCTGTCTGTCAAGTGCTTATCCTACAGCACCACATCCTAGAAAACCCTATGGGTCCGTTCTACAATTACATGGGGCACCTAGCAACAATACCCATTAGAAGGCCACAAATCCCTGAAAATATAGTGCGAACTCTTCGTTTCTACAGATAAAGAAATCATGAGCAGGCTCTACAATTCGTATAAAAAGCCCAGTACAAAAGGATATGACCATTTCAATTTAGACTGATATAGGAAGTACAACGTTCAATATTCTGCTCGAAAGTTTTACTTCCTGTATCAGTCTAAATTGAAAGTGCTGCCAAAAGTTTTGGAAGAAGTGCAGCCAGAGTGCTTCTTAGAGGCCAAGATGGTCAAACTTCGTTTCTCAGACTTTGGACATATTGTCAGGAGGGAGCAGTCATTGGAGAAGGATATCATGTTTGGTAAGGTGGAGGGTCAGAGAAAAAGAGGAAGACCCCCAATGAGATGGATTGGTCAAGTAGCAGCATCAATGGACTCAAGCGTGGCAACAATAGTGAGGTTGGCCCAGGATCGGGCAGTATTTCGTTCTGCTGTGCATAAGGTCGCTATGATGGCACCTAACAACAACAAGAAGGAAGTAAAACAGCTGTACCAAGTACAGGAAAAAAACCTTTCTTCACCTAAACCTGGCTAAGGTTTTCACTGGGTGACAAGGAATTAATAATAAGCACCAGAGCCATGCTATATGACAACTAGAGATAATAGATACTGCAGTGAGGTGGACTCAGAAACACAACTGAGTTCAAGAATCGTCTGCCCCCTCAGATCCTGCACAAAAGGACAACATATGTTAAAATACTATATAATGTGCACCATTTGACCAGATGGTTTCCTTTCAACCCCATATACACAGTGAGACAAGTTTACACTGGAGCAGCTACAAGGATGCTTGTCTGTCATGTTGTTGTACAGTGGTGGCTTGCATGTTGTTGTAATTCTGGAAGCCCTGCCACTGGAATCTCAAATAGCAGCAGGGTCACCTAAGATGGACATGTTTCAGCAGAGTTTACCAACTAAGACAGACTAGGAAACAGAATGTGGAGATGTACTTCAGAAAAACTTGGCCAGTAAAACTTGATGAATAGCGAATCACAGCAGAATGGTTGTGAAGACAGCTCTGGACCACCTAGTGTTTGGCTCTATGTTGTGCATGGGTTACTATAGGGCAGACCTGACTTCATAGCATCTAACAAGAATGCTGAAGATAGAGAACAATTAAAAACCAGTTAAATTTCCACCATTAGGAGATTGGTTTTAATAGGGTACGTTGACAACATGTCAACTATACAAATTTGCCAACCTATTTATTAACATGTGTTCGTAACTTCTTCCCAAGAAAAAAAAAATTAGGTTATAGGACAATCTGTGGATTATGTTGCAGTTTTTATTTTTAAAAATACTGACACATAAATATATACAAAAAAGTTTAGAATGAAATATACCGATGTTAAAACAGAATAGTTATTACTGGTTAATGAGAAAGTAAATGGAATTTGGGTTTTTTTGGTTAATTAGTATGGATTTTATGTATAATGAATGAATAGATTTATTCATTATAGATAAACTCTCCACTCTAACAGAATGGTGCTTTAATATGGCTTAATCCTAATTAGTTTTGCCACAAATCCTACAAGACTGTTATTATTGCTTTTAAGTACCATTGAGTCGGTTCCAACTCATAGAAGCCTGAATAGGACTTCCAGCAGATGACTGATGGGTTTGACCCGCCAACCTCATGGTCAACATTTCAGTGTTCATCCTGCAGCGCCACACCAGGACTCCCACAACCATGGAAAATCAGAGTCTAATGAAAACTTAACAGGCAAAATGATATTAAAAATTTCATATTAAAAATTGCTTGGTTGGCTTCAAAAACAATCATATGGAGATCTGCAAGTGCCTGGTTCCATGAAATTTTCATGTTTTCTTTGCAAGATATAATCATTCTTTTCCACACCACACATAGATTCCTTTTCCTCCATATACTTGCTCATTTTTTGTCCTATGTTTCTCAGTTACTCAGCTCAGCCAATGATCATAAGGTTAGTAATTAAAGATGCCTGAAGAGTCCTGATGTGGTGCTGTAAGATAAGCATTAGATCACAAGGTCAGTTTGAATCTCAAGGTCAGAGGTTCAAGCTCACCAGCTGCTCCTCGGAAACTCTTTATAGGGTCTCTATGAGTTGGGACCAACTGGACGGCACGTAACAACAACAACAAGATGTTTTAAGGTATTGGGAACATTGAACCACAGATTATTGGAGCTGATGGGGTAAATCACAGAGAGGTAATCATAGCCCCTCAGTATTAAAGGTAGCAACAGTCAGTTGGTCAAACCGCTCTGAGGCTCCATCACCCTCCACAGTATCTCTGTCTAATGGGCATCTAGGTTACACCTGGACACCTCTTCTGACCCTTCGCCCTCTGCCTCACTATCTCCTGAAACATACAATCTTAACTTTGGTGATGGTGGTGGTTGTGTATGGTGGAGTTGATTCTGACTCAGAGTGACCCTGTATAGGGTTTCTGAGGCTATAAATCTTTATGGGAGCAGAAAGCCTCATCTTTCTCCCACAGAGCAACTGGTAGACTCTAACTCCTGATCTTGCAGTTAGCAACCCAATGAGTAACCCACTACGCTAGCAGTGCTCCTTAACTGTAGACATGTCATCAAAGATGAAGGAGTGGCGTCATCAAAGATGAAGGAGTGATGTCATCAAAGATGAAGGAGTGATGTCATCAAAGATGAAGGAGTGATGTCATCAAAGATGAAGGAGTGAGGGGAACAGTCTGCTCCTTGCTTGGAAAGGCCCTGATAATACAGGGTTAAAGGCACATAAAAGAAAGAAACAAACCTTTATTAAACCAAATATTCCACTCATGATCAAAGAAGTCCAGAATCTACTTTCTAGTCTTATCATATGTGGCTCTGATAAAGAATTAGCAAACATACCTGAAGGTAAGCACTGAGTGTTAGCAACCTAATGTGTAAAGGCAAGCGCCTGACAGATAACTCAATCTAAGTTCAGCAGGTTAAAAGTAAC
This sequence comes from Chrysochloris asiatica, assembly GCF_000296735.1. Lineage (NCBI taxonomy): Eukaryota > Metazoa > Chordata > Mammalia > Afrosoricida > Chrysochloridae > Chrysochloris > Chrysochloris asiatica. The sequence goes on from NW_006408590.1 coordinate 12,034,220, forward strand.
ACAGCTGCACGTTCCAAGGATCATTAAAGCCACCATATGGGAACATCCCTAGCACTATGCAAAGCTCTCACGTATGTTCATCTTAGTCTTTACCAAAACCCTAACAGGTGAGTGATACTATCCCTGTTTGATAGGTGAAGAAATTATCTCAGAAAGGTTACCCCCCCACCTTCAAGCCATATAGCTAGTACGTGATGGACCAGGTATACTTTCTTGAGTCTTCCTGACAGTACAGCTTTGACTCCCAGAAGTTGTTTCCTGCAAAGTCTCTCAGGATTGGAACATTCTAGTGCAACGTGAGAGGACAGATATTCTCAAACTCATCATCTGCACCCTGCTCACCGGCCCCACGAGAAGTGTTTCATATCTGTAGTTTCCCTGCAACACCAGCCACATAATGTGAGGAGCCCCGTGCAAAAGGAAAATCCAAGGCTCTTAGTTACTAGGGATTTCAAGATGGCAAGAGCAAAGCATTAAACCAAGAGCAGTGCCCTTCTGAGTGGCATGCTCACAAAGGCATCCCTGCTTCCCTGTGGTCCCAGGTTTGTTGTTATCGTATGCCGTTGAGCTGATTGTGACTCATAGCGACCCTTCGGGACTGGGTCCAACTGCTCCAGAGGGTTTCCTAGGCTGTCCTCTTCATGGGGTCTAGTCACCCACCATGTCTTTCCTCCGTCAGAGTGGCTGGTGAGTTTGAACCAATGACACCGAGTATTTAACCCCTGTGCCATCAGAACTCCCATTCCTATGCTTACTCCTAAGTAATACAAGATTCTTTTGAAGGAAAAATGAGTCATCATCAGGCGAGCTCTTTGACTGCTCCCACATAGTCAACAAATACCCTGCAATGCTATGACATGAGAAATTCAAAGGTTAACTTAAAATGCCCCTGAAAAATGAAAAAGGACAGCCGGATGACATCCTGAGACTCCTGCCCTAGAAGACATGCTGGCCTCAGTAGTTTAAGAAGAGGAAAGTCTTCCTCAGACATATATATAACCCATGGCCACCGAGTCCGTTCTGACACATCGAACCCTCAAGGACAGAAGAGAACTGCCCCATAGGGTTTCTGAGGCTGGAAATCTGTGCAAAAACAGACTGCTAATCTCTCTCCCATGGAGTTGCTGGTCACTGTAACCACTGTGCACGAGGGCTGCTCAGACAGACATATGGACAGATCTAAGTCCCCGGTTCTACTATAGTCACCTCCTACGGGAGTGTGTCCTTAACAAAAACGGCATCTTCATGGCTATCTTGACTTTGTTGCCTGCTTCTTATTGGGTTGAAACTTCGGAGATGGCTTTGTTAGTTGTTTCAAAAACAAAGAGAGAGAATTTGTTTCTATGCTTTTTATTCTTGTGGTGTTTATACGGAGGCCTCTCCAAACCTTTCAAAATGTCCTTTTCAACCCAGGTGTTTTTCCCTCTGCTTTAAAAGCCTCTCTTCTTCCCCATGCTTCTTTACTTCATGCCTGTGAATTCTATTATATTCTGTTACATTCTGTCAATAACTCAGACAAAATAAAGTTAGACATACTGAGCTTCAGAGTCAGCAAACCCTGCCGAACCCTACCGACAGTTCTTAGAAAGACGCCATGGACGAGGAAGACAGGACCCAGGGCCATCCAGACAAGGAACTAGGTGGGTAGCAGTGATTGCTGTCAAAGATCTTAATTTCTGTCTAGTTTTCCTAGGTGTAGCCTTGGCCCACAAACATCCCTGATGCACTGGTTTATTTAACAACTTGAGGTTACTTGGAATGTAAATAATTAAAGTGGCAAGCGTTTTCCTTCTTTAAAAAAGATGACAAAAGCTGCTGCTGCCCAGGGAACCAGGCAAGTAACCGTCTGGTTCTTGCTTCAGGAGGGAAATTTCCATGGCCCTGGGGCTGGCTGGGAGACGCTCCGCAGAGCCCCCTGCTGGACAAACAGCTGTTCTGACTGTATGGATTCCATCTTGAGATACGGAGTTTACTCACCTACAGGACAGTCACCAGGGGTGCAGAACAGAAAATGAAGCAAAATCACATCCGTGTATGATTGGTTTTCCCAAATAACAGTGACTTCTGCATCCAAGGAGACTCCGAAACACAGTATCTTTGCCAGTGTTAGTTTACCCAGGAAGCAAGATAAACACAGGTTTACTTGTGCTTATTTATTATGTAGAATTCAGTTTTTTCCACCACATCCAAGACTCTGCTTCTAGGTATGGCTGGCACCTGTTTAGTTGCCAATCCCACATCACCTTCCTAGAGAATCCAAAACTGTTTTCAAATTTACAATCCCTGACAGGATCAGAGTGCCCAGTAAGCAAGGCAAACAGGGGCTACAGTTTAGTAAGTAAGCATGTAAAACTGTTCATTACAGATTAGTAAGTAAACACAAGTAAACCTGTGCATACCTTACCTGTTAGGTAATGTGCCCCATGATTCTTCACCTCAGAAACAGCTGTTTGGATGTCGAGGCTCTGAGTGGAAGAATCAAGCATTTGTCATGAGAATGACAAGTGATGAGAGAGTTTCCCATAAGGCTGAGGAAAGAGGCCCCCTATCCAATCACAGGAGTCCTAATATGGTGATGTAAGATAAGCACTGGACTGCTAACCACAAGATTAACAGCTAACCACAAACCCACCAGCCGCTCCTCGGAAATCCTACACACAGTTGCTATGAGTGGGAACCAACTCAATGGCACTGAACAGCAACAAACCAATCACAGGATTCACACTGTGACAGTGCCAAGAGTCAAAAGCATGCCAGGCAGAGTTCCTGGGTGGTGCCAACAGTTACAGTGCTCAGCCGCTAACTGAAAGGTTGCAAGTTCAAGTCCACCCAGCATCACCTCAGAAAAAAAAGGGTCGGTGACCTAACTTTCTAAAAGAAATCAATCATTGAAAACCCTGATGGAGCACAGTTCTACTTTAAAACACATGTGGCCACCATGAGTTGGAACTGACTTGACAGCAACTGGTATCCCACCAGGTCCTACCAAGTACCCCCAACATGGCTAGTCCCCGGAAAGCTTTAGAAGAGTTCCACCTCAGGAAACTGTAACAGAGACACCTGCTTTCTTTATTTACAAGGTATTGTGAAACAATTCTCACCTTCCAGGTGGGAGACCCAGATTCAATTCCTGGACAATTTACCCAAACACAGCTACCGTTACCCATCAGTCAGTGGAGGCTGGCTTGTTATGATGTTGAACAGATTTTGGCAGAACTTCCAGACTCAGGCAGAACAGACTTGGAAGAAAAGTCTGGACATCTACTTCCAAAAATCAGGCTGTGGAAACCCTGGTCTGATGCACAACCAGCCACCAGAATGGAGTAGAAACGCAGGACTGGGCAGTGTTTTGTTCTATTGGGAATGAGAGCACACAATTCAACCCATAACAGCTGGATGCGTTTGTTGAAAAGACACCAACAACATCTTCATTTAGGGTACCAGAAAACACACATACCAACAACAAGATTTATTATTTCTAAAACTATTGCTCTTTTTTCCTGCCACAACAGGAAAATGGAGTAAGAAAGACAACTCTGTTGGGAATGACTACATGCATTCAGAATCTCTTTAAAGTTGAAGGTATCAATTTAACAATACTGTCAGTTTCTGATAACTCTTCTTCTTCCAAATCAGTTTTATAAGCATTTGAAGTGTGGAGCTCTGGGTTTTAGTCACTGGTGTCATTTCAAAATCATATTTGATTTAAGAAATCCCTTCTTTACATGCATTTGAAAACACCTCAGATGCAGAAGTTTGTCATCTTTTCCAGACAGCTGCCTGGGGACATGACTGACTAGACCAAACACACTTTGGCTTCATAAGAATTGAGGCACACCAGAGAGTAAATATTTGGTTATTCTTGTAGTCCAGCTGAGCCCCAATAACCCTTAGCAAGGAAATAACACAACTGGATATACCTGGTAGGCCAGGTATGTTCAACTGATCATGAGAACTTTTCAGAGAGAACCATGTCCCAACGTGCCTACGGATGTGTTTTCTCAGCCTTGGTCTTATTGCACCTTCTAAGCCTTCTCCCTTCTATCCTGTTTCTGTCCTTGCAAGTCTCTTTCTCAAGGTAGACAATTCAATTACGCAGACAATTACTGTAACAAGGATAAGTTGGGTCACAAAGAAATGAATGTCCTGATCCTCAGAGAGATACCATGGTAGTGAACAGACAGACATGAAAACTCCGAGCACACAGTATAATTAAGTGCAGTAAGAGATGTGTGAACAAAATGTCATGGGGACAAACTCCCTGGAAAGAGCCCCAGCTCAAATGTCACCTCTTCTGAGAAGACTTCCTTGCTTCCCCAGGCTGAGGCCAATGGTCATTCAATCACTAAATGCTTATGGGCAGCACTGCATAAAGCTTCAGCAGAGGCATAAAGAACAAGATAAAGACTGTCCCCACCCTCTCGGAGCTTATGTTCCAATGAGGGAGGCAGATAAAAGCAAACTAGAGAAGAAATCAATTAAATATTTTTAACGTGTAATGGATGCAGTGAGGAACAAACAGCGTATGAGATAGGACTGAGAGGAGGACATATTTAAGTGGGGTGGTCAGAGAAGGTGGCATAAACTGAGAACTAAAGAACGCTATAGATAAAGAGTCTGGCATCTGGTATGGATTAAATTATCCCCTCCCAAACTATATGTTGGAATCCTAACCCCATACCTATGGATCTCATCTAACGTAATTACCTTACATCTAATATAATATAAATGCCTTCTGTTATGTAATCTAATCTAATATAATCACTTTCACATGCAATTTAACGTAATGTAATCAAACAATTAGTTGTGGTTATACCAGTATAGGGTGGATCCTAAACTAATCACTTCTGAGTTATAAAAAGAGGAAAATGGACCAAGAGACACACACACAGTGGGGGAAGGGGGGATAATGACGCCAAGTGAGGACCACAGCTGATACCCTGATTTGGACATTTAGACTCCAGAACTAAAATAAATTTCTGTTCTTTAAAGGCCCTCATTTATTTCTGTTACAATAGCACCAGGAAACTAAGCCGCCAGCCGTCTGAAGGATGGAGGTAGGCGGAAGGTGGGAAGGGAGCCAGGCCAAGGGAAATGGCTCTAGAGTGGGCAAGGCCATGAGACAATTGAGGAATTGAAAATTAAGAGACTCGGCAGCTTCCAAGAGAGAAATGATGTTTATCTGGACTAATGTGATGATAGCGGTATTAGAAAGAGGGGGGCCTGACGGTGGACACTTAGAGCTAGCACATAGAACTGAGAGTGTTTATAGATGGGTTAGCGATGAAGGAAGAGAGGTGGAGAAAATGTGGGAGAGAGCAGAGCTATGTTTTCAGGAAGACAACATGAGTTCTGTTGTGGACCCAGTAAGGCTGAGGTGTCTAAGTATAACACAATTAGGTTGTGGAACATACGAGACTGGGGCTTGCAGAAAAGGTCTGAGATAGAAATACACACTTCGAACTTATCAGTATGTGTGTGGTGTGCAAGTTCCCAGGAAGTGATTCAGAAAGAACGTAGTCAGAGAAAAGAATGAGAGCAAGGAAGTTTCCCAAGCTGCCTACAAACACATATGAAGGGCTAAGGGAAAGGAGAGGTTCTAGATAATTCCAATTAGGAACACTTAGAAAGGCTTCTAGAAGATGAATCTCTACATATATATGTAGATACATGGGAGTCCTGGTGTGGCACTGTGGGCTAATGCGTCAGACTGAAAAGTCGTTTGAATTGCAAGGTCGGTGGTTCAAGTTCACTAGCTGCTCCTTAGAAACCCTACACAGGGTTGCTATGGGTCAGAATTGACTCAATGGCACATAACAACAATGACAACATGATATATATATAATGTAATCACCACCACCAAAATATGTCCAAGTCTAGCTGTCTATGAGGCTACAGCGGTGACAGCAAGCGGCTGTCCTGCCAGTCACTCTAACGATCACCAGGACAACTAAACAGATCCAGCAGTATGGTTATAGCAAAGAAGACTTGGGAATGACTTAACAGTCTATCAAGTGTTGTTCTTGTTAAGTGCTGTTAGGTCAGTTCCAACTCATAGTGACTCTGTACAGGGTGTCCAAGGCTATAAATCTTTGTGGGAGCAGAAAGTCTCATCTTTCTCCCATGGAGCAGCGATGGACTCAAAATGCCAACCTTGTGGTTCTCAAGCCAGTGCTTACCCTACAAAGCCACCATGCTCTCAGCCTACCAATTAGGGACTGGCTAAATCAACTATTGCCTGATGATACAATGAAAAATATTATCAAATATTTTTAAAATAATATATTGTTGTTGGCCTGTGCCAACAAGTCAATTCTGACTCATAGCAAGGAAGTTCTGGTGTGGAGCTGCTGGATAAACACTGGACTGCTAACCACAAGGTCGGCAGTTCAAATCCATCAGTTTTTCAGAAACCCTATATAGGGTCGCTGGAGTCCTGGTGTGGCGCTGTGGGTTAATGCGCCAGACTGCAAAGCCCTTTGAACTGCAAGGTAGGCAATTCAAGCTCACCAGCTGCTACTCGGAAACCCTATACAGGGTCTCTATGGGTCAGAACCAACTCGACGGCACATAACAACAATACAGGGTCACTATGAGTTGGAACTGACTCGACGATACTTTAATAACACAGAGTTTCCAAGGAGCAGTAGCTGGTGGGTTTGAACTGCCAACCTTGTGTCTAGCAGTCTAGTGTTTGTCCTGCAGTGCCATATGCATAGGTACGTAAAGATACTGAGTGAAGAGCAAGTTGTATGAGGGGGCTTGAAAGTTTGTGGGGAAAAAACGGAATTAAAAGACACTGGAATTTTTCCAAGAACTTTTTGAACACCCTTCATAGAACAGTCTACAGAGAGTGATCCAATTTATATTTTAGGACTAGGATGTTCACATCTGTGTAGAAAAATTTCTCTAAAAACACCAAAGAATTAGTACCTACTAGACAATTCTTTACAATGGTGGTGATGTTGTTTTAATAAAGCCATGGTATAAAAAGAAGACAAAAAATTTAAATAGTTAAAAAATTTCTCTGACTATAGACTGTGAATCTTCAGAACCTTTAAGTTAGATGATCATTATGGGCGAGAAAGTTATGTGTGAAAAAGAGGAAGACCCCCAACGAGATGGATTGGCACAGTGGCAGCAGCAATAGGGTCACGCGTAATGAAGATTGTGAAGATGGTGCAAGACTGAGCAGTGTTTTGTTCTGTTGTGCACAGGGCCGCTCAACAGCACCTAACAACAACAGTAAACACAAAACAGACGTGTAAAATGTAGACAGAATACCATCAGTGAATCTTTACCCAAACGCTTGAAATTAGTACAATATCATCTACCTGCTATGATTAATAACAGATTTATACTGCTTAAACACAGTAAGGGAAGGAAGGAAAAGCAATTTTCAATAGGACTTTGTTCAGCTTGCTTTACCTTCTATGGCTCTACACTGAGCCCTTTGAATTAAGCCATGCCAATAGAAACACAAAATCAATGTCCTGGTGTCAGAAAGAGGCAGCTGATGTTAGAAAATAAGAGGAAACACCCATCAAGGTATAATCTGCAAGGTCTTGGAAGAGGTACAGCAGTGTTCTTTCATCTTTGAAACTATTTACTAAGGGAATAGAGCAGAGAAATGTCAACATGCAGGTCTCTTTGACTGAGGTGGCACTAATGAATGGCATCTAGAATCAGTACAACAGTGAGTGCAGTGGGTATTCCAGAGAAGGCTATCCAGCTCACCGCCCACTTTTTCCCAGGTAATACCACCATACGGATTTCCCATGGGAAATCACACCATTGGGAAACAAAAACAGTGGCTGCCAACACTGGGAATGTCAATAACAGTTACATTCTGCTTGCCAATATAGGTCTCTAGTGGTCTTTTTGGACCCTTCCATTATACTCGGCAGTCTGCATTAATCTTTACAGAGTTGATCTCCCTTTCTAAGACAGCAATTTCAGATAACCATCCTCTGATTGGATCAGATACCCTCAGAAGGACTGGAGTGAAGAGAAGATCTTTGTGGCCATCTGTGGTTGTTTTATCTGAGGGAGGCGGATGCCCCTTTCTCACCTACCAGAACACATCTCCCCTCTTATTTTCCCCCTACCACACGTTCCTTTTATTGTGCAGTATTTTATTACATATGATAGCTTTGTTGAGGCCTGGATAGTCACATTGAAAGCAAGGGAACTCATTATTTTCTTCTCTTTCAAACATTTGAATTCAGAGTCTGTAGAGGTGTGATGCTGTGGACTAATGTGTCATTTGAACTGCAAGGTCGATGGTTCAAGGTCACCAGCTGCTCCCTGGAAACTCTATACAGTGTCACTATGGGTTGGAATTGACTTGACGGCACTTAACAACAACAGTGAATGCCATGGTGGGCAGCCCAGATCTCATGCCCCACCCTTCAGAGTTGGGGGTTATTTGCCCAGCTGATGGGAGCATTGGTGAATGCCAGCTCTTGGCTAGTCCACCTCTGCAGCCTGGCCAGCTTCCATAGCACTGTCCTCATCCAATGGCTATCTGATGCTGGACAGAAAGGCCCTCTACCCAGGGCCCTTCTGCAGGGCCATCTGGGCTCCAGAGCCCCCTGAGGCCTATGTTGTGACTGTTTTATCATCTTCCTGTGTCCAGCCTGTACCCTTTACTCCTTCACAGATACTGATGGAGTATCTTCTCCATCAACCTTACACACACACGTCTCTAAGACAGTTTGCCTATACATACCAGCAACAACACCTCAAACCCCATGGATTAGTGTCTATGAAAAGAGTCTAAATTTGAATGTTTTAAGACAACTAGATAAACCCTTATAAATGACTAGTTCTTCATTTGAAATGTTAGCAATTAATCATGATCTAAAAACCAATAATCCTTTCAGTACTACAATTCTATGATGATTTTACTAATGCCTGTTGATTGATCACTTTGAGTCTCAGAAAAAGCACTTGGGAAATAGTTCCAGCCTATAATTTCATTACTCTTGATTCTATTCTTAGAAATTAGGCCTATGCTTTTTCTTGACACTTTTCTAGACCATGTGCAGCATCTAAATATAGAAAAATCATCATCAAACTGATTCCCTGGGGACCTCTTGCTCCTTTCGCAAGTCTGAGAGGAGCCTAGGCCTGTCTGTTTCACCCCTAAACAAGTTGATCTAAGTGTGCTTTGTTCATGTTAATGTTCATCCACTTTCCCAGCAAAGCTGACATCCCAATCACCCTTGAAAGAACAGACAGACTGAGACAAAAACAACACAATAATCTGGTCTGCAGCAGTTGGCTTTCCCTGATCCTTCACAGAGAAGAATGTTTTTTATGTCATTTACCTTAGCTCTTTCTTGCATTTCCATTTGCTTCTTCCATTTGCAGAGCTTGGCTTTGAGACCTAAGAGCCGATCATTTTCAGGTGCTGCGGGTTAATGGACTGGATGGCAAGGTCAGATTGAATCACGAGGTCAGCGGTTCAAGCTCACCAGCTGCTTCTCAGAAACCCTGTACAGGGTTGTTATGAGCTGGAACCAACTTGACAGCACTTAACAAGAACAACCTTTCTTTATGGACGCCTAGGATCAGCAATGAACTGTGAATCACAGGGTTGGCAGTTCAAACCCACCAGCTCCTTGGAAACCCTATACAGGGTCTCTATGAGTCAGAACCAACTTGACAGCACCCAAAAACCTTTCTTTAGAATTTCACAGCTCTAGCATAAGGGAGTTCTGGTGTGGTGCTGTTGGATAAGCACTCAACCTCAAGGTCACTTTGAACTGCAAGGTCGGTGGTTCAAGCTCACCAGCTGCTCCTTGGAAACCCTATACAGGCTCACTATGGGTCAGAACCGACTCCACGGCACACCACCACCACCATTCAAAGATAAATTGATTCTTTCTGTAATCAATCCTATCCCTCTTATGCATTCTCTATCAAATCCTTTATAATCTCTTTCCTCATTAGACACCTGGCTATCTTGCTTTCTCTTAACCAAACGATTCAAAACACCCACTAGGATCATTTTTTAAAAAGGGGGGAGAGCTTATGAGTGATATTTTCAACAGCCTCATATGCATGTGAAAGTTGGACAGTGAATATGGAAGACAGTGGAAGAATCAAGCATTTGAGTTATGGTGTCGGAGTTGAATATTAAAAGTGCCATGGACTGCCAGAGAAACAAACAGATCTGTGTTGGAATAAATTCAACCAGAATGTTCCTTAGAAGCCAGGATGGCCAGACTTTATCTCTGATACTTTGGACATATCAGGAGAGGACACTCCCTGGAGAATGGCATAATATTTGCTAAAATGGAGGGTCAGTGAAAAAGAGAAAGACCCCCAATGAGACAGACTGGCAATGTGGCAGCAGCAATGGGCTCAAGTGTACCAACAATTGTGAGGATATCACAGGATCAGGCAGTGTTTTGTTCTGCTATGCACAGGGTCGTTATGCATTTGAACCAGCTCAGTGGCACCTAACAACAACTAACTGCAAAATGTGAATAATATAAAACAGTAAAATTAGAGCACAAAAAAAGAAAAGTGCCCAATAGCAGCATAAATTGAAAGCGACTCTAAATTTCAGTTTCTCTAGTTATAAAATTTATAAAATAATATTCCTTAGGTGTTCTCCAAGTGAAATCATGTATGTACAGCCAATGAATGTGGAGTAGATTTAAATAATTGGTCCAGATTATATTTATATCTGTGAACATTGCCAATATATGATAATTGTCCCACTATTATCAATCATGGTGACCCAACGGAATGCAGAAATTATCGGACAATCTCTTTGATATCTCAAGCGAGTAAAGTTTTGCTAAAGGTAATACAGAA
>NW_006408590.1:12046054-12047379 GCF_000296735.1 Chrysochloris asiatica
TTCGTCTCTCATACTTTGGTCATATTGTCAGGAGGGAACAGTCGCTGGAGAAGGATGTCATGCTGGGTAAGATGGAGGGTCAGAGAAAAAGAGGAGGACCCCCAATGAGATGGATCGGCCAGGTGGCATCATTGATGGCATCGAGTGTGGCAGCGGCAGGGAGGTTGGCCCAGAATCGGACATTGTTCCGTTCTGCTGTGCATGGGGTTGCTATGAGTCGGTTCCGACTCGATGGCACCTGACAACAACATTATCAATCATGTATATATTTAGTAGAGAAACTATTTTTAATCAAAGGAGAATGGAATGCTTTGGAAACTGGAGTTCCGTAAGGGCCAAGGGGCATCCAATTAAACCGTCATTGTCATCAAGTCAATTCTGATGCATCGCAACCCTATATAGGTTTCGGAGGCTGTTGAGATTTACATTCATAAGTCTCTCCCTCTTTGTTATCTGTCTTTATCTGGAAGCTCAGCGAGAGCTGTCCACCATGGCTGGTCCTGCTGGCATTTAAAATACTGGTACACAGCTTCCAGCATCATAGCAACATGCAAGCCACCACAGTATGACAAACTGACAAATGAGTGGTGGCAAGTTCCCTTGGAAGTCCCTTACAGGAGCCCTCGTGGCACTATAAGATAAGCACTGTATTGCTAACTGCAAGGTCGGCAGTTTAAACCCACCAACCACTTCACAGGAGAACATCAAAAAGGAAGAACACGTGCAGCATTTCTGAAGCAAAAAGAACTGAAGGAAAAATTCAAGCCTCGATTTGAAATATTGAAGGATTCCATGGACAAAATGTTGAATGATGCAGAAAGAAGACGGAAGGATTACACAGAGTCACTGTACCAAAAAAAATTAACAATGTTCAACGATTTCAAGAGGTAACATATGAACAAGAATCGATGGTACTAAAGGAAGAAGTCCGAGCTATACTAAATGTATTTGCAAAAAAAAAAACAAAAAAACACACACACACAGAAGGCTCCAGAAATTGAGAGAATACAAATTGAAATGTTTTAACAAACTGATACAGCACTGGAGGCACTCACTCATCAATGCCAAAAAATCTGGAAGATAGATACCTGGCCATCCAATTGGAAGAGATCCATATTTGTGCATATTCCAAAAAGAGGTGACCCAGCCGAATGTGGAAATCACTGAACAATATCATTAATATCACATGCAAGTAAAATTTTGCTGAAGGTAATTCAAAAGCAGCTACAACAATACATCAACAGGGAACTGCCAGAAACTCAACCTGGACTCCAAAGAGGACATGGAACTAAGTTATCATTGCTGATGTCAAATGGATCTTGACT
>NW_006408590.1:12048344-12064774 GCF_000296735.1 Chrysochloris asiatica
TCTCATACTTCAGGCATACTATCAGGAGGAACCAGTTCCTGGAGAAGGACATTGTTGTTGTTGTTGATGTTGTTATTAAGGGCTGTCATGTTGTTTCTGACTCACAGAAACCCTGTATATGGCTTCCATAGAGCAGCTCCTTGGTAAAATGGAGGGTCAGAGAAAGAGGAAAGCACTCAACGAGATGGATTGGCACAGTGGCAGCAGACATGGCCTCAAGTGTAACAATTGTGAGGATTGTGCAGGCCCCACTGTGTTTAGTTCTGTTGTGCACAGGGTCCCAATGAGTGGGAACCAACTTGAAGCCACCTAACAGCAACAAGGGGAGTCCAAACACCAGTTTGGACAAAGTGCTGACATTTACTGCCACCTGCTGGATGATCAGCAAACTGCCACTCTTAAAAATACACAGAAACAGGGCCACTGAAAGATTTTGTTTTTCAACTCAAAAGGCATTCCTAGGTCATCGCTGTTGGATTCTTTAATAAAGTTAGGTAGTTCTCAGCCCTAAACAGCTTGAAGGTCCAGATGCTGCTAAATGCTAGGCTACATTTGCCACTAAGAGCTGTATACCATCAAATCAATTGTCATCAGGTGTGATTCGAACTCCCGGTAACCCCATCTCTCATAGTAGAACTGTGCTCTATAAAGGTTCCAGTGGCTGACTTTTCAGAAGTAAATTGTCAAGCCTTTCATCCAAGCTACGTTTGTTATTGTTGTTGTTAAATGCTGTTGCGTCGGTTCCGACCCATAGCGACCCTGTTATAGGATTTCCAAAGAACAACTGGTGAGCCTGAACTGCCGACCTTGTGGTTCAAACCAAACTTTGCAGTCCAGCACATTAACCCACAGTGCCACACCAGAGGCTGCCTTTGAGTGGGCTCAAACCTCCAACCTTTCGCTCAGCGCACATTAGGGCAACACCAAGGGACTCTCTCAGACATATGCCCCAAGGCTTAGTATTTCAATGGATGGGAACCATGGGTCAGGCTTTAAAGTACTTCAAAGCACTGCAACTGATTTGTTGTTAAGTGCAGTCCAGTTGGTTCCCACCTATAGCGACCCTATATAGAGTTTCCAAGAAGCACCTGGTGAGCTTGAACCACTGATCTTGCAATTCAAACAACTTTGCAGTCTTGGCACATTAACCCACAGCGCCACACCAGGACTCTGATAAGACAGTGAAATTGCTTTCTGACAACCTCTAATTACAAAAGAACTCTCCATTATGAACAACTCAGAGCAATCTAAAGGAAATAACCAGAAGGTGGTAGTTGGTGTTGCTGTTAAGTACCATCAAGGTGTTCTGACTAGGTTAATATGCTGGACTGCAAGGTCTGTTTGAACCTCGTAAGTCAGCGGTTCAAGCTTACCAGTGAGCAGTTCAAGCTGACGATACAGGGTCACTGAGTCAGAACCAACTCGACAGCATTTAGCAACAATAGGGTTTCTACAGCTTTAAATCTTCCTGGGAGCGAAAAGCCTCATCTTTCTTCTGGGGAGCATGTGGCGGGCTCAAACCATGAAACTTATGGTTCGCAGTCCAGTGCTTATCTTATGGAGCTTCCACACTCCCAAGAAGGTGGTAGTTAGGTTTTTATTTAAGTTTTATTTTGAGGTAGCTTGGGTTATTTGACTGCAATGAGTTTGTGTATGTGTGTGTGTGTATGTGTGTGTGTGTGAGAGAGTGAGAGAGAGAGAGAAAATCAAAAGAGCATTGTTATGCAACGAAGATACAGGCTCGGCCACGTTTCATATACTCCCATCTACCTGGAGATGAAAGATGAGAGGAAGGGCTGGGTGGCCTGAAGTGTGGTGAGACCTGAGGACTCCTAAGCCCATGGACAAGGACATAGCCACAGAGGGCTAGAGCTGAGAGTGAAGAATCCAGCTGACATGAAGTGAGGGTAGATGCACAAGAACCCCCAAATTTGTAGATAGTACCCATTTGACCTAGCTTTGATGGCTTGATGATCAGAACTTGACTGGTGGTGGTGGTGGTGGTGATGTGCCATGGAGTTGGTTCTGACTCATAGCGACCTTGTACAGGGTTTCTGAGGCTGTAAATCTTTATGGGAGCAGAAAGCCTCATCTTTCTCCCAAGGAACAGCTGGTAGTTTCAAACTGCTAACCTTGCAGTTCACAGCCCGATTCATAACCACTATGCTACCAAAGCTCCTTAGAACTTGACTAGAGAAAGATAAAAAAAAAAATTATAGTAAAAGAGCAAGTATAAATTGCTACAATTTGATGAACTTGAACTATACTTATGATGGAGTAGCTCAAAACACCAACTGAGAGGGAAGGAGTCTTCACATCAAGGATCAATCCTATCCCCTCTGTATACAGGGTAGACAGGGACAGGCAACTTAGATATTGGCTACCTAAAATGGGGGAGCAATAAAGGCACGAAGTGACTGGCTTACAAGTTTTCAAGAGGGAATTTAGTTTCAGAGTGTGCAGGGTAAGGTAGAATCCTCACTGAATAGTATTCATCTTGTCTAGATGGGTCTGGTGAAAAGAGATGTGGATAAGATTCTTATGATTCAATAGTGAATAATTGCTATCATGACTAATTACAACTGTCACAACTGTAAAGGTAGAAGTTTTGTAACAAAAAGTGGGGAGTAGTTAATCTTACAGTCCAGGAACAGAAGACCTTAGGACCATCAAGGTAGAAGAACACGAGTGGAATGTGGGACCCTATCCAGAAAACAGCAACACCAGAGATGGAGACAGAGATGATGGCATGGAGATATAGAGCAGCTGAGGACTCCAGACTCATGGAAAGAAAAAGGCTGTGTGCTGGTGGCCAGGAGGCAGGTTTGCAGAATGTCCTTTGGTTATTTAAGTGATTATATATTCCTGAGGTTTTTTTTTTGGGGGGGGGAGAGAACCCCCCCCAAAAAAACAGAGGGAATAGTTGAATGATGATGCACGGAGGAGATTGTCATTTTTGCAAAGAAATGATGAGTGTAAAACCGATGTTCTCCCATGTAAACTATCAATTCACAATGTTGTTGTTGTTGTCAGGTGCCATCGAGTCGGAACCGACTCATAGCGACCCCATGCACAGCAGAACGAAACAATGCTCGATCCTGGGCCAACCTCACCACCGCTGCCACCCCCAAGTCCATCAATGATGCCATCAATTCACAATAAGAACTTAAAAAATAAATAAATAAAAGCATTGTTACTAGAGTTCCAGTTTATACATGCACAAGTTTATTCCAAACAAAACATGTTTAAACATGTCTGCAATCAGCAGATGGCTACAAATAAGTACTCTCGGTCATAAATTTGTCTTAGTCTTGCTAGGGTGCCTTCAAAAAAAGTCCAATCAAAACAGTAGCTTCCAAAGGGATCTGATGGACCAGTTATATTCAAGGCAGAAAGGTCATCTCAGAAGGTATGCTCACTGTTTGGAGGGACTGCAAAGGGGTCATCTTAATAGACTATCTGGAATGATATAGGTTAATCATGGGGACTTACCCTGAAGAAGTTTTAAGAAAATTAAGAACTGCATTGGTAAGAAAAAGGTCAGAAAAGTTGTGCCAAGGAACGTTTCCTAACACAACAAAGCACCTGCTCATTCTTCAGGGGTAGTAAGGACTGTCCTACAAGAATTTCATTCAGAAACCTCACTCCAACCACCCTAAGCCTTGATCTTGCCCCTTCAGACTTCTTGTGTTCCCAAAACTCAAAGAACATTTAAAAGGAACACAATTGTTTTATCCAAGGGTGCCAAAGCTGCTGTCTTAACATGATGTAAATCGGAGAGTGCAGAATTCTTTGGGGAAGGGTTTGAGAAATGGAAACACCACCTTCAGAAATGCATAAACTGTTTTGCAGGGTGTGTCAAGAAACAATAGCTTCACATTTTGGTATTTCTGTTTAATATAAGTTTGCATGATTTTGTACCAATACTTTCTGACTTACCCTCACATATGTCTGTGGGCCACGTTTAGTCCACAGGCAACTACCTCGAGCTGTGGAAAGAGCAAAGCTTGGAAGGGAGGCAGACCCCAGACCAACATCTGACTATGTCACTAACTCTGGGACTCCTCGAGGATGGGGGCTGAGAACCTGGGATGGCAAAAGCACAGGATGGGAATTCTGTGCCAGATTACCAAGAGCAAGTGACAGATGGTACTCCCCACCAAATCTAACAGAAGAAAGTACTTACAGCTATTTCAATGAAACCTCTAATATAAGGCAAGTGTGGGGACAGTTTCTGTTGCCTCTTCCCCAAGGACTTCATCCAAGGCCTTTGACATTTGCCGTCTTATTTCCCAGACACAGCCAGGACTGCCACACATCAAGTCCAGCTGCCAAAAGTGTTCCTTCCCATCATTCCATTTTTAAAGGACAGTCCTTGCTCATTTCATCTCTAATCCAAAACAGCTGCTGAGATTGCCAACAACACCAGACGGCAGGTCAGCAGACAGAGGACATAGCTGCATGACCAAGAAATGAAATATACATACATACATAATTATTTAAAAATCAAGAAGAAGGATACTAAAGAAATGAGGTATTCTTTTTAAAGTTTAAGGATCCACCCTTTTCTTCATTTTCTTTAACGCCACTGGTCCACTGTCTTTTTAAACCAACTGAACAGATTCATAACGAGATACTGGTCCTTTTCTCTTCCACTGGCCAATATGTGCCCCATCTGCCTTCAGTAAATGATGGAGCACTTGGAGATGGAGCAATGGGATATTTTTAAACACTCCTTCAATTAATTCACTCCAACGACCTGGCACTTGGAGCACTGAAGGGTGAGGGGCAGGCAGAGGGAGGAGAGGGCAAACCTAGTGTCGTGATAAAGCAATTTGTGGTAATCTGGATTCTACTACCCTTTCTATGAAACATCCTGCCTGCCCCCAACAAGCTGTTAAGAGCATGATGACAAGACTGCAACCAAGCCAGTGTCTGGCGTTTCTTAGCTTTTGCAGACTGCCAAGACGGCTTCCTAAAATGCAAACCAAACTGAAATTGTACCTTGATAAAGAAGCTTCTGCTTACTATTGTTTGTTGTTGCTAAGTGCCGTCCATTCAATTCTAACCCACAGTGACCCTGATTAGCTAGAGGATTTTAAATCATCAATGTCTTATTAGGTTAAAAAAATTATAGCAGGTGACTGAGATGAAGCATAGATTTAGTTCATTCTAGAGGCAAGTGAGTACAACAATGTAGAAAACAATGCCAGTAATCTGGGCGCTGTGTAAACACAGCCGCACAGGAAGATGGAGGTGTGAGGACTTTCATTGAAATTAATCTATATTGAGCTTTAAAGTGTGAAAACCCTTTGCCACCCTGAATCTGTAGAATTCATGGCACACTGACCCAGAAATCCCCCACCTTTAGCTGTTAAATATTGCTTGATTTTGCAGGCCAAGTGTTACCTCTTAAAGGAACACCTTGTCTGATTGTTGTTGTTGTTAAGTGCTGTTGAGTCTATCCAGACCCATAGCGACCCTGTACAGGGTTTCTGAGGCTGTAAATCTTTAAGGGAGCAGAATGCCTCATCTTTCTCCCACGGAACAGCTGGTAGTTTCGAACTGCTGACCTTAAGGTTCGCAGCCCAATTCGTAACCACAAGGCTAGTACTAGCTGACGCCAAAAGAGACAGACGGAATCATGACCAAAGAGGAAGGGAAGAGGCCATTGATACTAATGAACAGACTGGTCTTTTGGTTATTAACATTCTGGCCTTTCTATTTGACAAGTTTCATTTGGATTCAGAAATTACTTCTTAAGAATTACAGACATGCTTTCAATTGTTCACTAGAGACTCTCTTAATAAACCCAAAATAGCTTTCCCATACTTCCATGAATACCTATTTTACGCAAGGAGACTGGTTTTTATATTCAAGAAAATGAGAAATGGAAACTCCAGCAAAGCCTTAGGCGTGTATTATGCAAACCCCTCTCGAGCCCACACCCCATTTCCTCATTCCCATCCCAATAAGTCTGCTCAGCAGGCACCCAGCAGGCATCCTCTTCCACTCACCTCATTCGCATTCCCCAGAGGAGATGGAAGAAGGCAATCTTTATGTTTTGCTTTTGTCTGCTTGAAATAATAAATTCAGGAGGTCTCCCTTGCTAGGGTTATTCTGCTGTCAGAAGTTTTCTGTTTCATTTACTCTCTAAGCCAAACTGAAACCCCAAGTCCTCATGGTTGACTTTAGCCCTGACCCCCTGGCTCCTGAGAGCTGAACAAAAGACAGATCTCCCTGGGTCCCTGACATACACAGTGACCTAGCCATCCCTCACTCCCAAGAATGTATTTCTGAAGTACTCACCTCCACAGCAACTGGGCATTCTTCTGTGACCTAGTGAGTAACAGACAGCCTGCCTGTCACAAACTACTTATAATCTCCTTCCAGTCTAAGTCAGGGACCTAAAAGCTGTCTGGGTAATTCATTCTAGTCATGTTAGGGGACTCAGGAAAACAAAATAAAAAGAATGTTCAACTATCAAATTAAAACTTGCTTTGGAGGAAAATATCTCTTAGGACATGGGTACTACCAAATAATTCACTGTTGATTTTTCTAGAAACCGGCTGCTAACAATTCCAATCTCAAATCATTAGAAACCTCAAATAATCAGACTATGTTTGAGTCTGTTCTGCAAAGTAACAGTCCAGAGCATAGGCTGATAAAAAGAACTATTAGAAAAGACAATGTGCAGGGTATGTCGCCATAGGTTTGTGAGAAAAATTTGCAAAATCTTTTATACCAGTCGTAAGTAACACACTCTTCACTGACAGCTGACATTTCCAGATGATAAATCCCCCCAAATTCTGCCAGTCTTAGGATCTTCTAGGGAAGATGGCACTATAGGCTACATCATCTTCTTTTTAACATCTATTTTCACAGACCCACTTGCTTTACACAGGAGAAAGATGAGGCTTTCTGCTCCCATAAAGATTTACAGGCTCAGAAACCATGTACAGGGTCGCTCTAAGTCAGAACAACAACAACCTGCTCTACAGTTACCAGAAGAATAAAGTGTGTTGATGTACAGGCCTGTGCTTTGAAGACAGTACTAAGTAACATGAAGCATTCACGAATGCATCCAACAATTGTTTAAAAATTGATAATCAACGTAGGATGTACCCAATAAATGTAAACCAGAACTGAAGCCAACAGAGTTGAAAGGAAAACAGGTCAATTGAAAGTGCATAATTACATTGTTAGGAGTCCCTGGGTGGTGCCAGTGGTTCACACATCAGCTGCTAACTGAAAGATTGGAGGTTCAAGTTCACCCAGAGGTGCCTGGAGAGAAAAGCCTGGTCCTCTACTTCAGCTAAATAGCCCATTAGAAAACCGTTCTACCCAGACACGCTTGGGGCCACTGTGAGTCATAGCCAATGGAGAGTAGCTAGTTTTTAGCTATATTGTTATTTTTCTTCATTCTCAGCAATGTATGTTTCAAGGAAACAGTTTCAGCATTGTTAGACAGCAACAGTTAACCAAGAAGACCAACCAGAGGATGCTCAGGGAATTTTTCTTTATAAAGCACATTAGCCAAAGATACCAGGAATAGCATGGCCATTTCACCAAACCACATAAAATGTTTACTAATAAAAGTACTTGGACTGGAGTCAGCCCTCTAAAACCTAGTTCGCAGACGGATTATGTCTCTATATCACCGCAGAATGCTAACATGCGAGTTCTACCAACAAGTGCTCAGTAAATAGGCCTGGAAGAAAGGGAGAAGGAAAAAGAGAGATCAGAGCTTCTGAGGCTGTTAAGTAACTGCTGATCAGCTACCACTCGTACATGAGTTTGTTGCATTTGATTCATGACCCTTCCATTGTGCTCATCTTCTCAAGGCTCCCTTAAAGAAGTAAAAGTGCATAAATGCAACATTAACTGAATGTGAACCTTGTTAAAATAATGAAAATCATTTCTGCCTTATAGTTAATGTCAGATCAGTTGCAACTCTCATTTAGAACAATGATGATATGCACACACTTGGTTTGAAGATTGTGGTTGTGGTCTTAACCCCTCCCTTCACTATCTGGCCATCAAATAAAAAGAAAGTGCTTCATGCAGAGTTTGAAAGAATACTATCCATCATCAATGCTTAGGGGTTTCAGCCTTTATTAGCAAGGGTAAGTCTAGAAAAATCTAAAGGCAGCCAGAAATGCCTTATTATTATTATTTTAATATGAAAGACTTTCTAATTGATAGGAAGGGACTGAGGTTGAGTTAAATGGACTATGCATATTTGATTCTAGATATTGGTTTCAGCACAATTTACCACCTTGCACTTTCTGTTAGGTGACTTCAAGTCAACTCCAACTCATAGTGACCCTATGCACAACAGAACAAAACACTGCTCTTTCCTGCTTAACAATCAATGTTAAGCTTGAGCCCAATGCTGCTGCCACTGTGCCTGTTTACCTTATTGGGGGTCTTCCTGTTTTTTATTGACCCTCCACTTTACCAGGCATGATGTCCTTCAGGGAGTGGTCCCTATTTCTAGAGCATCATTATTGAGAAATAATCATCAAAAGAGTCCACACTGCTGAACTATTAGAGCCAAAGGAAAACTTAAATCTCATGCTACCCAAGATGCTAGGATTCCAGGAGACAAAGAAAGGATGAGTTGTTTCTGGACCAGCATAGCCGGTTTTAGAAAGATCTTCCCTATTGGAAGGAGCCCTGGTGGTACAATGGTTAAGTACTACAGTGTGAACCCAAAGGTCAGAGGTTTTCTGAGCAGAAAGATGCAGCAGTCTGCTTCCATAAATATTACAACCTTGGAAACCCCAAGAGACAGTTCTACTCTGTTCAACAGTTACTGAGAATTGGGACCTACTTGACAATTTGGATTCTTCGTTCCCTTGGAGGTTAGAGCCTAGAAATTTTGGACATCAGCTCTTTGCTCCTGCTTAGAGACTTGTAGAGTTTGTACAGACCTGTAGAGTTTGTACAATGTATTAGAGAGAACCTCTGGAAAGTATTGGCATCAAGGACGCTTGATCTCTGTGACCAGAGAGGTTATTTGCTTTCCTCATAGTATAGACCCAGTGATTGCTTGCAAGTGGCTAGTGTAATTCTGTGAATTAACCAAAAGGCTGAGGCCCCAACCTGTTTTTTTTTATTCTCACTCAAGATTTCCCACCCAGAAACGGTTCCTGGAATATACTGGTCCGGGGATTCGGTTCCTGGACCCTTCCTTTGCGGTGTGAATATCCAATATCCAAGGGATCCTATGGTACTGTGCAGCCCCATCTCCCTCTTGCTAAAAGCAACTGTCCTTATTGCAGGGAGCTCTCTCCTTGTCAACTGTCACCTCAGGCGGCGGGAGAGGGTTCCAGGGACTCAGGACACAATAGGGAAGCCAGTCTGGAGACCCATACACTCACACCTCTACCCCAAACCACGTGTTTTTCCGTCCCCTCCCGGAAGCACCCAAATCCCTTCCATCCTGCCTAAGAACTAGCCAGGGAAATTCCGCCCTCCAGGGACAAGGAGCAAGCCGAGCCCGCCGGCATCTTCTCGGCTACTTTGCAAACCTGGCGTTCGAGGCCGCGCGCGCCAGTCCTGGCCCCGCCCCGGCCCATTCATTCCCGGCGGGTTCCCAGCTTCCAGCTGGCGCCGGGCTCCAGGCACGGTTTCCCCAGGCATCCCTGCCGCTCACACAGTGCCCGAACCCTTATTGTTTTATATCTCAAAAGTAACCTCAAGAGGATTTCTTCTTTACACTCTTTTTCACACCTCCAACGCACCTTATCCCTTTAATTAAATTCAACTCCGTTTTCCGCTTCGTCCTCGGGAAAAGCTTAAGCGGCAAGCTCCAAGAAAGAAAATTAATCCACCTCCCCAACGTCCCACCTCCAGGCAAGCCATTCCTCCTCCAACACCTCGGAGGACCGCGCTCGCGTCTCCCAGGTCCCATTTCGATCAGGGGTCCCCACCTCGCATCCCCCAACCTCCACTTCCTAGCAAATACCGACAAAAGCCCCTTCACCTTTCCGAAGATGCCATGGTCTGGGGAACGCCCCCTCCTCTCCGGCAGAATCCTGTCGCGGCGGGCTAAGGAGAGAGCCGGCACCCCGGTGAGCGCAAGAGTAGGGTGAGCGCGGAATTTAAAGGGGCGCCTCTCCCCGCCCTCCCACGCCCTCGGAGGTCACACCTTTAGCGCCGCCACGGGCGCTAGACCCCAGCGAGCGCTAATCCGCCTTCCTGCTCTCCTCTGCGAGCGCCCTGCGCTTCTCTCCACCAGCCGCGACCGCGCCTGGCGGGGCACTCGGCGAGCTGGGAGGGTGGCTTCCCAGGGAGAGCGTCGCTCCGGAGGCTGCGGAAGGACTCGCTGGGGCGATGCGCCGCCGCCGCCGCCGCCACCTGTACTTGGTGGTGAGTCTCGCTGGCTCCACAAGCGGTGGAGCGCGGGCGCGGGGGTGATGGTAGGGGAAAACGGGGGAGTGTGTGTGCGTGCGCGCGGGTGCGGGGGTGTGCGTGCCCTGCTGGCTCACTGCCGGCCAGAGAGGGATTGGAAGATTTAGTCCTGCTGGAGCTGGGGATTTGCAGGCGATCCCTCTCTATTTTCGTCGTGGGCTGACATCACCCGCGCAGCCTCCGGCGACTCCTTTAACCGCGGTCCCCGCCCCCCATTCGGAGACGCGGCCCCTCCTCTTCCATCGCTCCCCCTCGCCTCTTGCCGTAAATTAGCAAAATAAAAAAAGAGGCCCTGCTGGTCGCCTGGGAAGGCCTGACAGCCGGTGGCAGAAGCTCAGGATCCAAGGAGTCGCTATTGTTTCTCAAGCCATGTGGCCCTGGGTCACCCCGCGCGGGGCGGAGCGCAGGCGGCGGCACCAAGACCTGGATGTCACTCTGTCTCCGCCTCCCCCGAACAGTCCCCGGCGCCCCTTTCACGTCCTCGCGGTCCTGCTCCGGCTCACACTCAGCTTCACGGTTATACTCACAGACGGGCACACCCACCCCATGCGCCCACCCCCGGAGTGCCATGCTCTGGGAAACCCACGCGTCCGAAGTGCGCGGGTGGCGCTGCAGAGAAACGACCCAGCTGTGCATATCTCCACCCACCCACCCACCGCGGCCGGAATAAATCTACGGCCTTCAATTATTCATCGGTATTAATATTAATGTAGCTCCTTGGGGAAGGCGGGCGGGGTGCTGAGGAGGCCTTAGTTTTTAAAACGGAGGGAGGTCGGCCTTGGGGGCGCAGGCTGGGAAGGCTCACAGAGGTAGCCGTGGTTTAAGGCATTGGACGCATCTCCACCCACTTCGCTCAGCTCAGTGTTGGCTTCTGAGCCCCGGGGGTGGCGAGTGGAGACAGATGGGATAGTGCAAAGGAGGGTCCGAGACTCCCAGATGGCTTTACATAATACCGAAGAGCGCCAAGCAGATTTTATTATCTTTGGGATACAGTGGAAACCTACAACTCCACCGCCTGCCCAGCCTTTGGCAGGTGAAAAGGAAACGCTTCACTTTCCTTATATGGAAAATAGGACCCAAAATAACTTGTTTTCCAGGGCCGTGGTGAAAATTAAATTGACTCTCCAAAGGATTGCAAAATGTAAATGCGCGGGGTCAGTGGTGCCCGCCTGGCGCTTGGGATCTCCAGTTAGGATCTCTCGGAACCTTAGCACTCCAAATTATATCCTGATGGCGCCTGCCGCCTCAGGCTCCCTCGCGATGAGGCTCTCTCCAGTTCTGCAACTTGGACTTGTTTCCAATCCTGTACTGACCCTTGTCGAAAGACAGAACGCGGCCGGCCACGTGGAAACCCACAAAGCAAGTCTGGGGACGGTGCCAGGGGAGCTGAAGTCTCAGCACATGGTGGTTACGCTGCTGATGTTAAAAACTGAGAACCAGGGTCTGAATCTGCTTTACCACCTTCCTTCTAGTGGAGTGAATTGTGGTGTTGGAGGAGAATACTGAAAGTGCCATGGACTGACAAAAGAACCAATAGATCTGTTTTGGAAGAAGTGCAGCCAGAGTGCTCCTTAGAGGCCAAGATGGCCAAACTTTGTCTCTCATACTTTGGACATATTGTCCAGAGGGAACAGTCGCTGGAGAAGGATGTCATGCTGGGTAAGGTGGAGGGTCAGAGAAAAAGAGGAAGACCCCTAACGAGATGGATCGGCCAGGTGGCATTATTGATGGACTCAAGTGTGGCAGCGGTAGTGAGGTTGACCCAGGATCGGACATTGTTTTGTTCTGCTGTGCATGGGGTCGCTATGAGTCGGTTCCGACTCGATGGCACCTAACAACAACAACAAGTGGAGATTATTCATCCCAGTTGCAAAATGGGAGTAACATCAGAAAACTTGAGGGGTTAACAGATATGTAAACTTCTTAACCTAGCTTCTGGTGTTGAGTGGACTTGAACTCACACAGCACGAGTGTGTTGTAGAGTAGAACTATGTTCCATACAGTTTTCATATCCATGGTCTTTTGGAAGCAGATCTCCGGGTCTGTGCCCCAAGGTACCTCTGAGTGGACTCATATGGAATCCCCAGCCTTTCTGGCTAGTCGTTCTGCTTAACCATTTATACCTTCCAAGGTGTGGCGCTGTGGTCTAATGCGTCAGACTACAAAGCCGTTTGAACTGCAAGGACGGTGGTTCAAGCTCACCAGCTGCTCCTTGGAAACCCTATACAGGGTCGCTATGGGTCGGAACCGACTCGACGGCACTTAACAACAACAAGCATCTTTACCTAGAGTTTGGCACTCAGCAAACCCACAACAAATGTCGACTTAATTCTAAGAGTCCTTGGAGAATAGTTCAACAAAATATCCAAAGATCACTAGACAGATGAGAAAAAATAACAGGGGGCAAGAAACAAAACCCTAGAAGTTAAAACAAACTTCGCCTCACAATCTGACTCAAAACCATCTTCCTTCCTTGCTTCCCTTCTCTCTTCTCTGGACCATTCCAGTGTGCCCCATTACATAAACAGATCTGGATCTTAGTCATCCTAAAACTCAAGATGCCAAGACCTACTCTAATAAGCTGTTGTTAAGTGCCATCGAGTCGATTCCGACCCGACCCAACCCATAGCAACCTTGTATAGGGCTTCCAAGGAGCAGCTGCATTGTCTTAAGAAAGAGAAGAGAAGGGGAGGGGAGAGAGAGGAGAGAGGGAGGAAGAGAGGAAAGAAGAAAGGCCTTAATTATCTCTTCATCCTTGGTTGTTGTTGTTCAGTGCCATAGAGTTGGCATTTATTGTTTAATCTGATAAAATGTGTTGTAAAAAATCATCTATAGACTAAAAACTACCTTTTTGTATGTCTGTATTATGTTTAGGGACCTCCTTCTTCTTTTGTTGCTGTTAGGTATCATCCAGTCAAGTCTGATCCATAACAACCTTACGCACAACAGAACAAAACACCGCCTGGTCCTGCTCTATTCTCACAATCATTAAGCTTGAGTCCATTGCTGCTACCACTGTGCTAGTTCATCCCGTTGGGGGTCTTCCTGCATGATATCCTTCTCCAGGAACTGGTCCCTTCTGATAATATGTCCAAAGTATGAAAGACGAAGTATGAGATGGAGTATGAAAGAGGAAACCATCCTGGCTTCCAATGAACATTATGGCTGTACTTCTTCCAACATAGACTTGTTTGTTCTTCTGGTAATCCATGATACGTTTAATGTTCTTCTCCAACACTATAACACAAATTCATCTTCTACCGTCTTTTATATTCATTGTTCAACTTTCAGATAGATGCATATGAGGCTATGGAAAATACCACAACTTGGGTCAGGTGCATTTTAGTTCTCAAACTAACATCTTTGCTCTTGAACACTTTAAACAGGTCTTGTGCAGCAGATTTGCCTAATGCAGTCCATCATTTGGTTTCATGAATGCTGCTTCCATGAATGTTGATAGTAGATCCAAATAAAATGAAGTCTTTGACAACTTCAATCTTTTCTCCATTTATCATGAAGTCATTATTGCTCTAGTGGTTAGGATTTTTGTTTCTTTACATTGAGGAGCAACCCATACAGAAGGCTGTGGTCTTTGATCTTCATCAGTAAGTATTTTAAGTCCTTTTCGCTTTCAGCAAGCAAGATTGTATCATCTGCATATTATAGGCTGTTAATGAGTCTTCCTCCAAACCTGACGCTATGTTCTTCATATAATCCAGCTTCTCTGATTATTTGCTTAGAATACAGATTGAATATGTATGGTAAAAGAATACAACCCTGGCACACACCTTTCCTGATTTTAAATCATTCAGTGTCTCCTTGTTCTGTTCAAACCACTGCTTCTTGGTCTATATACAGGTTTCTCATGAGCACAATTAAGTGTTCCAGAATATATTCATTCTCCACAATGTTGTTCATAGCTTGTTAGGATCCACACTGTCAAAAGCTGTTGCATAGTCAATAAAGCACAGGTAAACAGCCTTGGAAACCCTGTACAGGGTCGCTATGAGTCAGAACTGACTCCATAGCACATAATCACCAAACATTTTTCTGGTATTTTCTGCTTTCAGCTCTTCTTATTTTAATCCTTATCAAAGGTGGATATGTGACTTTGAACTTGAGATCTGCCTTTGAATTTGCAGTCTCATATTCTTTTCACAGTCTGGGGTTTTACTTCCCTTTCTGCTGAAGGGACAGTGGAGAATGAAACCACAGAAATCTCTCCCAGGTATGGATATTAATGATTCTGGCTGTGCTGCTGTTGGTAGTGATTGTCATGAAATTGTCTTCAATTCATGGCCACCTTATGTATGTAACATTTCATAACAGAATGAAATGTAACATGGTCCTGTGCCATACTCATTGTTAGTTGCAATTTGGGCTATTGTGATCCATAGGGTTTGCATTGCCTGATTTTCAGAAGTATGTCACCAATTCTTTCTTCCTATTCTCTCTTACTCTGGAAGCTCAGCATCATAGCAATACACAGGTCTCCACTGACAGACGGATGGTGGGTACATGAGGTGCATTGGTCAGGAATCGAACTTGAATCTCACAGGTGGAAGGTGAGACATCTACCACTGAATTTATATGCACAGTCTCATTGAATTCTTAAGATCATCTTCTACCAAAGTTATTATTGATAGTATTATTACCCCTTCTTTTACAGAAGAGAAAACTGAGGTCAAGAGAAATTAAGGAAATTACCCAAGTTTACACAGCTAGTGGGTGGTTATTAGTCAGGGTCTCATCTGGAACAAAATAACCCATTCAAATTAAGTAAACTGGAAAGTTTAATAAAGGGACTATTTCAAAAGATATGCAATGGGTGTAGGCAAACTGTAAGGGATAGTGAAGTGCCCTAGACTTGTAACAGTGGGGGCACACCATTACTGAAGTGTGACTCTATATGGAGAGGACCACCTGACAAGAGCTAAAACCTTGGGAATAAATACCTGGACTGCACTTCCCTCTTTCCCTTCTCTTCCCTTGGGGACTCCTTATTGGCCAAAGCCAGCTGGAACCCAGAAGGCAGGCGAGTCCATTGATATAATGCATTTGTAATCCTAAGAGTTCTGCTTCTCTGGGGAACAGAACAGGATGCAGAATGGATCTCCAAGCCAAATGGATGAAGCTGAGATGAATCTGGGGTTTAAAGGCAGACAGTCTTCCTACAGAATCTTACTTTGAATAGCTCTGCTACACAACCTGTGGCAATAATAATGTCATCCTTATTGGGACAGGTTGCCCCCATGCCATGTGGGGACCACTCCACAATGGGAATGTTCTCTAAAGAGAGTTTGGCAGACAGCCAGATTGTTGGTGATGAGGAGGTATGTTCATAGCATCACTTCTAGATGGCCCTGAAATTTCCATGTCTAACTTCTAAACCTCTCAGTGTTCTTCTCCAATTGTTACAGGAGCTTAGCTGGACCAAAGCAGGGGCACAGATCTTGTTCTATTGGGTGCTTCTAAGGAATTCATTCTGCCTTGGTTCTCCTTTTAGATCTCTTGAGATTGATTATTACATATCCATGTGAAGGGAGGGGGGAACGCCTACTACAGAGGAGCAGGGAGGAGGGGAGACCAACCCTGGCTGTTGAATAAGACCATCCCTCCCTCATGAAGACAACAGAGTATATCAGAAGAAAATGAGAAAGTGACCTCGAGAGAAATTGCAGCCAACTGTCCTGAGGATTGCCCTGCCAAAAGGGACTGTCATTTTGTGATATTTAAGAAATATAAAATTGAAGAGGGAACAAATCCTTACAGCAAGAATCATTGCCACCCCCTCCACACACAGAGTAGACAGGGATGGGCAGCTTGGACATTGGCTACCCAAAATGGGGGGAGGGGGAGTGCAGGGAGCTACAAAGGCGAGAAGTGACTGGCTTACAAGCTTTCAAGAGGGAACCTAGATCCAGAGGGCATGGAGGAAGGTAGAATCTCCACTGAGTACTATCCAATTTGTCTAGGCGGGGCTGATGAAATGAAATGCAGATGGGTCTCTT
>NW_006408590.1:12065064-12089070 GCF_000296735.1 Chrysochloris asiatica
GGGGATTGTAATCATGGCAATGAAACAATATACGATAGAATGAATGTAAAACCAATGTTCTCCCATGTAAACTATCACATAATTCACATAAAACATTTTTTAAAAAAAGAAATAAAAAATTGATATTTCCGTTTCATTTCATCTGCCTTGCTCTGTAGGATTATTGGTGATCTCAGAATTTGCTCATGAGAAAACCATCCACCATCAATTTAAATTGAGTCCATCACTCCCCACTTCTTTTTCTATTACCCTTCCTGGGCATGAGTGGGGATAGCAATGACAGGAATCCACTGGGCTCTTAGGAGAACTAAATGTAGGCAACGTCGTGTAAAGTAGTCAGCACAGTTCCTGGCACACTGCGGTAACTAGTATCATCCCCATTATGCCAGCCTCCAGCCACTGCCACTGTCATCACCTAGAAGGTTGGTGCCAACACTGCAGCTCCACCAACATTGGTACAGCTATAGATGAGGCAGCCTGTGGCCCTGTTTGTCAGGTTTTTGGTCACTGAAGAAAGAACAGAAACTCATGGTCTCCCGGGTACCTGAAGCAGTAAGATACAAGTTGAGTTCATTCACTCTTTTCTTGTTAACACAGGTTAGCAAAAGGAAAGTAAGGGAGTTCTATTTTTACCTCACTCTCTAAACTGATGAGGAAAGAGATGTTACTTCAGAGAAACTGCAGTTGGGACTGAGAACTTAGTCTAAATATAGTCCATTCTTTGGGCAGAAACCTTCTCATTAAATAGAGAGTTTGTAAAGGCTGAGACATTTGTTACCTACGCTTAGTACCTGATGAATTCTAATTGAAAATGCGTGAATTCATTCTGTTGATTTAATACAGATGCAGGAGGAAAGGAGACAGTGGAAAATGATGAATTGTGAGCTCTTGGTATGTCATTCCTCTCTGTCAGCATCCTCTAAGAGATGATTTGAGGCTAAATATCAGGGTTAGTGCAATTCTTTATGCCCACCATAATAACTATAAAGTTTGAAATGAGAGTGACTGATTGTTTTTTAGTAGCTTGGTCCTGTATAAAGTGGAAATACTTTTTGAGAGTGATTACTGGTTTTTTCATTTCTAACCTCAGTTCTTCCTAATCCTCGAAAAGGTAGACAGTTAGGCAGGCACCCATCTTCCAACCTGCTTGGACATCACAAAATTCAACAATGACATCCTCTTGATGGGCAAGGAAATCCTGCGTGGTGCAAACGTCTGACATGTTCAACTGCTAACAGAAAGATTGTGGAGGTGTAAGTCCACCCGGAGGCAGCTCGGAAGAAAGGAATGGCAATCTATTTCATATAAATCGGCTATGGAGCACAGTTCTACTCTGACACACATGCAGTCACCAACTTAATGGCAGCTGGTTGGTGTGATGAACAAAAGGAAAGATAGAAAAATTTGATGGGATTTCTTAGGTTAATCCCAGTTCCATTATGGGTGAATACCAAGTGATTTGTCTAAAGGACAGATTCAAGGACACAAGCCAGATTGTAGTGACTTCAGGAAATCCAGTGGTGTGATCCTTACTCTATTTTCTCTAGTCACATCTTTATTAAATTGCTCTGATAGTCCTGAGAGAGTACACCAAATTGCAAAAGTATTGTCTAATGAATTACTAAGAGAGAAGGAAAGAGATAGCAACCAGGTAATTTAGCTCTAAACAGAGATGATAGATTCAGGGATTTCTTATTTATTTAATCAAAGGCTGAAAGAATTAGGATGAGTGACAACTGTGAACGGTATGGTTTGCATAAGTACAGTCAGTTGGAAGATTCTTCACTTCACTTAGGGGTTCCATTTCTTAGCACCTGGAGACTACTGTCTTTGTAATATTCTGTTTACTTTTCCACTGAAAATACTCAACTCTTCTGGAATTGGACCCATTTTATGATTAATACCATTCTTTGTTTCTTTTTTGCAGAATTGCCTTTTCCTAGAAACCACAAGTTCAGGAACATGACTCTGGTTTGTTTTTGTTTGTTTTTCTCTCCAAGAATTCAATCTCTAATTTTATTCTCCACCTGAGAAAAGGCCCAAAACCAAATCCATTGCCGACAAGTCTATTTGGATTCATAACTCCCCTAAAGGACAGAGTAGAACTGCCCCATAGGGTTTCCAAGGCTGTAAAACTTTAGAGAAGACTGTCACATCTTTCTCCCTTAGAGAAAACCACCAGCCTTTCCGTTAGCAGCTAAGTGCTTAACCAATGCACCACCAGGGCCCCTTTCCCTGAGAAAGCTACTCCCTAATTTTATCTACTGACCTCCCCTACTCCGCTTTCTTGATAAAGCTCTCCACCAAACCTAGTCCACAAAACTCTTGATAAATATTCGGAATAGGAATACAAACGTGAAGCGAGACCTAAAAAACTCAGCCATTGAGATGGTCTGAAAATGCTGGGACTCGGCACATCCGGGCAGAGCCCTGCCAGGAACCGCAAGTCCTGCTGCCAAGAAAAGCAAAAAGAGACCGCAAATTGCTACCAAATCACTCCAAAACGTTCCAACAGCACTGAAAAGATAAACTTCCCTAAACTCTAGGGACCTAAACTATTCTACTCAAACTTTTCACAGGACTCTAGAGAAGGGGCAAGGGGAGATAAGGCAAGAGTGAAGATGTAAAATGTGTCTCACTTCTTTGCATTTTACATCGGCTGTCAGCTTTCTTCTCCTAATGCATCTTGTCTTCAGTTAAGATCCTGATCTGTTAGAACCATCTGTGGCACTTCAATGAGGCTCATGGTCTTCATTCATGTTCAGGTTAGAAGGACAACGGGAAACCCCAAAGTCAGAGCCAAGGGCTAGATGTAATGACCTCAGTAATAACTCCCAGTACACACTCTAGGAATTGCATACGGTGTGAGATAAATGGTATAGTCTGGCCGTGGCTTCTCATTCAATTCTCCCAGATATGAATCTGTCTCCATCCAACCTCATACCACTCTACTCTTCTACCTGCTCTTTCTCCTGCAGCCTTACTCGTTTCTGTAGTGCTTTCTGCTGCCATCCAATTGATCCCCAACTCATGGCAACCCCTTGCACAATGGAATAAAACACTGCCTGGTTCTGTGCTGTCTTCATGGTCAATTTTGGATCCGACCATTGTGTTCATTTGTTGAATTTCAGATGTAGATTCCAAGCCTTTCTTCCCAGTCTGGAAGCTCCATAGAAACCTGTCAGCATCATAGCCATATGAAAGCCTCCACTGACAGACAGATGATGACTGTGTGTAAGATACACACAGAAGCTTCTAGAAGTTTCTCAAATATGTCAGGAGCCAGCCTCCTCAAGGTCCCACTGTTTGGAATGCTCTTCCTCACTCTCCACCTTGCCTCTAGTGGTTAACGCCTCAACTCAGCCATCATTTCCTCAGGAAGCCAAGCGTTTCTCCCAATTCTCTCCATATTAAATCTCTTCCCCCTGTTGTCTATCCTTACAGTATGCTGTATTTTGTCTTATGCTTACAATACTTTATAATTCTGCAATGTTCTTTTGTGATAGTGCAACTGAGTGCAAGCACCAGGCCTATTTTGACCACCTTTAATCTTCCTGGAGGAGTTCTGGTGGTGCAATGCTTAAGCACTAGGCTTCTAACTGAAGCTGGTGGTTTAAACCCATCCAGTTGCTCCATAACAGAAATACCTGATGATCTGCTCCCATCAAGATTCCAGCCTAGAATGTCCTATTACTACTTACTCCGTCACATGGGGTCACTAGGAGTCCGAGTCAACGCTACAGCACCAAACAATCATCAACGGTGCTTGGCACATCGTAAACAGTAAATTTTTGCTGATGAATGAATGACAGACAGGTGGAAAATCAATGGAATCACAATTCTTGATGGAATTCAGAATGAAAAAGGTTTTAATCTGTTAACATTCTAATATAGGAGGTAAATGTGGGGGGCACATCATTAGCTTTTGACCAGGGGACAACTGACAGCAGGAAAATTCTTAAACCCCAAAGAACTAGAAAGATTCATATTGAAATCCCATACTCATAATTCCAAAAAATAGTGTGTATTGTGCTGGAAAGGGGAAGTCTAGATGGCTGTAAATTCCCATGGTCCACTTCACATCCATTCAAGAGTTTCTAGAGTCAACTCTACAGCACCAAACAAGGATGATCAGTTACAGCCTTCACCTTGTATCAACAGTCTCTTGTTTCTGTTCTAGTTGTTTCACTCTTGCTGTTGTTGTTAGCTACAATCAAGTCAATTCTGACTCATAGTTAACCTACCTATAGGACAGAATACAACTGCCCCGTAGAGTTTCCAAGACTGTCATCATTGAAAGATTGCCAGGTCTTTTCTCCTGAAGACCCACTGGTGGGTTTGAACTACAGACCTTTTGGTCAACAGCCAAGCACTTAACCATTATTACGTCACCCAGGCTCCTAAGCTTTTAATAAGTCTATCTTGTACGCTCTTCACACACATACACATGTACAAGGAGGCTTTTAAAAGTTCATGGAAAGGGGGAATTAAGGATAGCAGAATGTGTTTTTACATCTTGGCAGAAGCTACTACTTTATCTCTAAGTTTGTACAGATAATTCCCATTTACAAGTCCATTTGTTGCTTGCTCTAAACCTTCATGACTTTTAACCCTTGGCCTCCATTTACTTTTGCCCATCCTTTCTGTTTACTAACCCCACTCCTTGGATGGCTAAATGTATTTTCACATGCTTGAATCTCAATAGCATTATAAAACTTCCTTTCATCTTCCTGTCTCTCCTAAGGTTCCCATAACTTGTTTCTCAACCTCTAGCCTCCTCCTCCTGAAGAACAAGAAAACAATTGACATTAATAGCGCCCGTTACTCTTTGGAGTCCTGGTGTGGCGCCGTAGGATAAGCACTCTACCTCAGGTCAGTGGTTCAAACTCACCAGCCGCTCCTTGGAAACCCTAGACTGGGTCGCTGTGCATCAGAACCGACTCTGGAGCACTTACCAACAACAACAATACTGTTCCATTTACTAACTATGCAGGCATTGCTTCACAGAAACCTCTAGCATCCCAATCCCATTTATAGATAACACATCGATAGAATGGAGATTGAGTGACATGCTCAAGGTCATGCTGTGTAAGTCACCAACTGGGATTTGAGCTCAGGCTGCATTTTCTAACCACTGCCCCCTGCCTAGCACCATCAGCCTTAGGAACTTTCCCAGTCTCCTGGCAACATCATAATGGACTTGATATTTGAAAATATTCAGTAAGAAAACAAATTTATTTTGACATTTGAGACCCCCACACACACTAGTTGGAATTAACTTTTTTAAATGTACCAATATTTTAAGTTATTTTGTGTGAAAAAATACACACCCTAATCGACTACCATTGAGCACTGTCTAGACCTAATGACTGATGAGTTGCATTCTTCACTTTGTAACAACATTCTCATTATTTCTGTTCTAGTTGTTTCACTCCCATTGCTATAAACTCTTTGTCTCCAACCATCTCATCTATGCTTTACAACTGTTGTCCACTTAGTCTAAATTAGGTAATTTTTTCAAAAAGAACAGTAGACTCAAAGGTGGCCATCTTTACTTTTTGAGCTAATCTGTTACTTAGTTTTCAGGTGACTTTAGGGAATTGTTTTGCTTCAAGGTTTGAAGAGTAACTCAGGGTAATAATATTCTCCGGGACTTCTCCAATCTCAATAAGTCTAGAACCTGGATTCTTTAAGCATTGGAAGATCTAGTCCTTGTGTTTTTTTCCCTTTCTGTCAGGATACATCCATTGTGTAATTGATCAGAACCTTCACTGTTGTTGTTGTTGTTGTTAAGTGCCATCGAGTCGACTCCAAGCCATAGCGATCCTATATACAGCTTCCGAGGAGCAGCTGGTGAGCTAGAACTGCCAAACTTGTAGTTCAAATGGCTTTGCAGTCTGGCACATTAACCCACAGTGCCACATCGGGACTCCATAACATTCACTGTTGTTGTTGTTAAGTGCCATTGAGTCTGTTCCAACCCATAGCAAACCTATATAGGGTTTCCAAGGACTGACACGTGAGCTTGAATCGCCGATCTTGCAGTTCGAACAGCTTTGCAATCTGGCGCATTAACCCACAGCGCTACATCAGGACTCCAATAACATTCACTAGTCATAGCTAATTGACCTTATCTTGACTGGCTGCTATTTGGTTGACCAACCTGGTCTGTCATTGGAATAGAAGAGTTGTGATGAGAAATAATCTGCCCTTCTCTAAACCAATCCCCTTCAAGCCTAATCTTATATGTTTTCCTTACTTACAATACCCTCTTTCTTTCCTGTCCATCGCTATGAAGACTCAATTGAAGTTAGTGCTACCCTGTGAGTGACAAGTTAACAAAAATGTTGGTCTGCTTACATCACCCCTTCATCTCAATTCCTGCTGGAGTTTATGTTTGGGAATACAGTGTGAGTTGACTATTCAGCTACTCTTTAAAGTCCATTTAATGTGTAAACCTGGTATCTCCCCAGGAAAGATTCTTGCACAAGTAGTATATATTTTTCTTAATTTTTTTTGTCAATGTCCTCCAGCCAAAGACTACCAGGATCACAACTATAGTTTAACAAGTTGGATTTATTGGTACTTGTGATGAGCACCTCATGGGAACTGTGGAGTCAGGACGAACTCAACGAACACTCAGCATCCCCACCAGTCAGGATCTGGATGCTGGGAGTAATGTTGTCTTCATAAACCTTGAATAGAGACTTAAGATGTCATTGGTAAAGAAGCATCAGCCACTCAGAGTAACCAGGAGAGGGGGGATATTTGATACTTTTGTGATTTCCATAGTGACCTTCTTTTGTTTGTCCTCAGGTATTTGATACTTTTGTGATTTCCATAGTGACCTTTTGTTTGTTCTCAGGTAAAATACATACTGGTCTTTTTTATGTCTTGCTCTGTCACAGTCACAGAATGATACTGACTTTGGACAAGCAGGACATTCACATGGCTGAGACCCTCATTTGGACTTTTAACCTACAGAACGATGAGAAAATAAACGTCTGTTCTTTGTTGTTTTTACTGGGTACCACTCAAGTAGATTCCAATTCCTAGTGATTCCGTGTCAAGGAGAACCGCCCCATTTGGTTTTCCTAGACTGCCATCTTTATGGGAGCAAATCACCAAGTCTTTTCTCCCTACAGCAGCTGGGGAATTTGAACTGCCAACCTATCTGTTCTTTAAAGCCACCCATTTATGATACTTGGACTCCTAGTGTAGCACTGTAGGATCAGTACTGAACTGCAAACTACAAGGTTAGCAATTCAAACCTACCAGCTGCTCCTCAGAAACCCTATACAGGGTTGCTATGAATCAGAACTGACTAGACAGCACTTAACAACAGCAATTGTGAACTTTGTGTTATAGCAGCACTAGGTAGGTAAGACGGCACCAACAGTTGCATAGTTCATGATGAACTTCTTGTTGCTACTGTTAAGTGCTGTCCAGTCAGTTCTGACTCATAGCGACCCAGTATATAGGGTTTCCAAGGATCAGCTGGTGAGTTTGAATCGCTGACTTTGTAGTTCAAAGCTACCTTGCAGTCCTGTGCTTTATCCTACAGTGCTACACTGGGACTCCAGCCAGTGGTCTACTGACACAGATGCAGAGGCAGCCCTAGCTCATTAGGGATCATAGGCACCAAACTATGCCATGTGCTCAAATCCTCCAGCCCTCACCAAGTCATCAGACGACTATAAACAACATGTTGACTAGGTTAAATTGCTAACCCACTGAAGCTGAAAAAATAAATGTTTATTGTTTGGACAACATTCAACCATTTCCAAAGATACCATATGACCAAGACTCGATGGTATGGAAGGAAGAAGTGTAAGCTGCACTGTAGTCATTGGTGAAAAACAAGTCTCCAGGAATTGAGACTATCAATTGAACTGCTCCAACTAATTGACGTAGTGCTGGAAACACACACTCATCTATACCAAGAAATTTGAAAGAGAGCTATGTGGTCAGCCCACTGGAAAAGATCTATATTTGTACCTATTTCAAATAAAGGTATTCAAACAGAATGCAGAAATTATGGAACAATATTATTAAAATTGCCCACAAGTAAAATTTTGCTGAATATAATTTAAAAATAGTCACAGCAATACACTGAAATTTACATTGGTTTCAGAAGAGCATGTGGAACAAGGAATATCGTTACTTAAATCAGGTGGACCTTGGCTGAATGAAGAGAATTCTAGAAAGATGTTTACTTGTGTTTATTGATCATGCAAAGACATTCAATTGTGTGGATCATAAAAACTATAAATAACATTGTGAAGAATGGTAATTCCAGTGCACTTAATTGTGGTCATATGGAACTAGTACATAGACCAAGAGGCAGTCAGTAGAACAAAATGAGGGAATACTGAATGGTTTAAAATCAGGAAAGGTGTGGATCAGGGTTATATTTTTTTCACCATACTTATTCCATCTGAATGCTAAGCAGATAATCTGAGGAGCTGGACTATGTGAAGAAGAACTTGGCAATAATACAGCCTTCAATGTGGACCACATTACGATGTAAAGAAAACAAAAATTCTCACAACAGAACCAATAAGTAACATCATGATCAAAGGTGAAAAGTTGTTGTCAAGGATTTCACTTTACTTTAGTATCAATACCCTTGGAAGCTGCAGTCAAGAAATCATATGACTTAGTTGCATTAAGCAAATCTGTTGCAAAAGACTGCTTTGAAGTGTTAAGAGCAAATCGTCAAAGATGTCACTTTGAAGACTAAAGTGTCCCTGAACCAAACCCTAGTATTCTCAATTACCTTATATGCTTGTGAAAGCAATGATTAAGGAAAACCAGAGAAGAATGGATGCATTTGAATTGTAATGTTGGAGAAGAACATTTAAAGTACCAAGGACTCCCAGAAGAATCAACAATTCTGTCACTGGAAGGCATACAGGCAGAATATTCCTTAGAAGCAACCTTGATGAGCCCTCATAACACATACTTTGGCCATGTTATCAGGAGGGACATCATGGAGAAGGACATCATACTTGTAAAAGTGGAGGGTCAGCAATAAAGAAGACCTCCAAGAAGATGGATTGCCTAAGTGGCTACAACAGTGGATTCAAACATAGCAACAGTTGTGAGGATGGTGCAGGATTTGGCAGTGTTCCATTCTGTTATACAAGGGTCCCTATGAGTCAGAACCAACTTGAGTGCACCTAGCAACGACAACAACAATGTTCTGGGGCAATTTGTTATTCAGCAACAGATAATTAAGCCATTATTTAGGTTAAGTCATTTTATCACAGATTAAGTCATGAAGATGAGGGTGGGGGGAGTGGAAAAGAGATGGATACAACTTAATGGAAAGTCCCTGCCTGACAAAAAGAAAAAGTACAAGAAAATCCCTTCTGGCCCAGGGGATTATGGGAAAGCCAAGAGATACAAATACGGAGTCAGGTTGCTGTCTTGGGTTTAATGTCTTTGAGTAGACGTTCTCTCAGATAGATTGCAGGAACAGTAAAGTTCCTTTTTGGAATTATAGAAGAAGAATGTCTCTTAGGGTGTAACAACCCTAGGCTTTCAGTTCTCAAGGGATGTGGAAAAGACCCACAAGTGCCCACAAGTCCTCAAGGGAGGAAGAGCTCTCTGAGTATCTGACTGGGAGCTTCCAGAGAATGTTGTCATTATGGCATTAGGGCTTAGTGACCCCAACCAGGGTTAAATAGGAGCTACGGTCAGTCTTCAGGAGTACCGCAGCACCAGGAAGAGCTGTTGTTGTTGTTGTTGTTGTTGAGTGCTGTCGACTCTATTCCAACCTATAGCGACCCTGTATAGGGTTTCCAAGGAGCCGCTGGTGAGTTTGAACCACTGACCTTGCAGTTCAAATAGCTTTGCAGTCTGGCACATTAACCCACAGCGCCACACCAAGAGCTGAGGAGGATCCAAATCAGCAGGGAGTGCCATGGAGCCCACTGAGGCTGAGAGGAAGCATGACTCAAGGTAACAGAAGTTACAAAGCTTAGCACCAAATGTCCGCAAAACACCCAGGGACCGGAAAGACCCACCACACGTATCAGGACTAGTAGGAACTCACAAGTCCCCACTTAGTTTCTATATTTGAAACCATGCAGACCTCTAAGATACCACCTTGAAGAGAACAATAGTGAGAGGAGAAGGGGGAAAAGAATGAAAGAGTGAGCCAACCAAAAGAGACAATATTCCTGACATCATTCAAAGTATTTGGTTGGACTGAATTCATCTCATCCCTTACTCCAGTGTCTCATGGGATCTGTGAGTGGGACTTGAGAGGAAAATCATGTCAGTCATAGAATGAGATGACAGTTTAGGGTCTATCTAAATCTAGCATGATTTAATATGTGATTCCAATTCAGATGCTATAAAAATACATCATAAAGATTTATGGACGTTCACAATGCGGTTTTGTGTTGGTTCTGGAGAATGCAAACCAGAGGGGAGGTTAAAAACGATCTCATTCCTCTGCCTGTGCCTAATCTGGTGTCACCACATCCCTGCTCCTTCAGCCAGTGACCCACCAACCTCCCAGGGTGGTATGGGAAAGATGACCATGGCTTTGTCAGATGCATTATTTGGGAATTCTAGCTCATGGCTCTATTTTAAAAGGGTTGCCACCAGTCATTGGCCCCAATATACGTAGTACAGAGAAAGAGCATGCAGGAATCAGAGCACACGGATTTTGTAGGTCAGAAGGTAACCCTCGTTTTATTAAAATATGTACAGGGGTTTGGGAGGGAAAAGGACTACGTTGAACTGTGGCAATGTACAAAAAAGCATGCACCTCCTCTAAGCTCTACCATCTTGCAAGTGGCTCTTTGGAACTTGGTTTGGCTTGAGTCTTGGAAGTGGTCTCATGAGGCCTAGTTCTTTCTTGGTAACCAGAGCTGACCATGACAATGGCACCATTGAAGGATGGGGAAGGCCCTCAGGCCAGTTGAATAAGGAGGTTTTCTTTGCTATTCATATTATCTTTTTGAAAGCCCTGGTGTCTTATAAATGCTTTGTCCAAATGTTCAGGGACATAGTGGCTTACCAGAAGCCAGTTTCTACTCAACCTCTGTTGAGTTTTGGCCCTGAAATCAGAAGCTATGGCACAGCCAAATTCACAGGCAAAATCGCACCGCAGGCCAATACTGCCTCAGGCAACACACGTAGCTCCCACATCCTGGTGGACGTCTGAGAAAGCTGCTCACGCAGGCCTGAAGCTCATTTCATGTTTCGCTCGATCCAGTCTTTAAAAGGCAGCACCTTGGTGAAGGCTGTGTAGAGGCTACGGCTGCATGTTTTATCATAACTCCAGCTGACCAGTCCCACCAGGTGCCAGCGAGGTTCAGGCGATGCCCGTCCCGGGAAGGACAGTGCTGCGATGCCCCCTGTCTCTGCCAGGCAGATGTCAGAAGGAGCGGTGGGGTCCTGGCTGGCACAGAACATGTTATCTGTGACACTCACTGGGATGCCATGGTCTTCATGCTGCTCCTCACACAACAGTGAGTCCACCACACTGACCACCCCTGAATGCAGTGAGTCATTCTTGAAGCCGGGGGTCCTCACATCAGCCAGGATGTTCCAGCCAGCCACGGTGATGTGGGACTCCTGAAAGGAGGTGGTGAGGTCACGAGTAGCTGCTAGGCAGATGGGCTGCACTCGGGTGCTGATGCGAGCCTTGTCCAGGAGTTTCAGGATGGCCATGTCAGAGTCCAGCAGGATGGGATCATAGTTGGGATGTAAAATGACAGCAGAAATCTACAAATACAAGGAATAGAGCCAGGGTGAACAGCCAACTCCACAATGGACAAGAATAGGCCAGCCCTGGGGTTATCAAATTATCAGGAGAAAATGTCTAAGAGACAGCTGTAATTATTTGGAGATACTCTGCTCAAAGGGTTGTAGAAAGTAAGTACTCTAGTTCCAAGGTTGGAAGCTGCTGTGTCTACCAGGACCTGGAAGGTGATGCTGAATAAAAGGAATGGACAGTCAGGGGAGGGGAGGCAGAGCACAGGCTCACACACCCATCTAAGGTAGGTAGCACGCCATGTAGAAAAGTGGGACCAGGATCCTAATGGTGTCAGAGAGCCTAGGTCTCCACGTGGCTATCTGAAACTTCCTGGTTTTGAAATGTTGGCAAACAACTGATTAAAAACATTATGTTGGTGCCATCAAATCGCAAACCCTTGAAGACTACCAGCTTTGAATTTCTG
The DNA here is from genome assembly GCF_000296735.1 of Chrysochloris asiatica. Taxonomy (NCBI): domain Eukaryota; kingdom Metazoa; phylum Chordata; class Mammalia; order Afrosoricida; family Chrysochloridae; genus Chrysochloris; species Chrysochloris asiatica. The sequence continues at coordinate 12,077,265 of NW_006408590.1, forward strand.
GTCCTCTGTGATCACTTCAAGCCAGTAAGATGGTGCTACACCTAGAATGTTCCATACAACTTCTCCAAAACTTCGTTCCCGATTGTCCCAATCCTTGCTGATCATTCACTTTGAAGGAGGCTCCTAGAAGCTAACATCTGTGGTACCCTGTATTTTGTTTCTGTTTGTTCAATTATGCCAACTACATTTGGATGCATTTACCTGGGCTTCTCTGGTGCTGCATTGATCTCAATATACGGGCCTGTCTCACAGGACTGCAAGTGCTCCAGGGAAAAACTAGTATTAGTTTCCTTTGTCTACCTATTCTCAGTGAGTAATGTGAATCACATTAGGATTATGGGCGCCCAATTCTGTATGAACGGATAGATGGATGGATGGATGGATGGATGGATGGATGGGAGACAGGGAGGGAGATAAGCAAGGAGGGAGAGAAGGATATTATATATTGATTAGAATTATCTTGGATAAAAATCGATGTCCTAAGTGTAACAAGAGATTAATATATAAGGAGGTATCTTTGTCTCAGCCCTATTTTAAAAACAAAGAGAAAAGACTCCATGATCAGTCTAAATGGCCCTTCCTATTATCTGTCACTGGAGTCCTGGTATGGTGCTGTGGGTTAATGCACCAGACTGCAAAAACTGTTTGAACTGCAAGATCGTGGTTCAAGCTCACCAGCTGCTCCTCAGAAACCCTATACAGGGTTGTTATGGGTCGGAACTGACTCGGTGGCACTTCACAACAGCAACAACATTATCTGTCAATATAGCATATTGAGTGCACATCGTATGCCAGACTCTGGGCTGGGTGCTAAATGAAACACTATGGTGAGAGGAAAGCCTCAGTCATTATTCTCACAGTGCTTAGAGTTTGTTATGCTAAGACCCAGTTTCTTGGTTTCCAGCCCTCTCTTACCCTCAAATTCTGGATTGTCTTCTCATCCCGGTCATCATCCCTGTAGAATTTTCCCAGGACAACTTTGAGGTCAGCTGTCTTGATCACAGTGACTTTCCCCAGGTCAGTGACACAGTGGGCAGCAACTACCACCGTGCGCTCATTCACCAACGCACCACTGCACACCAGGAACCAGGCACCCTTGTGCAGACTGCCCCCGTGCACCCCGCTGGTCCTCCTGTAGATGGCCGCTTGCCATGGCCAGCGCGTGCCCTGGGTCTTGGAAGCAGTGATGTTCTCAATTTTCCCACAGACTATGGAGAAAGCACAGACACAGTAAGATAAATTCAGATCTTCCCTATCCAAAGAGAAACGTGTTGCTCACTCAACCAGGAGAGCACAAATCTGGGCAGGTGGGCTAACTGCTCTTTATCCCTTTTCTTAAAATATTAATCATCCACCTTGATGTGGTCTAGGGTTAAAACACAAGGCTTTGCAGTCAAATGAAACCTGGTTCCAATCCCAAGTCTGTACTTCATTATCAGTTGGATGTTGGGCAGTTGTCCAATGTTTTAGAACCTAACTTTTCTTGCCTGTAGAGTATATTTAGTAATAGCAATTGCTTCAGATGGTTCTTAATGAGAGTCAATGAGATGATGCATCGAAATATTTAGCAAAGTCTGGCCGTTTTGTTCACCTTTGACAAAGAGAATGAGACAGGTAGCTTAGTATGTATGTGCAAGAGTTTCTTCCAGGTAGAAACTCGCCTCAGCCTTGGCGGTGGCAATTATAAGTCGTTGGGTTGGTTCTGACTCATAGCAACCATGTATAGGGTTTCCAAGTCTTTATGGGAGCATAAAGCCTCATCTTTCTCCCACCGCCATAGCCTTTACTATGGAGTCGGTTCCGACTCATAGTGACCTTGCACAGGGTTTCCGAGGCTGTAAATCTTTACAGAAGCAGAAAGCCTCATCTTTCTCCGATGGAACCACTGGTAGTTTCGAACTGCTGACCTTGAGGTTGGCAGCCCAAGTCGTAACCACTACGGTACCAGAGCTCCTTACCTTATGAGGCAATTAATATTATCCCCATTGGATAATAAGTATGAAAACTAGGGTAAAGACAGGGTGACCAAGATCACAAATCTTGGTCCTTTACTTCCTTTTACACCAAGTGTTTAATGATTGTTCTTTTTTTTCCCCTAAATAAATCCCACTATCAGGAAATGTTCTGATAGAATTATAAACGGAAAATATGCTCCGCCCTCCAAAAAAAGAGATCTAATGATTAATTTCTTCTGGAAATTAAATTTAAACACCCCAAAAAGGAATCCTAACTGTGGAATTCTACATAGCACCAAGCAAGGGAACAGTAGAGGACGATTTTCTTTTGGCAAGGAGCCCTTACCAAGAAATCTTCCACAAGGAGGAATGACGTTTTACAGACAGCCAAGCAAGATGGAATGGAGTTCTGGTGTGGCACTGTAGGATAAGCACCAGCTGCTAACCATAAAATCAGTGGTTCAAACCCACCAGCCACTCCTCAGAAACCCTATGCAGGGTTGCTATGAGTCAGAACTAACACAACAGTACTTAACAACAAGAAGAAGCAAGATGGAAGCTGTTCCCCGGAAAAGATGAGCCTCTACTCACTAGGGATGCAAGACGGAGCCCGCCCACTCCACTTCCCAGTCTTCAGACAGGTCCTCCGACTGCTGCCCAGGCGGCGGTAGAAGGGAGAGATGCATTCGTACTGGAGCTGGGTGTGCAGATGTTGGTACCCGGCAGGCAGGTCTCCAAAGGGAAGAAGTGGCTTCTTGGTAGGGACACCCTGCAGTTTCTGCTTGCTGAGTGCTGATGAGTACAGCTGGTGTAACGGTGTCTCCCTGAGTGAGGTACAGGGGCCCAGATAAAGCAGAATACGAGACAGACATTCTGACTCCTTTAGCATCCTTGTCAATCCTCATGTAGATATTTGGATACAGAAGAAGAAGACAATGTCTCTCTCTCTGTCTCTCTCTGTCTCTCTGTCTCTCTGTCTCTCTGTCTCTCTGTCTCTCTCTCTCTCTCTCTCTCTCTCTCATATACACACGCTCTTCCAGTCTACCACAGCCAACTCTCGTAATTCTCTTACATGCCTCAGCCTTCATTTTATTTCCTAATTTCCATTTCTGGCATCCCTCCAGCTACCTAGGATTTTAACCAAAGAGGATATTATCTGGTATAATAGCTGTTATCCCAAAGTATGCTGTACATGCACACAAAATGAATTCATTGTGAAATTATACCTGAAAGGGAGTTAATTTAGAGTAGAGAAATCCAGGCATATATTTTTTTCTAAATATTATCATAATGGGGTAATATTAGGAATTGACTTGAACTAAACTGTGTTGATACAGTAGCTTGATTTAGCAATTAGCGATATAATTAGCACACCTCAGAGAATAGAATTTTCTCTCAGGGCATATTGATTGGTAGAAATCTAGAGTTTGTATGTAAATGTGAAAAGAGGAATTAAATGAACTTGATGCTAAAGGCCCCAGGGACTGCTTGGGGACTCTTGGGGGAGACTTAGGTATGTTCTACAGCTCAAGTTCATTTTATATTGGTGCTTAATGACTGTGAACTGGAAAGTTGGAATTTCTTTAGGAATTGGTACTTTCCATAGTGTTTAATGGGTGGAGACAAGGAAGCACAGAGAGGTAAATTGGTGTTCTCAAGCACCCACAGCAAGGTAAAATAGTACCCAAGACAGAGCTTAGCAACCATGGTTACCACCCTGCTGTCTCTACCACATCAAGTTGATTATCATCTTAAGAAATCTGTTTTATGTATCTACACAGTACTTTACTAAAAGCAAAGATTCCATCCACATGGATTTTATTCAACAGCTTTAGCTCGCATTTAGTGCCAGTTCTACAAATGAGTTCATCTCCTAGATGTTGAGGGTCTAACTGTCCTGGTGGGATGGCTCCTAGCTGCTGGAGATCAGCAGACCCCACTCAAGCAACCCATCTGCCTGAAGGATACCTAACACCAATTTCTGAGATTGTTTTCCTATCCACATGAAACAGCTGGTACCTAGTAACACAGCTTCCAGTTCCAATTGTTTTAAAGTCAAGAAGGCTTCTGGTCTTTTTAAATAGGTCAGGGGCTCCTCTACAACACTTCTCTCCACAGGAAGACTAGGTTTGCTCCGCTTAGTGGAGAGTCCAGCCCAGGTAAATCAGGAAGATCCGAAAAGGGGGCAGAATTGGGATTCCACAGCCAGTACTTCAAGGAAATGCCTTGCTTGAAAAGGTAAAGACAAGAAAGGAAAGACATACCTGGAGACGATGAGAGAGGCATTAATTACACTTCTCCTGACCAATGGGTTTTCCAGGCTACTTGGTTGGGGTCAATTCTAGCTACTGGAATTCATGGTTACTACTTCTCACAAGAAGTTAGTTCAAGCCTAGTGCATACGAGAGGAGACACTGGATTTCCGTGTTGGCTTTGCAACATGACCCTGAGTAAGTTACTTAGCATATCTGCACCTCAATCTACCCCTCTCCTAAAATGGTAATAATGCTTGTAACTACCGCTGAGAAGATAGCAAGGATTAAATGAACTAATACATGTAAGGACTCCTGGTGTGGTACTATCAGATAAGCACTGGACTTTGAACCACAAGGTCGGCAGTTCAAACCCACCAGCTGCTCCTAGGAAACCCTATACAGTGCCGCTATGTGTCAGAATCGACTGGATGGCACTCAACAACAATACATGTAAATCCCTCAGAAGGGCAGTTGGCACAGAGCAAACAATGAATGTTAACTCTTAGTATTACATTTAATTTTTACAGCACTCCTCAAAGACAGAAGTTATTATGTTTATAGCCATTTTTTTCAAAAGGAGAAACTAAGATTAACCAAGTTTAGGAATTTGCCCAAGAATATGCAGCTCTAGAGAGAAATGAAACCAGTTGAGTAACATTCATTTATCAAGCCAAGTTGTTCATTCAGTCTATTCACTGAAAGTTTGCTATGTGGCAGTCATTGTTCTAAGCACTGGAGATTTATCACAAATGAAACAGATCATGTTCCTGTACAATGTGGAGGACAGGAGGTTGGGAGGGAGAAATTAAACAAACAAACAAAAAATGTATATAAACAATAGGTGGTAAAGAATGCTGAGAATGCAGAAGCACGTAGTAAAAATTGGAGAAGGCTGGATAGCGATGTCTGCTCAGTGGTGACAGTGCTGTCTTTAAAAGGGCCCTCAGGGAAGGCCTCTCTAGCAGACGCCAATTGAGCAGATGAGCAGAGAAGTAAAGGAAGTGAGGATTTCAGTCTTGTTAAAGATGTAAATGGTGGAAGCATGTTCTTGGCCAGGAGTTGGAAGAGTAAAGGTTCTGAAATAGAACTGCTGGAAGAGCACAGAAAAAACAAAGGAGTTTCAGTGTTTGGAGTGGGGAGCACAAGGAGGAGCACAGTAGGAGATAAGATCAAAACAGTATTTTCTCCAAAACAAGGAGAGGACACGTATAGGTGGATCTAGTCTCTCACAACCAGATGGCCCTCATCTCTGGTTTTCTAGGAGAAAGTCTGAACATACTGGGGGCTCCCACCCCCCTATCATGGCTAGTTGTTTATCTCTAATTCCTGCCTCACCTAACTGGTTACTACCAAGAATATCTTCCTAAGCCCTCTCCAGTTCTCCAGTTGCTACTGAGTCAACACCAACTCATGGCGAGCCCACGCGTATCAGAGCACAGTGCTCCATAGGGTTTGCAGTGATTGATTGTTTTGCAAATAGGTCACCAGACCTTTCTTGTGAGGCACTTCTGGGTGGACTTTAACAGTCAACCTATTGGGTATCAACTGAGCATATTAACCACTGGCATCATCCAGGACTCTCCTAAATCATAGCTGGCTGCTGCATTTGGTAGGAATCCCATCTCTTTAAGAGTTGCTATATTAAACATTTCAGGAAGACTCAAGTATTAAAATCCCATTCCTCAAAGATCATCTTAAAATTCTGTCTCCTACCAACCTTCTACTTTCCCATGAACTGAGGACATTTGTACATTTTCCAAACGTTGTTACCTCTTGGCTAAAGGCAGTCACCTAATAAGCCTCCACCAAACAGGCCCTATTCTCTCATAACTAGTCAGTACTGAATGTCCCTAGGAAACTCCAGACTGTCTTTGGCCAAACACCAACAGAAAAAGTGGACGGAAGGGAAAAGATTCATTCACTTTTAAAGCAGAGTTAGATGTTTCAACCTCACCTTGATTGAACCTGCATTGGAAGAACTCTCCGTCTCACCAGGTCTGAGATCTTCGGTTCTCTGCAGGCTAGAATAAAAGACAGTGCTGCTTAATCCTTTTCTGTATTTACTGTTCACGTCTGTCCATTCAGATTCATACCTGATCACCCTTCTGGGGAACCTACTATACATCCCCCCAGGTTCTCAGAAGAGATACATGCCAGTCAAGTTTGGATAGCTCACTTAGAAAAGAGCATTTTGCCTTTCACCTAAGTTGCATTTATGTAAACACCTGTGAGGAGAGGAACTGGCCAGCTCTGGGTGATTTAAGCAAATGGTAGTTGATAGATGAGCATTATCTATTTACATCAATAAAGTCCTGGTGTGGTGCTGTGGGTTAACGCACTGGACTGCAAAGTCGGTTTGAATCACAAGGTCAGTGGTTCAAGCTCACCAGCTGCTCCTCGGAAACCCTATACAGGATCGCTATGAGTAGGAACCAATTTGATGGCACTTAACAACAACAACAACATTCACATAAATAAGGAGCTCTAGTAACGTAGTGGTTATGAGTTGGGCTGCTAACCTTAAGGTAAGCAGTCTGAAACTGCCAGCTGTTCCTTGGGAGAAAGATGAGGTTTTCTGCTCCTGTAAAGATTTGCAGCCTTGGAAATGCTATGCAGGGTCGCTATGAGTAAACACTAACTCCACAGCACACTGCTACCACCACCTTTCACATAAATAGCATTAGCAAACTTGATCAACATCAAAGTGAAGTTTCTAAAACGCAGCCCAACGTAAGGGATTATTTTGCTATTTGAATCTAGACAGCAGTATCCACCATAGGCAAGTACTTGAGTTCTTCATGTCCTTTCGCTGCAACTAAGATCTCTGACGATCATTTCAAGGCAACTCAAAGCACAGCTGAATTGTGTTCAAGTTTCTTTTTCTTCACAAATGAAAAGAACTCCTTCCCATCTCATTTTCCCAATCAAGCAGCCAACAGTCGCCTAATTAGCAAGTAAAGAGAACTTTGGCGGTATTAATTTAAAAGGGAAGAACTGACAAAAATCTCCAAGTATGTATGTAACACCATTTCCATATTTCATAAAATCAAGAATTAAGAGTCTACACTTGTGGCAATGAAGGCTACTTCTGGCTAAAATCTGAAATGACTGAATCCCTCTACAAATCATTCTCTTTCATTCCTTTACCAATGATTCAGGTTGCTAGAAAACACGGAGAAGGGAAGGCAATTATCTGACTAATCTAGGTCAAGGACATGCTGGTCATTACAGAAAGCAGATCATTCTGACCTGCACTCCCCTCCCTCGCCCAAATAAAGAGCCTGTTTACATGTGAACCAGTGAATCAATTTACGAAGTATGAGTCCCGGTATGGCACCATAGGGTCAAGGACTGGACCACAAGGTCAGTCTGAAACACAAAATTGACGGTTTGAAATCACCCAGCCGCTCCTTGGAAACCCTGTACAGGTTGGTCGAGTCGGAACCAACTTGACAGCACTTAACAACAGCTCTATAAGATAAGCACTGGACTGTGAAGCACAAGGTTCACAGTTTGAGCCCACCAGTCGCCCCATAGAAGAAAGATGAGACTTTCTGCTCCGGCAAAGATTTAAAGCCTCAGAAACCCTATGCAGGGTCTCTATAAATCGGAAATGACTCCACAGCACTAACAACAATGCATTTGCATTGCCAAAGGGTAAGGCTGAAACTTCTGTGCATGACTTGCCATTTTCTGGTCCAAGATACCTTTTGAAATTTATCTCCCAGATTTCAAATTTGCTTCATTTTGAGTTTACAATTTTTTTTTTTACTTCTGCCAGTCCAGGTGTGGTGCTGTATAATAAGCACTGGACTGCTAACTGCAAAGGAGGTGGTTTAAATCCACCAGCCACTCCAGAAGGTCTATACAGAGTCACTATGAGTTGGAACCAACTCGAAAGCACTTAACAACAACACCTCTTTGTTGTTCTTTGTCTTCCATATTCCAATTCCTCTTTACCACTACAAACTCTTCCAAGCTTTCCTTTCTGGTTCCCATCCTACCTGCTTTATGCAATATCCCTATTGTAGGTAATGTTCTCTCCTTTCTCTGAAAGTCTATTCCTCATCTGTTCATAACTGTCCCATGAGTGTTTAAGAGTTTACTGTCTTACCATAGCAAATGTCCCCACTCATAGATTTGCAGATATGTCTGTTTAATTCTTTTCTTTCTCTTGCACAAGATTGATAGTGAATATTGGGGAGGTAAATGTAGCTTTCTAAACGCTTATTATTGCCTCAATTTTATCCTTGGGTTTGCATATATGAAGCTCAGCTCTGTACATAATGTTGGATATGTTGTTATTGTTGTCAAGTGCCATTGAGTTGAGTCTTTAATCTTTATCAGTAAGTGTTCCAAATACTCTTTGCTTCCATAAGGCAAGGAAGTATCATCAGGTTTTGATAAATTCTTCTCTAGTCCTGATGCCAGATTCTTCTTCGGATAATCCATCTTTTCAGATTATTTGCTGAGTATACAGATTGAATAAATTTGGTGAAAGGATACAACCCTGGCAAATGCCTTTCCTGATTTTAAACAATTCAGTATTCCCTTGTTGTGTTCTAATGACTGTCTCTTGATCTATGTACAGTTTCCTCTTGAGCACAATTAAGTTTTCTGTAATATCCATTCTTAACAATGGCTTGTTACCCACACAGTCAAAAGACTTTGCATAGTCAATAAAACACAAGTAAACATCTCTATGAAATTTGTCCAGCCAAGATCCATCTGACATCAGCAATGATAGCTCTTGTTCAACATTCTCTTATGAATCCAGAAAGCTTGTAAGCCAGTTTATTATGATCTACACTGTCAAATTCCTTTGCATAGTTGATAAAGCACAAGTCAACTTCTTTCTGGTATTCTCTGCTTTCAGCCAATACCCGTCTGATATTAGCAATAATAACCTAGTTCTATGTCCTTTTCTGAATCTGGCTTAAATTTCTTCCAGCTTCCTGTCAATGTACTATTGCAACTATTTTTTAGTTACCTTTAGCAAAATTTTGCTTGCATGTGATATTAATGCTATTGTTCAATGATTTCCACATACCATAGAATCGCCTTTCTTTTAAATGGTCACAAAAGCCAATCTCTTCCAATCAGCTGGCCAGGTAGCAGTCTTCCAAATTTCTTGGTGTATACATGTGACCACCTGCAGTGCTGCATCAGTTTGTTGAAACATCTCTATTTGTATCCCGTCAATTCTTAGAGCCTTGTTTTTCACCAAGGCCTTCAGTGCAGCTTGGACTTCTTCCTTCAGTACTACAAGTTCTTGATCATATGCTACCTCTTGAAGGGATTGAACATCAACCAACTCTTTTTGGTATGGTGACTCTGTATATTTCTTCCATCTTCTTTTCAGCTTCCTGCATCATTCCGTATTTTGCCCATGTTAGTTGTTAGGTGCCATCTAGTCAGTTCCAATCCATAGCAACGCCATGCACAATAGACTGAAACATCACCCAGTCCTGCGCCATCCTCACAATTGCTGCTACACTTGCGCCCATTGCTGCTGCCATGGTGTCAATCCACACTGTTGGAGAATCTCCCTCTTTTTTGCTGACCTTTCACTTCACCATACAATATGTTTTTCTTCAGGAATGGCTCCTTCTGATAATATGTCTGAAGTATGAGAGGCTAAGTCTTGTCATTCTGGCTTCTAAGGAGCATTCTGGTTGTACTTCTTCCAACACAGGTTTGTTTGTTCTTCTGGCAGTCCGTGGTAGCTTTAAAATTCTTCTCCAATACCATAACTCAAATGCTTCAATTCTTCTATGGTCTTTCTTATTCATTGTCTAATTTGTGCATGCATATGAAACTATTAAATACCATGGCTTCGGTCAGACAAACTTTAATCCTCAAACTGACATCTTCACTCTTGAACACTTTAAAGAGGTCTTGTGTAGCAGATTTGCCTGATACAATACATTGCTTAACTTTTTTGTAGACTTTTTATTGTCAATTGAGTGAAGGTTAACAGACAAGATCATTAGCTTTATAGTCAACAAATTATGTACTTTGTTTCATCTCAATGATTACAGTTCCCTCCCTGCAACAACAGTTCTCCTATTCCCTCCTTGTGGCTTCCTTTTCGTCTTAAATTTCACAGAAGAGCAAAGCAAAAAAATTTGATGTACACATACAAAACAAAAAATTCATTTAAATGTCCTAAGGGTGTATTCTGCAAGCCAGCCTCCTGCCTGCAGGGACATAGCCTTACTCAGTCCATGAGCCTAGAGCCCGCAGCTGCTCTATCGATCCATGCTATCACCTCTGCCACCGTCTCTGCTGTCACACTCTGCTCATATTTTTCCTTCTTGATGGTCCTAGGATTGTCTGTTCCTGAAATGAAAGATTAACTACCCCCTTCTTTTAGTTACGTTTTCTACAATTACAGTTGTGACAACCACAATGAATCCTGCTAAGAGTCACTCACAATTGAATCATAAAATCCTATCACCATAATCCCCCACCCCCTTTCACCAGATCCAGCTGAAGAAGAGGAGAACTATGCAGTGGGGATTCCGCCTTACCGCCTGCCTTGTTCTGAAACTAAGTACACTCATAAAAGCACGTCAGACAGCCACTTCATGTCTTTATTTACATCCCCCCATTTTTAATTAATGCCTAGATTGTCCATCTCTATGAACTCAGTGCACTGAGGAAACAAGCTTGTATCTTATATGACATTTTGAGCAACTGCATCCATGAGCAAAGGTCCAGTTCATCAAATTGTAGCAATTTACACTTGCTTACAGTATCAGATATCTTTATCTTCTTCTGGTCAAGTTATGGTCAGTTAGCCATCCAAGCTAGGTCAAACAGGTACTAGCTGCGAGTTTGGGAGTTCACACATGTCTCCCTGCACTTCCGATCAACTGGAAACTTCACTTTCAGCTCTAGCCCCCAGTGGCTAAGTCAGTGCCCATGGGATTGGGAGTTCACATATCTCCTTATCATTTGACTACTTCACTGCTGCTGCCATGAATGCTAATGGTTGATCCAAGCAAAATGAAGTTTTTGACATCTTCAATCTTGTATCATGATGTTCATCAGTTTATTATGATGCTGATTATTGCTCCAGTGGTGAAGATTTTTTATTTCTTTACATTGAGGTGCAACCCAAAGCGAAAGTTGTGATCTTTGATCCTCATTTATTTTGCCCCTAAAATCCTTCAACATTGCAATCAGAGGCTTGAATTTTTTCTTCAGTTCTTTCAGCTTGAGAAATGCTGACCCTGTTCTTTCCTTTTTGTTTTCTAACTTCAGGTCTTTGCATATTTCATTATAATACTGTCCTTTGATCTTGTATAAAACTCAGCCCTTCAGCTTTCCTATTTAGCTATACTAACTACATCATTCTTCTTGATTACATCAAGATATTGGGATTAGGATAAATAAGTCCTTTTGAGATCCAAAAAGGAAGCAAATACTTTCAGGGATGGTTTCGAATTTAAGAATAACATACAAGAGAACAAACAAGATGGCGGATTGGGTGGAAGAGCAGTGAGGAGCTCTGCCAGCAACAACACAGAATACCCGACCAAGCAGGCTCAGGGGATGGTCCCAGAACTCTGAACCACATATAAAGGAATA
>NW_006408590.1:12090008-12092023 GCF_000296735.1 Chrysochloris asiatica
TAAAAGCAAATACAAAAAAGGATAAAAAAAATCTGAAGAAGGTCTAAGATTCATGTTGGATAACATGAAGAGGAATAACATAAGAATTATTGGCATTCTAGAACAGGAACAATCACACAAGTCCACAGAGGAGATAGTTAAGAACTTCTGGAAGAAAAATTTCCTAACATCATGAAAAGTGAAAAAATAAGCATTCAAGAAGCTCAACGAACCCCAAGATGGATAGACCCTAAAATACAATCACCAAGACATATAATAATTAAGCTATCCAAATTCAAAGATAAGAACAGGATCTTGAAAGCAGCTAGGGAAAAGAGAAATATCACATACAAAGGCAAGCAAGTCAGATTAAGCTCAGATTTCTCAACAGAAACCATACAGGCAAGAAGGCAATGGGGAGACATATACAAAACCCTGAAAGAAAAAAACTGCCACCCAAGAATCCTCTACCCAGCAAAGCTGTCAATCAAAAATGATGGTATAATCAAAACATTCCAGGATAAACAGAAGCTAAGGGATTTTGCCAAAGCTAACCCTGCTATGAAAAACATCCTAAAGGAAGTTCTGTGGACTGACAACCAACAAGAACAGATAACAACTACAGAATGACGTACGTGGCAGCATCACCCTGAACTCAATCGAAAAATGGAAGAGTCAAGAACAGAATAAAATGATAAGAACAGAGGATCTGAGAGGTCAGTCTATGATCAAAACAATTACAATGTGAAAGAAAGTAAACACAGAAGAACAGAGATCCAGGTGGTGGGAAGGTTAGGTAGATTACTGGATAAAGTAGACTATCTTAAATGGAGGGAAGAACTAATGGAATATAAGGTAACCACAATGGGGTTGGGGTGGGGGTTTACTTTGGGTGTTGGGAAGGGCAATACAAGAAGCAGGGAGGAGGCAGAAGAACAAGATAGATAGGGGAACACTGAGACAGGTTTGCATGGCCTAGTGGGACAGAGGGAAATAGTGGTGCATACTCAATCTTGGAACAACGGGGCTGTGGGATACAGGCATCTAGGTATAGCTTGAAGATGGTAAATAGTACTAAAATCCTTGACTGCCTTATGAATATTAGTTTCCCTTGCCTACTACTGTAAAATAGACACTTGAGTGGGATAGAAAGGAATGTTGGGAAACGTGATTAGAGAAAACTTGTACACCCGCCTTCAGCCTATAACTGATTGGAATACCTAAAAGGGGTTCTACAACTTGCCCAGTGAAATAGGCCTCGTGCAAAGCCTTTATAGAGTATAAGACCTTAGGTGGAATCCTGAGTCCCATCCACAACCTTGTGAGGTAAGACATTCCCACTACAAAGGACAAGCAGACTGGAACAGCTACAGTGACAGAAGATACATCTTCATGATGAACCTGATCTATATTCAGAACGGTAGTTTCTCTAAATACCAACAGAGAGGGAAAGAGTCTTCACATCAAGTATCAATGCTATCCCCTCTGTGCACAGGGTAGATAGGGACGGGCAACTTAGACATTAGCTACGTAAAATGAGGGGGCAATAAAGGCACGAAGTGACTGGCTTACAAGGTTTCAAGAGGGAGTTTAGTTTAAGAGTATGGGGGGAAAGAAAGAGTCCCCACTGAATAGCTGTCATCTTGTCTAGATGGGTCCGGTGAAAAGAGATGCGGATAAGATTCAAAAGTGTATAATTGTTATCATGACTAATCACGACTTTCAAAATTGTAAAGGTAGAAGTTTTGTAACCAAAAAAGGGGAGTGGTTAATCTTACAGTCCAGAAACAGAAGATCCTAGGACCATCAAGAGAGAAACCACAAGCAGAGTGTGGGACCTTATCCAGAGAAGCAGCAGCGCCAGAGATGGAGGCAGAGATGGGGACATGGAGAAGGGGAACGGCTGAGGACTCTAGATTCATGGACTAAGAAGAGAGGGACTAAGAGCTGGTGGCCAGGAGCAGACTTGCAGAATGTGCCCTTTGGAGATGTAAATTATTATATATGCCTGAGTGGTTTTTGTTTGTTTTTAAAAA
>NW_006408590.1:12093008-12095094 GCF_000296735.1 Chrysochloris asiatica
TAAAGATTTACACCCTCGGAAACCCTATACAGGGTCGCTATGGGTCGGAACCGACTCGATGGCACATAACAACAACAACAATTCTGCTTCTGATGCAGTGCTATAGGATCAGCACATGCTGAGAAATACAAGATCAGAAGTTTGAACCCAACAGCTGCTCCTCAGAAACTCTTATACAGGGTCACTATGAGTTGGGATCGACTCAATAGCACTTAAACAAGATTCTGCTTCCAAAGGATCTCTGATGGCTCTGTGGACTAAGCGTTAGCCCTCTAATTGCAAGGTTAGTGGTTCAAACTAGTCCCTCCACAGGAGAAAGATGAGACTGTCTACTTCCATAAATATGTACAGTCTCAGAAACCCTATTTAGGGTTGCTATGAGCTAGAACAAGAAGCTCTGGTAGTGTGGTGGTTACGAATCGGGCTGCTAACCTCAAGGTCAGCAGTTCGAAACTACCAGCAGTTCCATGGTAAAAAGATGAGGCTTTCTGCTCCCGTAAAGATTTACAGCCTCTGAATCCCTATGCAGGGTCGCTATGAGTCGAGGCCGACTCCACGGCACATAACCACCACTACCATGAGCTGGAATTGACTTCAGTGAAAGTGTATTTTGTTTTGTTTTTGTTTATTGAGCTTCCAAGGAGCCCTGGTGGCACAGTGTTAGTTAAGTGCTTGGCTGCTAACCATAAGATTTGCCCTGCGGAAGAAAGATGTGGCAGCCTGCTTTCATAAAGATTTACATCCTTTCACAATGATTTGAACTCTCTGGGGCAATTCTACTCTGTCCCATGGGGATACTGCGAGTCAGAAGTGGCCTGGTGGCAACGGGACTCAGCTTCCAACTTGTGCTGCACTTGGAAAGTCCTAGAAACAAGAGCATGCCCATGTGGTGCAGTTAGCTTTTATGCTTTACTTCCAGGGACACAGTGTAGTGAGAGGCACAGCTAGAAAATAGCCGAGGGTTGACTATACCGTAAAACCTGTGAAAGTCAGCTCCTGTGTAAGGCAGAAACTTGTCAGAAAAGAAAAACTCAAATGATGTCCACTGAAATAAGTGATAGAAAAGCAACAACACTGCACCCTGCCAAAGGTAGAAAACTTCTGAGACCTGGAAAAACCAGACCGCTGAGTTCCGGCTCTCACACATTTCATTGTATGAATGTAGCGATGTAGCCAATTTATTATATTTCAGTTTCCATCTAGACACTTAACAGTTTCATTACAAGGACATTTTTTATTCTTCAACTCATGTTGAACAGCTACTTAAAGTGAAAATGACATCACCAGTTAGTCTGAATACCTAACCAGATTTTAGTTATAGTCTGACAATATTCAACTAGATAGGTAACATATTTTACTCAAATGGATTATGTCACAGAACTGAATATGGTTTGCCTGATAAAACAGAAGGAATCCCCTGAAGAATTGAAACTTTATTTATTGAGTTTGGGTGTGGTGGTGGCGGCAGTGTGCCATGGAGTCGGTTCCGACTCATAGTGACCCTGCACAAGGTTTCCGAGGCTGTAAATCTTTACGGGAGCAGAAAGCCTCATCTTTCTCCACAGAACTGCAGGTAGTTTCGAACTTCTGACCTTGAGGTTAGCAGCCCAACTCATCACCATGACTCTATCAGCCTCCCTGGTCTGCTTGCAATCAAGTCTTCTAAGACACAGGCTCATCTAGGTAAGATGGGTCCAGCAGCACAATAGGCACGACATGCTTCTCCTTTCAGCAACTGTCACAATTACCCTTTTAAACAACTTACCTGCTTGCCTCCAGGGGAAAATATCTTCAGTTAGTTCATCCTTCCAAAATACTTGAGAATGAAAAATAAATAATTTTCCTATGTGCAATTTGACAGGGTAACTCAAGTGTTCCAAATGACTGATTTGCCCACTGTAAGATTACCCACAGACCTCAGTGACCTCAGTGATGCTCTGTGTGTCTTTGGGCCTTGCAAGATGAGTACTCTTCCCTGGCAAGAGCACCAAGGAGCCAGCCAGTCGTTTCCACAGCAGAGAAGACTTTAAGAACTGTTTAACCCCTAGAGAACTGGTTAAACCCCAGAGACATTCTGCTGCTTTAC
>NW_006408590.1:12096492-12102271 GCF_000296735.1 Chrysochloris asiatica
GATGATGTGCCCTGTAAACTTTCACTCAATCCAAAATAAAAACATTTAATAATAATAAAAAAAAAAGAGGAGTACTCTTTCTGGTAGATGAATCCGAAACCCCATTGTAAGAGTTAAACAAGAATCCCACAGACAAGCTTTTTTAAAATACTGAGGTATTATACTGTTGTAGTTTGTCATCAAGTCAGTTCCAACTCATAGCAACCCTGTATAAGGAGCAGCTAGTGGGTTTGAACTGACAAGTTTGTGGTTAGCAGTCAACTACTTATCCCACAGGACCACACCAGGACTCCACATGAGATATTATAGGGAGGGAAATTCAATCTTGAAGCGTCAGAAAACCCTAGTTATTATATTGACAGAAATGTCTCTTTGATGTGGGGAAGAGACAGAGATCCAGAGATCCCTGTTGTTTTGGTAATATGGGGCTACCTTCTTATAACACATCTCGTTCAATGCTGAACACAGAGCCTAGAGGGTACCCACTGGGGCTCATAGACTGCAATCACCTTAAAAACATGGTTTATTGTATCTGAAAGTTAATTTAAAGGAATCTGTTGTCAACATAAAAATTGGGACATTTGTCATAAAAATCTATATTTCTGACTTCAGACAAAATTCAGTCCTGGAAATCCTGATCCTGAATTCCTGAGTGACCCCAGTCAACTGGAGCTAAGCAGTGACTCTCTACTTCGATTGGGTTATGTTCCTTTATTGACCACAGTCCCCATGTGGCTTCCTGCCTCTGGCAGACATTTGGATCTGTTACCAATTCATCTATTGAAGGGTTGGTATTGAAGGGTTATGATTTGTGCAATTCAAGTATGGTTCTTGATTCATTTTGAGCTTTGGTAAGAGTCTGAGTGAATCCATTCATTCTGTTGTAACACCAACTGCAAATGCAGTAGTTCTGCCTCTGATCCTAACCACCAGAGCTAACACTGATCTCACAGGTTAAAGGGCACAGGTCTTCTTCAAGGTGCCAGTCATAGTCTCGGGGTACCCAGGCCCTCCTGCTTTTAGACTGCTGGCTACAAATTTGAGGACTCCTTCTATCCTTGAAGAATGCCAGTTAGTGGTCACCCTGACTTCTGACTTCCTGGCTGCTACTATTCCCTTAGATTTGATCATTTTCTAGAACTCACAAGGTTCAGTTTTATTTACAGTTTTATTATAAAGAAAATCATACAATCAAAAAGACATATAGGTCACTCAATTCACAATAAAATATTAAAAAATAAACACACACACACACAAAATGTGTGTGGAGGAAGCTAGAGTCCCCATTGAATATTTTTCATCTTGTCTAGGTGAGCCTGGTGAATAGAGATGGGGATAAGATTCTTATGATTCAAAAGTAAGAAATTGTTATGATGACTAACTGCGACTATCACAATCGTACAGGTAGAAGTTTTGTAACAAAAACGGGTGTAGTTAATCTTATAGTCCAGAAACAGAGAACCCTAGGACCACCAAGGTAGAAGACCACAAGCAGAGTGCCGGACCTTATCCAGAGAAGCAGCAACACCAGAGATGGAGGCAGAGATGGAGACATGGAGAGACGGAGCAGCTGAGGACTCTAGATTTATGGAAAGAGAGGGACTGAGAGCTGGTGGCAAGAAGGCAGACTTGCAGAATGTGCCCTTTGGTGGTGTAAATTATTATATATGCCTGAGTGTTTAAAAAACAAAGAGCTAAAATGAATAGAGAGTAATACTGTTGGTACATGGAGGGGATTATAACCATTGTAATGAAACAAAGTATATGATTTGTTGAATGTAAAACTGATGATATGCCCTATAAACATTCACTCAATTTACAATAAAAACTTAAAAAAGAAAGAAAGACATATAAGGCAAAATCTGGGAGGGTTCCATGTGTACCAGCCCTGTCTCAAAGAATGTGCTTCCCTCCATGGTGTATTGATGTCAGTCACCAACCAGGAAGCTCAATGTACTTCCACATCCAGCAATTTATATCCTAGTCTCATTAAGTGGGAATCCTGGTGTAGCACTGCAGTATAAGCACTGGACTGCTAACTGTAAGGCCAGATGCTCCTTGGAGCCCTATAAAGGGTTGCTATGTATCAGAACTGACTCAGTGGCACTTAACAACAACTCAGTAATTAAATCATTTTCTTAAGGGTTGAACTCAATTTCCAGCCACCCCTCTTCTGAGATCTGTTGTTATTGTTGTTGTTGTTATGCACTTTTGACAAAGTTCTGGTTCTTAGTGACCCTGTATAGGGTTTCCAAGGAGGGGCTTCTGGATTGTTGTTGTTAGGGGCCATCGAGTCAGTACCAACTCATAGCGACCCTATGCACAAATGAAACATTGCCTGGTCCTGGGCCAACCTCACTATCATTGCCACGCTTGAGCCCACTGATGCTGCCACTCTGCTAATCCATCTCGCTGGGGGGTCTTCCTCTTTTTCTCTGACCCTCCATCTTACCAAACATGATAGCCTTCTCCAGTGACTGGTCCCTCCTGACAATATGTCCAAAGTATGAGAGATGACCTCTGGTCGTCCTGGCCTCCAAGGAACACTCTGGCTGCACTTATTCCAACACAGATCTGTTGGTTCTTTTGGCAGCCCATGGCACTTTCAATATTCTCCTCCAACACCGTAATCTCAAAAGCATCAATTCTTCTATGGTCTTCCTTATTTACTGTCCGGCTTTTGCATATATATGAGGTTATTGACAATACCATGTCTTGGGTCAGGGGCACCTTAGTCCTCAAGCTGATGTCTTTGCTCTTCAACACATTAAAAAGGTCTTGTGCAACAGATTTGCCTAATGTAATACATCATTTGATTTATTGACTGCTGCTTCCATGAGTGTTGATGATTGATCCAAATAAAATGAAGTCTTTGGCAATGTCAATCTTTTCTCCATTTATATGGATGTTGTTTACTGGTCCGGTGATGAGGTTTTTTTCCCCCTTTATATTGAGATGTAATCCATACCGAAGGCTATGCTCTTTGATCTTCATCAGTAAGTATTTTAAGTCCTCTTCACTTTCAGCAAGCAAGGTGGTATCATCTGCATATTGCAGGTTGTTAATCAGTCTTCCTCCAATCCTGATGACACGTTTTTCTTCATATAACCCAGATTCTCAGATTATTTGCTCAGTATACAGGTTAAATAAGTACAGTGAAAGAATTCAACCCTGTTGCACAACTTTCCTAATTTTAAATCATTCAGCGTTCCCATGTTCTGTTCAAACAACTGCCTCTTGTTCCATGTACAGATTCCTCATGAACACAATTAAGTGTTCAGGAATACTCATACTTTGCAACGTTGCCCATAGCTTGTCATGATCCACATAATCAAAAGCCTTTGCGTAGTCATTAAATCACAGGTAAATATGTTTCTGGTATTCTCTGCTTTCAGCCAAGATCCATCAGACATCAACAATGACATCCCTCATTCCATGTCCTCTTCTGAATCCGGCTTGAACCTCTGCAAGTTCTCTGTCAATATATGGTTGCAGCTGTTTCTGTATTACCATCAGTAAAATTTAACTCACATGGGATATCAAAGATGTTGTCCAGTGATTTCTGCATTCCATTGGGTCACCTCTCTTTGGAATGGGCACAAATACAGATCTCTTCCAATCAGTAAACCAGATAGTTGTCTTCCAAATTTCTTGGCATAGATGGGTGAGTGCCTCCAGTGCCACCTCACTTTCTTGAAAGATTTCAATTCTTATTCCATCAATTCCTAGTGCCTTGTTCTTTGCCAATTCCTTCAATGCACCTTGGACTTCTTCATTCAGTATCATTGGCTCTTGATTATATGCTACCTGTTGAAACAGTTGAACATCAACCGTTTCCTTTTGGTACAGTGACTCTCTGTATTCCTTCCATCTTCTTTTGATGCTTTCTGCATCGTTCAATCATTTGCCCAGAGAATCTTTCAGTAACGAAAGTTGAGGCTTGAATTTTTTCTTCAGTTCCCCCAGCTTGAGAAATGCTGAGCAAGTTCTTCCTTTTTGGTTTTCTGACTCCAGATCTTTGCACATTTTGTTGTAATATTTGACTTTGTCTTCTCAAGTTGACCTTTGAAATTTTCTGTTCAGCTCTTGTACCTCTTCATTTCTTCCATTTGCTTTAGCATCTCTACACTGGAGAGAAAATTTCATTGTCCCTTCTGACATCCATTTTTATCTTTTACTTCTTTTTTGTCTTCTTAATGACTTTTTGCTTTTTTCCTGTATGATGTTCTTGATGGTATCCCACAACTCTTCTGGTCTTTAGTGTTTAATGTATCAAATCTGTTCTTCAGATGATCTTTAATTTCAGGTGGGATAAATTCAAGTTCATATTTTGGCTTTCGTGGACATGTTTTCATTTTCTTCAGCTTCAATTTGAATTTTCATATGATCAATTCCACGATCTGCTCCAGCCTTGTTTTGGCTGATGATATGGAACTTTTCCATAGTCTGTTTCTACAGATGTAGTCAAATTGATTTCTGTGTATCCCATCTGGTGAGGTCCATGTGTATAGTCGTCTCTTATGCTGTCTAAAGAAGGTATTTGAAATAAACAAATCATTGATTTTGCAGAATTCTATTATGCATTCTCCAGCATCATTTCTATCACCAAGGCCATATTTTCCAACTACTGATCCTTCCTCTTTGCTCCCAACCTTTGCATTCCAATCACCAGTAATAATCAACACAACTTGATTGCATGTTTGATCAATTTCAGATTGAACAAGTTGGTAGAATTCTTCTATTTCATCATCACTGGCTTTAGTGGTTAGTTCGTAAATTTGAATAATAGTATTAACTGGTCTTTCTTGTAGGTGCATGGATATTATGCTATCACAGACAACATTTTACCTCATGACTGATCTGGTTATGTTCTTTTTGACAATGAATGCAACACCATTCTTCTTTCAGACTCTCATTCCCGGCATAGTAAACCATGTGGTTGTCAGATTCAAAATGGCCAATACCAGTCCATTTCAGCTCACTAATACCTAAAATAGTGGGGCTTCTGGATTAGGCTTACATAAATGTGGTGAGTTTCTCTGACCTGGCTAGCCTCTATCTCAGAGTCACCTCATTAGCATGCCCTGTTAATAAATGTATCCTGGAGCCCACATGGATAACAAAGACTCTAATCACTGGGGAAATTCCATGGTTTAAGAGGTTATATCTCTCAGAACCAAGGATAAAGACCAAATTCCTTGAGTAATATTAGTTTTAAGTCCCACAGAGTTCATAATAAAAATGTCCAAGACTAAGTGTCAGAGTTGCATGCAGGTGAATGTTGCATTTGTGGACCCAATTAAAAGAGGGAGGAATTGTCTGCATTGACCCCATTGGCAATGCCTTGCTCCAAATCTGCAGAATCGGCCCTTGCCAGCCCTGGACTAGACTAGCTCTCACTAGGAGACGCACCTGAACATACACATAAGAGAAGAAAAAAAAAAAAAACCTCAGGAAAGAAACTGTTGATTGGTGCCAGCAACCAGGCTAGCCACAGTGTGAACATCTTGAACTTTTACAGGCAGGGGTAGTAGGTGGTGCAGAGATATACCATTTGCTGGTAGACAGTACAGGGCAATAGCTTTTTTTTTTCTTTTCTTGTACATTACCATGGTGACTATAGATGTAGCCAACCCCCATCTGCATACACTCCCAAAGAAGCTCCAGCTCTCCTGGCTGTTGAAATCACATCAAAGTGTGTGAGGAGCTAGCAGCATAAACCCAGGCACCTAGAATCAGGTATGGTCTATTCCAGACCTACAGTGTAGGTTCTGGTCAG
>NW_006408590.1:12103741-12104352 GCF_000296735.1 Chrysochloris asiatica
AGTTGGTGAGTGCCTAAGAATACTCCAAAATCCAATCATCCGCTTAACACAAATACAGCAACATCCGAATGTCATGAAAGCAACAGGCTATTTCTCTTCACACAAAGAAACATGACATAGTGGCTCATACAACTGACCAAGAGGCAGAGCTAGAAAACATTTTGGGGGGTGGGGGCGAGGCATTGAAACAATCTGAAAAAGAATTCAAGATAATGATATTTAGGTACAGCCAAGGGATTGACAAAAAATTCAAGGAAGAATTCAGGAAAACACTGAAGGAACAATCACACAAAGTAGATAAAGGATTGGAAACAATACAAACCTCTAAATAAAAATCCAGAAGATTAATACTAAGCTTTCAAAAATGGACAATACATTGAAAGGACAAAAGAGTAGATTTGAATCAAAGGGAGACTGAATTAATGAGTTTGAAGATAAATCTTGCAATATTAGTAACCCAGAAAAAACAAACAGAAAAATAGAATGGCAAAATCTGAAGAAAGCTTAAGATTCATGTCGAGCAACATGTCAAGGAATAACTTACAGGTACCTGAAACTCCAGAACAGGAAAATACAAAGAAAAACACAGAAAAAAAAAAAAAAAAAAAAAA
>NW_006408590.1:12110099-12111700 GCF_000296735.1 Chrysochloris asiatica
CATGGAACAGAGTTGAGAACCCAGCAGCAAATCCATCCATGTAACAGTTAGCTGATTTTTGACAAAGGGCCAAACACACTAAATGGGGAAGAGATGATCTCTTCAAAAACTGGTGCTGGCAAAATGGGAATTCATTTTGAAGAAGAATGAAACAAGAGCCATACCTCACACCACATATTACAACAAATTCAATATGGATTGAAGATCTAAATGTAAAACCTAGAAATACAAAGATCATCAGTGAAAAAATAGGGACAAAGTTAGGGGTTCTGACACATAAACACACTACCAAACATTACTGAAAACACACAAATAGCACAAGACAAAACAGATTACTGGAACCTTCTAAAAATTACATGCTTGAAAAGATTTTGCCAAAAGAGTAAAAAACAAGCCAACAGGCAGGGAAAAAATCTTTTGCAATGACACATCAGATAAGGAACTAATCTCTAAAATTTATAGAAAACTACAACACCTCTAAATGAAAAAGATAAGCAGCCCAATTAAAAAATGGTCATAGGACACGAACAGACACTTCACCAAAAAAGACATTCAGGAAGCCAACAAACATATGAAGAAATGGTTATGATCATTAGCCATTATTTTTGTTGTACTGACTCATAGTGACCCTGTATAAGGATTCCAAGGAGCGGCTGGTGGGTTTGAACTGCTGACCATGCAATTCTAGTTCACCTTGAAGTCAGGTGCATTATCCTGATGCAAACCAAAACAGCCATAAGACATCATCTCACACCAGCATTAATAGCAAAGTTAAGCAACAACAGCAAAAAAAAAAGAGACAGCACTTGCTGTCTTGCTGGCAAGAGTGTGGAAATAAATACCAGATGGGAGTCTCCTACATTTCTGGTGGGACTGTAAAATTGTCCAAATGGGATGTCTTCCTCAGGAAGCTGGAACCAGAACTACCTTATTACTCAGCAATTCCTCTACTTGGTATATATCCACGAGAAAAAGAGCCAGGACACTAGTAGATGTATACATCACAGTGCTATTCACAATAGCAAAAAGATGGAGACAGCTTAAATGCCCATCAACGGAAGAGTGGATAAACAAACTTTAGTGCATACACACAATAGAATAGTACGCAGCATTGAAGAATAATGATGAATCTGTGAAAGGCCTCATAGTGTGGATGAACCTGGAGGACAGTATACTGAGTGAAACAAGTCAATCACAAAAGGACAAATATTGTATGAGACCACTATCGTGGTTTCCATACTAAGAAAAGGTTTCCATACTAAAAGAAATATTCTTTGATAATAACCAGGGATGGTAAGGAAGGGAGAGTAACTCACTGGCTAGAGGGTTGTTGTTGTCAGGTGCCATCGAGTCAGAACCGACTCATAGTGACTCCATGCACAGCAGAATGAAACAATGTCCGATCCTGGACCAACCTCACTACTGCTGCCACACATGACGCCATCAATGATGCCACTTGGCCGATCCATCTTGTTGGGGTCTTTCTCTTTTTCTCTGACCCTCCATTTTACCCAGCATGACATCCTTCTCCAGCAACTGTTCCCTCCTGACAATATGTCCAAAGTAGGAGAGACGAAGCTTAGCCATCCTGGCCTCCAAGG
>NW_006408590.1:12112785-12129432 GCF_000296735.1 Chrysochloris asiatica
TACAGGGAAGCCCAGTTAATACCACTATTATTCAAATTTATGCACCAACCACTAAAGCCAGTGAAGATGAAAAAGAATTCTACCAACTTCTTCAATCTGAAATCAATCGAACATGCAATCAAAATGTATTGCTCATTACTGGCTAGGTGGATACATGTTAACTTGGGTGATGGGGAAGGCCATAGACAAGAAGATAGAGGTTGGCAGAAGAATGATGAAGATAAGTAAAGACATTGGGAGTTATGCAAGGGTTAAATGGAATAGAGGCAAATAGGAAAATAAACACAACCTTGGAACAACAGTGTTCTGTGTGTAGATACATCTCATTGAGTATTTTCCTTTTTTGTCTGACCCTCCACTTTACTAAGCATGAGGTCCTTCTGTAGGGACTGGTCCCTTTTGATAACATGTTCAAAGTACAAGACATGAAGTCTTGCCTTCTTCACCTCTAAGGAACTTTCTGGCTGTACTTGCTCTATGACAGATGTTTTTGTTCTTCTAGCAATCTATGGGACTTTCAATATTCTTTGCCAACACCATAACTCGAAATGCATTGATTCTTCTATAGTCTTCCTTATTCATTGTCCAACTTTCACATACATATGAGACCACTGAGAATACCATGGTTGGTTAGGTATTAATTATACTAAACCTCTGTAAATTGGGATAGTATTTTCTTGCCAGGCTGGTTTGAAGGAATAATTTTAATAACACTTAGTCTTTTGTTCCCTTATTTGCACTTATTTACAAACCACCCAAATGCCTTTAAAATCATTTCTTCAAATTTATATTCCTTAAAGAAAAATCTACCAAGAAGTTTAGAAGCCTATTTGTTGACCTGTTTGAGTCTAGCCACCTGATCTACCTGGAATGGGCTTCCAGGGCTAGTCTATATGCGTGTGTCAATTCAGACTTCTGGGCACCTCCATGGTCTCTGTACATTCATCTCCCTTAATCCTATATGAAGAAGCTTTAAAATCGGATTCTTCTACCAAGTAGCTACTGAGCATTTTTCTCTGTTTGTTTTTATTTCTTTCCTGTGATTCCTAAAGCTGTAGCATCTCCTATGATGCTTTTGAAGAGAATGCTAAGACTTCTGCCCTCCACCCTTTTCTCTCCCTGCTTAGACATCTACTTGTTGGGATCATACTTCTACAAGTAGCTCATCAGAGTTCCTCCCCAAAGTTACATTCAAATTAATCTCTTTTTCTCTGAGTTCTCTTTGGAAACCTTTGTATTTCCCTCATTGAACACATTCATGATTTCTTTCTTTTTTTTTCATGATTCTTTTCTATTGGATTTTTCAGGGACTTTGTGTTTCCTTTCAAATCTCCTCTCAATGGAATGGATGTTTTCACACAGAGCCAAATAAGAATTTAAAACATCTGCATGTCTGGCCTGAATGAGCAGCAAACTCCTACTTTGTTAAAATATTCCATGATCAATAATAAATAGCACATTGCCCTGTTACTTTTGGGACTCTGCCTGGGATATAAACACATCAAGTTTCAAATGCTCTCACATGCTATTTCATAAACAGCAACAGTGCTTGTGAGTTCATTACTCTAGGATATTTTTTCAGATAAACATTTCAAAACAGACCTTGTCCACCTGTGTTTTCTTTTTGTCTTCAGGGCATTAGCATGAGGTCATTCCTCTTTACAGAAGGATGACTTCGTGATGACTCTTGTAGTGAACACTATTGGTACCCAACTCGAGACCCCTCATTTCCTTTTACCAGTTCAGGACACTCATCCCTTAATGTTGCCATGTGTTTTTCTGCTGACAGCTGGCATCTGTTGTCTTCAGAAGGTATGGTGTTATTTTGCTCATATGGAGTGGGAAAAAATGCCAAGGAGTTTTTGGTCCCTCTATACCATCCCTGGAATTGCCTGTAATGAAAGACTGCTGGGTGTGAATACAAATGCCCAGTTCTTCTGCTTGTTGGTATAACTTACACTACCCAGCACCCATGGGCCTGGGAGTTCAGTTAAAATCACACCCATGCTTGGTTCCTTCCCCTTCTCTATCTTGTGTTCTTCATTCCCTGCCTGGTTGATGCTGGGAGTGCTTCCTTTAATAAATTCCTTGGAACCAAATGGTTGGTTCAGGGTCTGTTTCAGGGAGAAACTAACCTAAGAGAGCTCTTCTGTGCTTCAAACTACTTTTCTCAGCCCAAGGTACCAGGCCACTCATGCCTCCTATGACAAGACCCTAGAGGGGCTGGCTGTCTTAGATTTGGACACTGAGCTTTGCATGCCTTACAACATCCTGGGAAGGGAGGAGATGGCATTAAGAAAGGCTAGATCCTAAAAGAGCTTCCAGCCTCCACAAGTGCCCACAGACTCCCTGCCAGCAGAGCTCTTTTACTGGAAGGGATTAGCTGGTCCAAGACAATGGACTTCCACAAATCAAGTTGTGTGCACCTAGAAGCCATAATTAGAGGATTCTCCCTGGTAATGTGATGCTGTTTGTACTAAACCAGGGACCTTTATATAATCCTGGGGCACAAAGGAAACCCCACCCCTGACTGAGACTAAATTTCTTACAAGCCTGCATTGTGAGTCTTAGATTTAAAACAAATAAAATGAAATCTTTTTTCTCTCTCACCTTTCTAAATTATACTCAAGGAAGACTGTAGAAAAATTGACGCATTTGAGTTCTGGTGTTGGAGGAGAATATTGAAAGTGCCATGGGCTGCCAAAAGAACCAATAGATCCGTTCTGAAAGAAGTGCAGCCAGAGTGCTCCTTGGAGGCCAGGATGGCTAAACTTCGTCTCTCATACTTCGGACATATTGCCAGGAGGGACCAGTCGCTGGAGAAGGATATCATCTTTGGTAAGGTGGAGGGTCAGAGAAAAAGAGGAAGACCCCCAACAAGATGAACTGGCCAGGTGGCAGCATAGATGGACTCAGGCATGGCAACAATAGTGAGGTTGGCCCAGGATCGGGCAGTGTTTCGTTCTGCTGTGCATAATGTCGCTATGAGTTGGTACCGACTCGATGGCACCTAACAATAACAACAACAACAACACTAAAGCTAATGGAAGAAATGATGAAGTAGAAGAGCTGAACAGAAAACTTCAAAGGGAAACTCTAGAGGCCAAAGTTTTATCATGAAATGAACAAAGACGTAGAATTAGAAAGCCAAGAAAGAAGAAAACACAGCATTCCTCTAGCTGAAAGAACTGAAGAAAATATTCAAGATTTGAGTTGAAATATTGAGGAATTCTATGGGTAAAATATTGAACAATGCAAGAAGTATCAGAAGGAGGTGATAGGCCAGAGAAGCAGTGACACCAGAGATGGAGGCAGAGACGATGATGTGGAGAGATGGAGTGGCTGGGGACTCTAGACTCAGAGAGGGAGAGGGGCTGTGTGCTGACGACCAGGGGGAATGCTTGCAGGGTGTACCCTTTGGATAGTTGATGATGCATGGAGGGGATTGTAACCATGGCAATGAAACAATATACATTAGGATGAATGTAAAGCTAATGTTCTCCCATGTAAACTATCAGATAATTCACAATAAAACATTAAAAAAGAAAAGGAGGTGGTAGGAATACAGAGTCCAAAAAGAATTGGTCAACAACATTGAACCATTTCAAGAGGTAGAGTGTGATCAAGAACCAATGGTATTGAAGGAAGATGTCCAAGCTGCACTGAAGGAACTGGCCAAAAACAAGGCTCCAGGAATTGATAAAATACCAATTAGAATGTTTCAACAAACTGATGCAGCACCACTAGAAGCACTCACTCATTTCTGCTAAGAATTTGGAAGACCAATCAACAGAAAGAGATCCATATTTGTGCTCGTTCCAAAGAAAGGTGACCCGACAGAATGCAGAAATTATCAGACAATATCATTAATATCACATGCAAGTAAAATCTTGCTGGAGAGAATTCAAAAGCAGTTGCAGCAGTTCATCAACCTGGAGCTGTCAGAGACTCAAACCAGATTCAGAGAGGACCTGGGAGGAGGGAGTTCATTGTTGATGTCAGATGGATCTTGGCTGAAAGAAGACAATACCAGAATGATATTTACTTGTGTTTTATTGACTATGCAAAGACATTTGACCATGTGAATCAGAACAAACTGCAGATAACATTATAAAGTTAATTGTGCAAATGCAGAACACATAGACCCAGAAGCTGTTCTTTGAACAGAACAAGGGGTCTCTGCATGGTTTAAAATAGTGTGTGTCAGGGTTATAGCTTTCCACTATATTTATTCCATCTGTATGCTGAGAAGATAACCCACAGCATCGGTGTTGGAGGAAGACTCATTAACTATCAGAGAAACAGATGATACACCCTTGTTTGCTATAAACAAGGAGGACATGAGACACTTACTGATGAGAGCCTTCAGTATGGATTACAACTCAATGCAAAGAAATTAAAAGTCCTCACAACTGGACCAATAGACAACATCATGGAAAACAGAGAAAAAATTGAAGTTGTCAAGAATTCTATTTTACTTAGATCCACAATCAACACTCACGGAAGCAGCAGCAATCAAGAAATGAAGGGATATATTGAATTGGGCAGATCTGCTGCAAAAGCCTTCTTTAAATTCTTAAAAAAAAAAAAAAAAAACAACAAAGAATATTGAAAGTTCATTGGACTGCCAGAAGAACAAACAAATCTGTCTTGGAAGAAATATATAGTCAGAATGCTCCTTAGAAGAAATGATGGCAAGACTTTGTTTCACATACTTTGGATGTGTTATCAGAAGGGACCAATTCCTGGAGGACTTCATGCTTCGTAGAGTAGAGGGTCAGCAAAAAAGAGGAAGCCCCTCAATGGGCTCAAGCCTAACAATCGTAAGGACAGCACAGGACAGGCAGTGTTTTGTTCTGTGGTACATGGGGTCACTGTGAGTTGGAACTGGCTCGAAGGCACCTAACTAAACAACATTCATAGTCAATATAAGATAGCTGAGACGGCCAGCTTCAGAAGTTCTATCAAAATTGACATAATAATGGAGACATCAGGGAATGTGTTAGGACAACATGGAGACAATTTTAGGAAATGTAGTTCTTTAGTATATACTAGGTAAGATCACCGATACTGAATGAGAGAAAGGTAACTCATACTCTTCATCCCTTTGGCAGGGAGTAGACCTACCTCCTTGTCCCCAGATAATCACAAAACTCAAGGACAGCTCTCAGCTACGCAACACAAGAGACCCATTCTCTTCACTATTTCTCTATCCACCAGTATATCCCTGACCACAAAAAAATATCTTTTTCCAAATGAATTTAGAATTTGAGTAGGATACATGAGTCTCTAAAGATTAGGTCTTTTCCTTTTGCTTCAGACTCAAAGTTTTTAACTTCAAATTTGAAGGCAAGATCTATAAGAAAGCCCTGGGGAGCCAAAGAATCCAATTGTTGCTTTACCTTTTCAAAGTCCTGTTTGTTGTTCTTTAGAGAAAAACTAATAAAATGTTGTAGGTTATTGATTTAATTTTCTTGTTTCATCACATATTTAATGAGTGCCTGCTTTATCCCCAGCCTATCAGACCCCCAATAAGATGGATCCGCATAATGGTGGTAACAGACTACGAAGATGGTTTTTCAAGACCAGCAGTGTATCTTTCTGTTGTGCATAGGGTTGCTATGAATCAAAACTGACTCAGTGGCACCTAACAATGACAACAACAAAGAAATCCAACCTCAGAAACTCTATACAGGGTTGCTATTAGTCGGAACCAACTCGACAACACTTAACAACATTCTCTCTAACGTGGAAACTTTCTGTTTAAAATAGAAAGTAAAAAAATGTTAGTTATGGTTCCTTCTACAAAGGTAGTTTATACATCTCAAGGCTTCCCCCAGCCTTGGAGAAGCATTGAAAAATCTATTTGCTAAGATTGATTTAAGGTCTTGGCCTTCTTTCCAATGACTTATTTCCCAGGTCAGATTCGTACCAAAAACAATCATCATCTACCAAACAAGTAATTAATAGTTAAACTAGAACTTCAAAGAATTATCATTGTAGGAAAATCAATTTTACTTCTTTGGGCTGAGAGAATGAGAATGAATAAATAATCATACGTGATTAATGCCTTTCTTAATTTTGCTGCCAATGTTGCATCAAAAGATACTAACTAGAAAATAATCATTAATCAAGATTTAAATGAATTTGAGTGAGGTATAGGGTCTCACAAAATACCTGCCCTAGCAGTTGTTTGTATCTGAGTTGCAACAAAGATTTCATCACTGTTGGTTCAACTGGCTTGATACCACTTAACCTATTGTGTCGTCTAAAACAACAACAACCAAACCTTAATCTACAGGTGGGAACCTGGGCAAAACATAATCGGATCCTAATTTAGATGCTTCTATGAATAAGCATGGGGGCGGCTACTGGAATTCAAGCTCTAGGTTTTATCACATCTGTGTTTGCCTTGTAGTGCTAAACAAAACAGTTGATGCAGAGATCAGCATTTAACCAGGGCACGTGGAGTTAATGCTGTGTGGCCAGTCAATCAAGGGCACACTTAGAGAAGGTCTGCTGATACTTCTTTATGATGGAAGCAGCCACTTTGAAGCCCCTGTCTGAAAAATGGTACATGGCAAAGTTTGACCACATCCTTCAGAAGATTCCAAGTCCTTTTGAGAGGTATTATTGGCTCTGGAATCTCCACTCGCTCCCCACCACCCTCTCATATAAATGCATATAAATGACTGGGCTGACTCCTAAACACAGAAGTGGGGGATGGGGGTTGGGGAGCAGAAAGAGAGAAAGTGAAAGGGATGCAGGAAGAGAGGTAGGAAGGAAGAGAGAGAGAAAATAAAATATCTGTTGCCATAGAGTTGATTTCAACTCATCTGTATCAAAGTAGAACAGCAGTCCACGGGCTGTCAATGCCTGTGATCTGTTGGAAGTAGATGGCCAAGCCTTTCTTCCAAGTTATCTCTGGGTGGATTAGAACCACCAGCTAGTCAGTAGTCCAACTTAACTATTGGCACTACCCTACCTAGGGACTTTTAGATTAGATAGGTGATAGACAGGTAGACAGATAGACAGACAGGCAGAAAATATGTATATGTTGTTGTTGTGTGCTGTCGAGTGAGTTACAACTTATAGCAACCCTGTATGTGGTTTCTGAGGAGTGGCTGGTAGGTTTGAACCACTGACCTTCTGGTTAGCAGTCCAGTGCTTATTCTACAGCAGTAGGCCTTAATTCTTCAGTCTCATATTAGTTGCTGTTACTGATACGTTAATCAACAATATGGATGATTCCTATTTGTAGAAACCCTTCAGACAATGTGGCCCTGAAATATGGGTCTTCAGCATTGGTCAAAGTACCTAATCTTTTAAAGAAACAGTTTAAGAATGATTTAGCTCCTAACTCTTACCCTCTATTAAATTAGCTCAAGGAAAGGTACCTTAGGTTGGGTTCTCCCAGAAGCAGACTATGAGACAAGGATTTGAAGGTAAGTTGTTCATTTTAGGTAGTGATTTAAAGAAGCTCCAAGAATAGAGAGAAGAAGACAGGGAAGTTAGAATTGTCAAACAAGTTACTACTGGGGGCCACTCGGATTCAATGCCACTAGGTAATTCTGGGGGACAGGTTACAGGATGCTTTAGACTTACCACACAAGAAGCAAGGGTTGAGCTATTACCTACCAACAACCATCAATCATTGGATGAGGGATGATAGGGTGAACATTAACTCCCTAGAACTTCCAGTCTGTCCATGTATATGATGAGCCAGTGAGCTCTCTGAGCCAGAGAAAGCCCTCTAGAAAAGTTACAGAAACTTGAAGTTGAAAGCCAGTTTGGCTGGCACACACAAACATGAAGAAAGTTCACAATATAAAGTTGTTAAACCCTGTTGAGTCCGTTCCTACTCATATTGAACCTGTATAGGGTTTCCAAGAAACGGCTGGTAGGCTTGAACAGCTGACCTTGTGTTTATCCTACAGTGAGCCACACATAACAACAACATGTTGTTAAGTGCTGTCAAATCAATTTCGATTCATAGAGACTCTGTACAGTGTTTCCAACAAGCAACTGGTGAGTTTGAACTGTCACATAATAAAATTCATCAACCTTCGACCAGCAAGTCTAGATTTTAGAAATATTTGGCATTTTAGAAGCCAACATTTGTATAATTTACAAAATGAAAGTGGAAAACATTTCCCAACACCCATCTTTAGATAATGAGAGGAAAGGGAATATGCTAAAATGGGCAATATTTGCATCTCTAGGTGAACTTGAGTTTATTTTCTTTAACAGACAATGCAAGTCATATTATGTAAGAGCATTTCTCTTTTTGCCTTCACTGCCAGGAAACTCAAAATCAGAGACATTGAGGTTGATCATTTGATGCAAAAGTTGAAGCTGAATTTTAATTCTCCCATCCCATCTAGTATTCTCCTTTTGACTGTTCTTGGTCTGTTTACAATTTTTTTTTTTTCAATTATTACTATTTATACCCTAAGGAACTCTGGTGGCATAATGGGTTATGTGTTGGGCTGCTAACTGTAAGATCAGCAGTTCAAATCCACCAGTTGCTCCATAGAAGTAACATAAGGCTTTCTGCACCCATAAAGATTTAGAGCCTTGAAAACCCTATACAGGGTCGCTATGAACTGGAACCAACTCGATGGGCCACCACCACTCCCACCACCATGTATATATTAGTTGCTTTTAGAAGGGGTTCACATGATTTATAAAATGCATAAAAATCAGTTTTCTAAAAGTTTATGCTAATGAACTATTTATAGTAGCCAGATCTGAGCAAGAAACTAAGTCAAGGTGTTTATTCTGTCTCTTTAATAGGAGCTGGGTTTCAGAGACATAAGGTTTCCTGAGAGTTCCAGTGAAGGAAACAGATCCAAAGTCAACCAAGTTCAGTTTCCCATTATCTAGCTGTGTGGGTGGTGGTGGGCCACATGGTGTTAGTCTCAATTCTTAGCATACTCATGGTATCCACTCATTCTCACTTGTGACCAAAATCAAGGAAACAATTGGTGACAGAATTTCTGCTCTGTTTGCAAAAGGCATTAATTTCTCACTAAGACATTGTTTATTCTGGAAACCGGACTTAGCACATGACTAACACTCAGAGGCAACCACAGCATGGCCTCTCATCTGTTTCTCAGTTTTTCCTGTTCTGCTGAAACTGGTATTTGAGTTTGGAGGCAAATATTTTTGCTCCCATAAAGGTAATCACCAAGCAGGAATACTGAAACCAACGGTGACGTGATGCCCATTGAAAACTCTTTGTAACTGTTTCTAGCCAATGGCACTCTAGCCCCTGACATTTTCCAGTCCTCTGTGAGTGTGAATGAGACAGGATTCATGTGAACTTATGCTTGGATTGCACACACTGCTATTTATTCATCCGGCAGCAATTTGGAGGCTGAAGCTTACAATTAGCTATTTGATCTTAATCAGTACTGTCCTTGGACCCTGGTACACTGTGTTTTTCGGATACCATTTTCCCAGTGTTTTTTGTTGGTCTATTTAATTAGACCATTAAAGCTGCTTAAGAGACAGGTCAACTTTGAAAAATCTTCAGAGAGTCTTAGTCATTTCACTTCTTATGTGAAACGAACCTGACATGTACCCATTTGGTAGGAGAGATGGAAGCCTATGTAACTAGTCTAGAAACAACTTAGCCATCCTCTACCTGGAAGGTCTGCTTAGCAATAGTCTTCATGGTTCTTGCACAAATCTCAAAAGGTTCAGGGTCAGCTCTTGCAGTGGGGGAATAACAACTCTCCACTATGGGGAGCAACGTCCCCCAGTGGTACCCATATACAATGTCTCAAAGTGTAAGAAATGCTTGCCATGAAAGTGCCCTGAACTGGGCAAATCTAGTCTCTTTAGCCTTGGGGATGAAGAGAATGAATTTGTAGGAAAATTGTGAGCTGCTGGGCACAACCTAGTCCTGCCCAGTTCCTGGCACACAAGAAGCTCTCGGTAACTGCCATCACCATCATCACCATTACCATTACCATTACCAAATATTCTACTAGGAGAAGTTGAAGCCAGGGACTATAGGGCATGCAATACTCTCCTCTGTGCTAGAAAGAGCTATGATTGGGCCTTTTCCATGGTATTGCCTGCCAATCAGAAGGGGGGAAATACACAAGATGGCCCTGGTTATTTCCTCCGTATCTGACAGCTAACGGATACTCAAAAAATGTTGAGTTGGATGGAATTGGTGAAGTGGGAATGGCTACCATACCTACTCCATGGGTAAGCTCAGACAAGTGAGGTTATGCCGCATAAAACACAAACCCTGGAATTAAGAAATTAGAGAGGAATAGCTGTTTTTCTTTTTGTTTATATTCTTGTTCTTGTTTTTCTTTTTATTATATGAGATCAACAAGGATGGCTTATGTTTTACAAAAAGGAAAGTTTCATCTTCTGAAGTAAAGGACAGATAGTGAATGTTCAACCATGGCATGAGCCTGTAAGGTAGAAATGAGGGTCCTGTGGCCTTTGTCAAGGGGCTGGGGCCAGTCTCAGGGTCCCTGGTGGCAGGGATGTTGGCTTCCATCCAAAGCTAATTCTGCTGTGCTCTCAGTCATCTCTTTCTTGTACTTCCTCCTCCTTTCCTCATGGGGAGATGGCCCATCCCAACTCTAATGGATTGCTTCTTAACCCAGAACCAAAATGAACCTACCTCCTGTATTAAACCCTGCCTCAGTGACCTCTTCTGCCAAAACAAAAGTCATGAAGGCTTGACAAGGACCAGATAAATAGAAGGAAAACAACAGAAAAGCAATAGTGGGTCTAGCCCTTTTCACACTGATGAACACTCCATCCTAAGTTCTTGAAGACAGGCAGAAGAATTGTCTACATAGACACCAGTCCTTCTCTATATGTCTGGAATGTTCTCCAAACTAAAGAAATTGCTGACAAGAAAAATGTGTTTCTGAGATAATAATCCCCAAGCATCTTACCCTGAATGAGGTATGGCACTGCTTTGGTTAAGAAGCCCCAGGGTCCATGGGATGCAAATGTGATGTCATTTGGTCTGTTCAGGCTCAAGCTCTCCCAAAAAGAGTCCAAATGAAAAAGAAACTTCTCCTTTGAATTTAAAACAGTAACAATAAAGACAACCTCTGGGTGACTATCCAAGCACAACTTCTACTGTGTTAGATAACAGCTTTAACTTTTTGGATCTAAATCCAGATGGGATAGCAACCATCTGAATTTATCAAGAAGGATGTCAGATGTTAACATGTATGTTAAGGAGGGAGAGCATGTGGGAATCTCAGGTGATGTGTAGGGCATTAGTGGTTCTCCAGTTAATGAGCCTTCCTGAGGCTCCCCCGATCTCTGAAGGCTCTGGAGGTAATACCTATGGGTTCACTGGGATTCTTTCCATGTAATTATCCCCTTGACCTCATGAGAGGCTCAATCACATCATTCATAGTCTCCTCTCCTTTCTGTCCCTCTATAAAACACATATGTGATACTCTGGAGCCTCAATTTTCTAAATCACCATCATGGAGAGGACATGGAATCCATTTTATGTTAAATGACTGACTGACCGTTGAAATCCCTTGAATAAAAGGAAGCCCAGTATAATGTTTTGGGCAACTTACATGGGAGTGTTCAAATCTAGTTCATTTCCCATCATTCTCCACTTATCATTTTTAGTAGTCCCATAACCAGGCTCCTCATTCATAGTACTCCAATGTATGTGTCTTCTCTTATGATTTATGGTTTATTTAAAACAATGCCATTGGCAGCATTATTTGTCCCTTAAAATCAGATCTTTCCTGTCTATATGCAGGTTCAGTGGAAACAACACTTAGCCACCAGCAGTATTCAGGAAGGTTCAGGAAGGTCAGTTTGCAGATAAGACATATCTCCAAAGCATTTTCTTAAGCACTGGGACTCTGAGAAAGGTTTAATATAAAAATCACCTCATTTTTAGTAACCAGTGTTGTATAATCCCTTACCCAGAGAGTGCTTTGCTTTTGGCCAAACTTTTGAATGGCCATAACAGAGGGCCAAGAGTACTAATATGAATAACAACAGCTCCTATTATTCAAGGAGCTCTGGTAGCGTAGTGGTTACGAATCGGGCTGTGAACCGGAGGGTCAGCAGTTCGAAACTACCAGTTGCTCCGCGGGAGAAAGATGACGCAATCTGCTCCCGTAAAGATTTACAGCCTCGGAAACCCTATTCAGGGTCGCTATGGGTCGGAACCGACTCGATGGCACTTAACAACAACAATTATTCAACTCAGACTTCTGGTGTGGCACTGTAGGATCCACGCTGGATTGTGAACCACAAGGTCGGCAGTTTGAACTGCCGACCTTGTGGTACACCGTCCAGTGCTTATCTTACAGCACCACACCAGGAGTCCTTACATGTATTAGTTCATTTAGCCCTCACTATCTTCTCAGCGGTAGTTACAGACATTATTACCATTTCAGGAGTGGGGTAAATTGAGGTGCAGCCAATTATTTATCCCTCTGTGATGGGAGAAATGATAGCTACCCATTCGGCAGGCATCTCCACATATTTATTCCCACTGCACCAACTTTAATGTTTCCTTGAAAACCCTAAGTTCTTAATCACTTCATTCTGATGAGAAACGCGGGTTCCTCCTTTGAAGCTAAAGCATAAAGTGTGGCTCTCATCCTGGGCTCTTTTCTTCCCAGCACTTGGGACAGGCCAGTGGGAAACCTTCAGATGCTCCGAAACCCAAATGAATCCAGATTCACCATTTTTCTTTAATTGGTGGAAGCCGTTTTGTTTTGTTCAAAGGCGCGTCAGAGCCCGCAGTGTGAGCATTGTGCCCCAAGATTTAGCCTGTTTCATCGTCCTTCATTAGGATGCAAGGGGGGAATCCTAGCATCGTCAACCAGGCCAGAGGAACAAAGGCAACATGGAAATTGGAGCAAGGCAATGAATCCCTTGCTCTCCACTTGTTCAAAACAAGATTCTGACCATTTACACAAGAACTTATTTTGTCGTTGTGTTCCATACAAAGAAACAGGAAACTTCAGAGAAAAAAAAAAGGGGGGGGGGAGCATTTTCTTACATGGTGGGCCAGAGAGACTAGGGTCGATGAGGGTACTGGCAGGAGGTTAGCTTGGCCACAAGGCTGAGGAGGGGACCCACTTCCCTTGTTCCTCTCCCAGAGAAGGTCAGCTGGGAGCAGGGGAAAGTTTTTCTCCTTTGGGAAACAACGGAGACAGGAGAAGCGTGGGAGCAGCTGCACTTGAAGACTTCACTCCCCAGGACTCTCACACCCTTGTGTCAATGGAATGAGGCCAAACCTGAGCTCAATTGCTTCATGTCCTTTATGGACTAGCCCACAAAAGTCTGAATGAGAAATCTCTCCTTAGACCACTGGGCTTCTTTTGAAAATAAATCTACTTCCATGTTGACAAGAATAGACACTTGTTGATGTTGTTCTTAAATGCCATTGAGTCAGTGACCTCTATAGGGTTTCCAAAGAGCAGCTGGTGCGTTTGAACCGCCAACCTTGTGGTTAACAGCTAAGTGCTTATCCCACAGCCCCACACCAAGACTCCAGAATAGACACTAGCTTCTGGAAAACAAAAACAAAACAAAACCCACTGCCATCAAGTCGGTTCTGACTCACAGTGACCCTGCACAGGGTTTCTGAAACTGGAAATCTTTATGGGCACAGACAGCTTCATCTTTTTCCCCAAGAGCGGCTGATTGGTTTGAACCAATGACTTTGTCGTTATTAGCCTAACACCTAACCCACAGCACCACCAGGGTTCCTAAGTTTCTGAAAGGCAGATTCTAATTCATACTTGGTGGTGGTGATGGTGCTTATGTGCATGGAGTCGGTTCCGACTCATAACGACCCTGTACAGGGTTTCCGAGGCTGTAAATCTTTACGGGGGCAGAAAGCCTCATCTTTCTCCCATGGAACAGCTGGTAGTTTCAAACTACTGACCTTGTGGTTTGCAACCCAATTCGTAACCACCAGCCACTCCACGGGAGAAAGATGAGGCTTTCTACTCCCGTAAAGATTTACACCCTCGGAACCCTGTACAGGGTCGCTATGGGTCAGAACCAACTCGACGGCACTTAACAACAACAACAATGCTACCAGAATTCCTTGGTAGGCTGGTGTTAATAAAGGCTTGTCTTGAAAAGCAATTGCTTTGGCAATAGTTTGCAAACATCCAAACATCCATGTGTACTCTTTGGATTAACACCTTGGACTAACTATTCAACTAATCTAGGAATTTACCTTACAAAAATCTCTGCTCCTTGCTTTTTGAGCCAATTCCAAATCATAGTGACCAGAATAGAACTGCCCCATAGGACTTTCCAGACTATAATCCTTATGAAGGCAGACTGCCACATCTTAATCCCACTGAGCAGCTTCCAGGGTTGAACCAGTGACTACTCAGTTATCAATCAAGCACTTAACCACTGTACCACCAGGGTTCCTCCCACAAAAAGCTCTACATGTGGACAAAGAAACATGTACAACTATTATATCTTCATAAGGAGTTCTGGTAGTATAGTGGTTACAAGTCGGGCTGCGAACCTCAAGATCAGCAGTTCGAAACTACCAGCCATTCCATGGGGAAAAGGTAGGGCTTTCTGCTCCTGTAAAGATTTATAGCATCAGAAACCCTGTGCAGTGTCGCTTTAAGTCAGAACCAACTCGATGGCACATAACCACTACCACTATTATATCTTCATAATAGTAAAAATATAAAATAAGTATCTTAAGGGACTGAATGAATGTAAGATTACATATATATCCATAGAATGAATACTTGGCAATCATTCTTTCAAATGAGGTAGACCTACATGTATTATCATGGGAAAGGATCCATGACATTGGTACTGAAATTAACAAGTTGAGATGTACATAATGTCCAGCAGTGATTTGGAAAGCTCAGCTTGCAGAGGAAACTTGAGGTGTCTCAGAAGCATTGCCTTAAACATTAAGACCCTCAGAAAACTTTGCTATAATCATCTAATTTGTCGAAACTAGTCTCGTTGTCCTAACCCGTTATCTAGAAAGTTCCTCCACTTTCTGCCAAGCTTTCGAATGACAATAACATGGGGGCATTTTTGTTTAAAACAAAGTTTCTCAACCTCCATGCTGCTGACATTTTGGACCTCATAATTCTTTACTGGAGTCCTGGTATGGTGCTGCAGGATAATGCACTGGACCACAAGGTTAGTCTGAACCACAAGATTGGCAGTTCAAACTTACCAATCGCTCCTTGGAAACCCTAGCCAGGGTCACTATGATTCGGAACAAACTCAATGGCACTTAATAACAACAACAATTCTTCACTTGAGTCTTGATGTGGCCCTGTGGGGTAGGCACTGGATCGCAAGGTTGGTTTGATCTATCTGCAAGATCGGAGGTTCAAACTCACCAACTGCTCCTTGAAAACCCTATACAGGGTCGCAATCAGTCAGAATTGACTCAAAGACACTTAACCACAACAATTCTGTATGCTATAGAGGGATGTTCTGTGCACTGCAGGATGTTTAGAAGCCTCCCTAGTCTATACCCACAAGATGCCAGCAACATTCTCCCCCTTCAGACATTGTCAAATGTTCTTTAGAGGCCCAAATCGTGCCCCCAAGCCCCCGTCTGAGAAGCACTGGTTTACAATAATGATTTATGGTAGATATAACTTAATTATTCTGCACACCCTAGAAAGTCTGGAAGGATACACAGCAAGCTGTACACAGCAGTCCCACTAGGAACAAGGATTGGTCAAGGAAAATAATGTCCTCTTTATTTTTCACACCTCTAGACTGTTTATTTTTTACAAGTACACAAAGGGCCTTCAAAAAAGTTTGTGGGAAATGGAAGGAAAAGATCATGGAATTTTTCCATGAATTAAAAAAATTTCTTTGTATATGCATTCTGTAATTAAGTAAAAAATCTATTTCTATTCCACTCTCAATGTAGACACATACATACACCAAGAAAATAAAGAGAATAGCTGTAATCAAAAGACAGTCAATTAAGAATCTGTTAGGAAAAGAGAGAGAAACAGGCCTTACCTGGAAAAAGAAGTCCTTTGAGATGACTAGTGAGATAAGAGGGTAACCTGACTTCACTGATGATGTCTGGGGTCTCACGAGCCACATGACAAGAACTCTTTCTGAGAGATTGTGAAGTATGCGGGCAATAAGGAATTCTGGCCTTGGGTTTTAAATTTCATGGGAACCCTTCTGCTTCATATCCTGCAATCTACCTTCCCACAGAGTCCCTGAGTGGTACAGAAAAGCACACAGCTGTCAACCAAAAAGTTGGAGGTTCAAGTCGAGTGAGAGGCACTTCAGAAGAAAATCCTGCTGGTCTATTTTCAAAAAATCATCCATTGGAAACCCACTGGATCCCTCTGTGAACAGGAACCAGACCAGGATGCCCTTTGTCACCACTCCTATTCAATACTGTGCTGGAAGTCTTAGCAAGAACTATACGGCAAGACAGGGAAATTAAAGGTTTCCAAATTGGCAAAGAGGAAGTAAAACTCTCCCTATTTGCAGACGATATGATCCTATACATAGAAAACCCCAAAGACTCAGTAAAAAGGCTACTAGACCTCATTGGAAGATTCCGCAAAGTGGCAGGATATAATAAGATCAACATACAAAAATCAGTTGGATTTCTCTATACCAAAAACGACAGCA
>NW_006408590.1:12132896-12164590 GCF_000296735.1 Chrysochloris asiatica
AGCTGGAGACTTTAGATCCAGAGAGGGAAAGCGACTGTGTGCTGAAAACCTGGAGGGTACGGGGATTAGGATTGCATGGAGGGGATTGTAACCATGGCAATGAGATGATATACAATAGAATGAATGTAAAACTAATGTTTTCCCATGTAAACTATCACATAATTCACAATAAAACATTTAAAAGAAAATAAAAGAAAACCCACTGGAGCACAGTTATACTCTGGCACACACAGGGTCACCACAAGATAGAGTTGACTTGATATCAGGCAACCTGTCCCTAAAGACTTTATGAGAGTAAACCATCAAAGTGCCTTCTATGAAGTAGGTTTGTTACTATATAAATAAATGATGACATTTTCATTATTACTGGCTTTTAAGCTTTTAAAGCTATTTTTTAATCAGTGTCTTGTCTAATTTGGGCATTTCAGTGTTAGGGGAATCCCAGAATGTTTGGATTCCTTCATAATTTTGAAGAATTCCCTCCAGGAATATTTGTTCAGTTCATTCATTGACATATACTCATGAGAAAATAATAAAGTAAATCTCTTTCTTTTTTCTGTTTTTCTAACAAATTATTCTAGAAAAAAATGATTAGGATTTGTTCAAAAATTAATAGGTATATTGCCAGGGCCAATTTTTGTGATGTTTCTCCCCACTGGAATTCATGCCAAACTTCCTGAAGGAAAAACAAAACTGAAACTTATAGCCAAACAATAAAACATGTATTCCTCTCCACATTTATGTCAGTAAATGGTATATCAGATATCCACTGCCAACACCTTCACCCATCTACAACTATATAGTAGTAAAGGAATCGTGTGGTTTTGGAACATTTGAAAATGGACAGAGGCGAGTTCTCTTGCCCATCTACGCTAGTATTTTAAAGTAATTTGAGACAACTTGTGAATCTAGTTATGAATAAGTTCAAAATGACTTAGTTTACATTCTTTTTTCATTATGGTCTTTTTTTACCTGGAGAGAATCACAATGAAGTCTGAAGTTTTGACTCACAAGCTATCCATAACTATTTTAACCACATTTTTGGACCAGTTTCCTTCTTTTCATCCTCCCCTGCTTTGACCCAACTTCTTAAAGACATTTGGCTTATTTGGTTGATATTTTACCTCTCTGCAATTTTCTCTCTCTTCTTTTTTAAATCAGAGTTCTAATATTATGCAGTTGATCAAATAATTCTTTTATGTTTTTTTCCTGTTTTCCTCTCTTCATATACAAAAATTTGCTCAGAATTTGCCATTTTTAAGACTCGAGCATCATGCATTATGCAAATTTTTGAAACAGAGAAGAAAGCAACATTTTTCTGCTCTGCCTTACATACAAGGAAAGGATGATGAAGTAGAACATCATTTCTACTCAGCATCTGATTGTTATAGATTAAATTGTGTTCCGTCAAAATATGAGTTGGATGCTTGGCTTTCTTACCTGTGGAAGCGAGCCTCTTTGGAAATAGGGCTTTGTTTTTTCACATTAATGTGGGCAGACCTGTGTGGGGTGGATGCTAAACTGAAGCACTTCTGAAGTATAAAAGCACCAGAATAGACACAGAGACACAAACGGGGGAAGGCAGATGCCATGTGAGGATTGACTACAAGCCAAAGAAACAAGGAACACTTGGGCCTACTGACAAGAAAGAAATCTACACAGGCAAGACCCAGACTTGGACTTTTACCCTCCGTAACTCTGATAAAATCAACGTCTGTCCTTTAAAGTCACCTGTTTGTGTCACTGCAGCATTGGGTAACAAAGACAGTGCCAGTTGTGGTGCTTACTACATAAGCAAAGAATCAACACTAGCTGCCATTTATCAAGCCCCCTCCCCACAACACACTGTATATATATATATATATGCAAATGGATGCGTGCTCTAGTTCAGAACTCCAGACAGACCATGGGATTATCAGGGGATTCAGACTGTGAGATACATACAGGAGAGATTAAAATGGTGGCTTTCCACTGTTGATTTTTCTCAATGCATTGGAGTTCTGAATATTCTCTATGTATCGTGTGAGGACCAAAAGCATCAGTGGACAAATCTAGGTGGTTCCAGGCAACCTGATGCCGAGGTAGCCCCCATTTCCTAAGAACTACTCAATGGGAGTGCCCACACTGTACACCATCTTGGACAGGCCCTCTTTGACACCCAGATAACAAAAGACCCTCCAAGCTCCCAAAACCCTCTCCTTGCCAGCCCCAGGTGACACCTTGACTTCTATTCTGGAAGTATACTCACGATTTTCACAGTGTCGCCCAGTATAGCCCGCCAGGCAGGCACACTTGTAAGATCCGGCTTTGTCAAGGAGGCACGTGCCATCGTGGAAACAAGGAGATGAGGAACAGGCTGTAAGAGAAGAGGTAACTTCCCTCAGCAGCACCAAGAGGGAGTTGATGTCTTCAAGCCTGGAGTCTCGGCTGGAGTCTTTTACTTGTCTATTAAACTTTTCTTGTGTCTTTTACTCATCTTACTCAACTCACGTTTTCATTATTTGGGACTGTCTAACTTAAGGTCTAAGGAGCTCTGGTAGCGTAATCGTTACGAATCAGGCTGCAAACCACAAGGTCAGCAGTTTGAAACTACCAGCTGTTCTGCGGGAGAAAGATGAGTCTTTCTGCTCCCATAAAGATTTACAGCCTCGGAAACCCTGTTCAGGGTCTCTATGGGTCGGAACCGACTGGACAGCACTTAACAACAACAACATAAGGTCTATCAACACTCATGGAAGCAGCAGTCAAGAAATCAAACAACGTATTGCATTAGGCAAATCTGCTGCACAAGACCTTTTTAAAGTGTTGAAGAGAAGATGTCAGCTTGAGGACAAAGGTGCGCCTGACCCAAGCCGTAGTATTTTCAATAACCTCATATGCATGTGAAAGCTGGACAGTAAATAAGGAAGACGGTAGAAGAATTGATGCTTTTGAGTTATGGTGTTGGAGGAGAATGTTGAAAGTGCCATGAGCTGCCCATAGAACCAACAGATCTATGTTGGAAGAAGTGCAGCCAGAGTGCCCCTTGGAGGCCAAGATGGCCAAATTTCGTTTCTCATATGTTTCAGACATATTATCAGGAGGGACCAGTCACTGGAGAGGGATATCATGTTTGGTAAGTGGAGGGTCAGAGAAAAAGAGGAAGACCCCCAACGAGATGAATTGGCCAAGTGGCAGCATCGATGGACTCAAGCGTTGCAATAGTAGTGAGGTTGGCCCAGGATCGGGCAGTGTTTCGTTCTGCTGTGCATAGGGTAGCTATGAGTCGGCACCGACTCGATGGCACCTAACAACAACAACAACAATCCATGGAGACATTGGTGATTCCCTGATATAATTCTTATCTTACATTCAGAGGCCTGGGTTCTATTGCCAGCTAGTATACCTCATGTGGGGCCACACCTGTCCGTTGCTATACATGTAAGCTCTGATGCTGAACACATTTATAATACCATTGCCCAGGACTTGATCTGCTAGGGGTCCAAAGGCAATGTTCTCAATTAACCAGGGGAGGTCCCACAGTGAGAGTTCCAGAGCCAAACTGCTTGTGTACAAACTCATGGTTCCATCTCTCATGGCTGTGTGATCTGAGGGAAATTACCCAACCTTTCTGTGCTATGGTTATCACACCTGTAAAAGGGGAATAATAATTCCTATTTCTGGTGTTGGGTGGACTTTTCTAAAACATAGCCTTGTCATTTCTCTGTTATTTTCAGTATGTACATTGCTTTTGAGAGCCCAGCATGCTAGGTTTTAATGAGCCTGAGCAGGGAGAAAGGAGATATTTGTCTGGAACACAGCCATAAAAATCTATATTTGTCTCCATAGCTTTTACCTGTGATCTCCTCAAAAATAGCATGGAAACCATCAAAGTTCTTAGAGCCATCCGAATGGAAGAGGACGTGGAGTGAGGGGCCCGTGCTCTGGATGGGAGCTGGCCGGTCGTTACCACAGAAACGCTTGATGATCTGGCCATCACTGTTGTCCCCATCACGGACCTCGACATAGTCATACTGGCACATGTAGTCAAACTCCAGGCTCAGCATGACAAACCTGCAGACAGAAACGGTACAGAAGGGCCCAGCTGAACTCTGTTGGGAAATAATCAAAGTCTTGGGAGAAGATGGTGCAGCTGGCCCAATCTGATAGGAAGCTGGTCCTGGAGGACTTGAGGTCAGGTGAATTTCTGTTACTGGCCAGGTGTGTATAGGTGTACTGGATGCATGTCTGCATACAAGCATCCCAGGTGGAGAGGGGATGCCATATTTCATTTAGA
This sequence comes from Chrysochloris asiatica, assembly GCF_000296735.1. Lineage (NCBI taxonomy): Eukaryota > Metazoa > Chordata > Mammalia > Afrosoricida > Chrysochloridae > Chrysochloris > Chrysochloris asiatica. Next base: position 12,137,173 of record NW_006408590.1, read on the forward strand.
GACTCTGCACATGCCAACCCCTCTTCCAAGTTCACTTTGCTTCCCAATTTGCATTGTCTGGGCCCTTCCTATCCTTCTAGCCTCAGCTTAAACATTCCTGCCTCAAAGAGGCTTCCTGACCATTCTTCCTAAGAGGTGACCTGTTTCCTCATAGTGATGACACAAATTGTAACTTCTCATCTTGGTCTAGTTGACTCTTTTGTGCCTATCTTCTCCATTAGACTTCAAGTTCCAAGAAGGCAGCAACATCTATCTGCCTTGTCTTACCATTGTAAAGTGTCTAGCACAGTGCCTGTTGTTGTTAAGTGCCGTTGAGTCGGTTCCAACCCATAGTGACCCTGTATAGGGTTTCTGAGGGGCAGCTGGTGAGCTTAAACCACCGACCTTTGCAGTTCAAACAGCTTTGCAGAATAGCGCATTAACCCACAGGGTCTCACCAGGACTCCAACACAGTGCCTAGTACACAGCAAATATTGCTGAATAGATGAGTGAATGGATACTATGTTATAATTTTACTCTTAGAGAATGGAAGAAGCACCTATTTTTTTGCAAGACTATGTAAAAGGGGTGGCAGTTCTTTGTATTCTTCTCAGCTTGAAGAATCAGAAGGTGATTATCTTCTAAATAACAATAATTCTCATCTCAAAGTGTTGATAGAGTCACACCATATCAGAATTCTAGGGATGAGGCAGATCTGTGCTTATTTAAAAGGATCTTGAGTTTTAAAAGATTGGGATACATCAGCTCAGAAAAGAACATGTGATATTTTGGCAGAGACTTCAATGAAAAAATGGAGTTTGCCACATGAAGGTCATGGAGAAGGGTAGTCCAAACAGGGGAATCTGTAAGTGCAAAGTCCCTGAGGCAACGATGAGCTTGGCATGTTTGAGGGACTGAAGCAAGGTCAGGGAATCTGCAGGGTAGTAAATGAGGGCAGGAGTGGGAGAAAAAAGGTCAACAAGGAGAGCAGAAACCTGACCCTGCATAGTTAGGAAACCAGTAGCAAGTTTCAGCAAGGAAATAATGACTTATGATTTTAAAGAATCACTCTAGCTACCTGAGAATATGATATCACAGAGCTGACAGAAGTGGGACCAGGGCAGATGGTTAGGAGGTCATGGTAGAAGCCAGGTGAGAGATATGGGTGTGGTCTGAAATATAAGCATGGCAGTGGAGTTAGAAAGGTGTAGCTGAACTAGGGATTATGTTAAATGTGGGAACACAGATTTGATGGTCTGGCTATGGTAGGTGATGAAAGGAAGGGCATTTGGCCTTGAATATTGTGCATACACTTCAAAATGTTTCCATCATTACTGTCAGCCCTGGCTAGGAGGTTCAGATTTAACTAGCTGGAAAGAAAGCTACATATTTCTAAGTTTCCCTGGAGGCCTCTCCTAGACAAGTGATGTATTTATCAAACCTTCTACCATTTTTGGTTTTATACATGCGTTTTCTTGGAGGAGTTCTGTCAGAGGAACCTAGGGTCCACTTGTTCTGGTCTCTGAACTGCTGAAATAGTCACACACAGCATTTACTACATGATCGTATCATCCCTGGAAGACCCCACCTTGAGCCCAGTAAGCAGAACTATGTGACCCCTCACTGGCTGTTTGTTAAGTGCCTAGGAAAGTCCAATTAATGAGCCTCATCCAGAGAGATTCCAGGGAGTGGGAAGACCAGCTGACAAGGGCCAATTTTGATGAGGAGGATTGGGGTAGATCTGTGTTGCAGTGGACCCTTCTGAAACAGGCTACCTTCTTGGGAGGAAAGGGTGTCATTGGAGGAGCCTTCTGGCAAGTAGCAACTTCTGGATGGCTGATCCATCCAGAAAGTACATACTTATTGAGAGCTTGCCTGTGCCTTAGGGTGTTTGAGATGTTCGTCATGAGTACTCTCCCCACTGGCTAGAAAAGAGAAGAGCTTACTGGACAATATTTCTAGAAATCTCAAGAGTGAGTGGGTCAATTTGCTTCCCTAGAGATAAAAAAAGAGAAGTATTTTCCAGGAGAGAGGAGATACACCAGAGGCACAAGTTCTTTCAGCATCTATTTATGCAAGTCTTCATTGAGCACTATGGATAATATCATGTATGACAAGGTAGAGAGTCCGTGAGAACAAGGAAACCGTTAAATGAGATGGAGTGACACCATAGCTACAATAATGGATCAAACATATCAACGATCATGAATAGGGGGGCAGGACCAGGCAATGTTTTGTTCTGTTGAACGTAAGGTCACCATGAGTTAGAGTCAACTCAATGGAAACGAACAGCATCAACAATAACAATGGTCTACCTTTCATTGTTCCATTGTACTAGGATCTAGCAGTGAACGGCTCTCATAAAACAGGACTCTTGTTACATCTATCAATATTTGCAATAGAACAAGGTCTGTAATTAAAAGACTATCGTATAAATTAAATATTTGCTGAGGACTCTAAAGCATCATTGGAAGAAATGATTTATTTTCTATACCAGTGGGAGAATTGGTTTACTTGTTGTGAGTGTGGAAGTCATTTTCTGAGAGCAGAAATTTTAAAAAAACTATGATAAGACTAAACTCCAATCTAGCTAGAGTACATACCCCTTGAAGATTATATTTGTGCTTTCAATTTCTTCACACACCTCCCAGGGATACCAGTCTAATGCAGGGCACAATGGAAAACCTGTTAAATACGTGTAGGTAGGTAGATCCCTCTCAGTATTTTGCTTTGATGATATTCTTCTTGGATCAAAAACATCTGAGCCCCTTCTGTTGTAGAGCAGTGACTAACAAGCATTTAATTGGCTGAAGTTCTGACCCTTCCACCACTGAATCACAGAGAAGTTGAGAAAAAGGCTGCCAGACAATTTTTTATGCTTTAAAGACTAAAGTTCTGGTGGTTAGCCCTTGATAACAGTCATAGTTAGGGTGCTATGTCAACTTGATGAGCCCAGGATTTCCAGGAACAAGCAGTTAACATGTGCTTGTTACCATGGTGATGGTAATATAATGGTAATACTCTATGAGAGTGGCAATGAGCAGCCAATCAATTGAAAGAATGTTCCCAACGGACACACTAGAAAGGCTCTCTCTCTCTCTCTCCCACTGGGGCCCTGAGACTCTACAACTGTAAGCCATTTATTTCCTTGATAATAAACTTCTCTTTATATATGTACATATATATGTTTCACTGGTTTTGCTTCTCTAGAAAACCCAGCCTAAGATATTAACTAAGATCTAGGGCCCTCAATCCCACATGTTTCCTTCTAACCACAGACTCTGTTATTCTGACTTCAGCCTCCTTACCTTAGTTGGATGTTAAACCCAGGTTTGGCATGAATGGTCCATTCGCAATGAGCATTTAGCGGGTAACTCTCCAACAAAATCTGGCCCTTTGGAGCTTGCAGAACCTGGCCACAACCTGAGAAAATAAGATTGGAACATGGAGGTTGGAGTCATTAGGAAGAAAGCAGAAGAAGGTCTCAGAAAGTCTGTGAGCTCATTCTACACCCTTGAGAAGAAAATGAAGAAGGGAAAGGAAGAAGGAAATTAATACTATTTCAAAAGCACTTGGCGTTGTGGTAGGCAATTTCATTGGTTAACACATTCAATCCACCCAAAAGTTTGGAAAGGGAAATATAAAATTTTTCCAACTAGGAGAATAGATCCTTAGAGAGTTGAATAAACAACTTGTCCAGTTACTAAATGACAAAGATTCAAACCCAGTACTTCTGAATGTGAAGTCCAAGTCTCTTTATCATCCAGCCTCTCCAAGATCACCAATGCCAGGCCTCAGAATGCAGCGCCTCGTACCTCTACTCTGTAGTCTTTGTCGACAGTCTAAATCATCAAAAGACCCTTGGGTCTGTGCTCCCTGCACACCTTTACCCCACACATATACATCCCAACCAGCTCTTTGCTGTGACTCCCAATATCCAGTTAGAAAGGTTATATATTACTTTCTTCTATGAACAATGATATAATTTGTTATTGTTGTTAAGTGCTGTCGTGTCAGTTCCAACTCATAGTCACCTTGTATAGGGTTTCCAAGGAGTAGCTGGTGAATTTGAATCACTGACCTTGAGGTTCAAACCAACCTTATAATTGAGTACTTATCCTATAAATGCTTCTTTAATGCATAACATTGGAAAAGATGGGTTATTGCCCACCAATTAAACTAGATTTATTATTTTAACATTTTTCTTCTATATTCCAACCCATTTTTTTCCCAAACAAATTCTTATGAAAACCATCAATTTAAAAACATGGATCAAAGAAGGGCTCAAGGTTGAAGCAGAAGCAGGAAGCCTAAAATCCTCCAAACTCACTCTCATCCTGGTCCCCTAAGACCTCCTCCAGAAATCCCCAAGACCTATAAAGTACTTATCTAAGCAGTCTTGTAATTGTATCATCATTTCTTAGCGTTAAGACAATCATAAGTATGCAAGATGAACTCTTTCACAAAGTGTTTTGGGGAAATGTCTTGAAGTGGTTAGTAGAAAAAATTTTTTTATAATATAAATAAATGATATTCTAAGCTCCAGTGTGGTGTTGTATGATAAGCACTGGACTGGTAACTATAAGGACAGCAGTTCAAATGTACCTGCTGCTCTTGGAAACACTATGAGTCAGAACTGACTTGATAATACACAGCAACAGCAACCAAGGGATGGTTAACTATGTGCTAGGGGCCAAATTTGGCCCACTGTCTGTTTTTTTAAATAAAACTTTATTTGAATATAACCACATCTATTCATCTATGTGGATGAAAATGTTATAAATAATAAATCTAGTGTGGCACTATAGGATATACACGGGATTTGATCCACAAGGTCAGTGGTTCAAACCCACCAGCCGCTCCTTGGTAACCCTATACAGAGTCTCTATGAGTTAGAACCAACTCGAAGGCACTTAGCAACAATCATCACTAGCGTTTTCAAACTATAACAGCAGCTGAGTTGTTGAGATAGGAACCACATGGCTTGCAAAGTCTAAAATATTTACTATCTGGCCTTTTACAGAGAAAATTTGTGGATCCCTGTTTTATACAGAAATTCAGTTTGACAACATAAACTCTGCATATGCAGTTATATTCAATTAACTCTGAAAAAAAGCACAAACTCCCATAGGTAAAAGAGAAAAACATTAGGATCAGTGGATACTACTGTACTGTATGGCAGGATCATAATAGAACTATTTCCACAGTGTTAGGAAAAGAGCTCAAAGTCTATTTGACAAGCTGTCAGACTTGAGGCTTGTTCTTTCTGTTTAAATTACTGCTACGTTATACGATTCATCTCTCCACGAAGTTCTACTGTTGCTGTTGTGCGCAATCATGGAATGCGTCATCCTCTCTTTCCCATTTGGGGCTCTTGCCACACCCCATGCTCCATCACATCTCTCTCTGCAGTCTGACTCCTTGACCATCCGTGTCTAACACCATTCGATTCTTCACACAGTAGCCAAAGCCATCTTTTAAATAAATAAACTGGACCTCACTTATAAAAAGCCATTGCCATATCAACCCCATCTCATGGTGACCTCACATTTGTCACAGAGGACTGAGCTCCATAAGGCTTCCAATGGCTAATTTTTCCTAAGTAGATTGCCAGACCTTCCTTCCAAGGTACCTCTGGTGGTGGTGGCTATGTGCTGCGGAGTCGGTTCCAAGTCATAGCGACCCTGTACAGAGTTTCTGAGGTTGTAAATCTTTACGGGAGCAGAACACCTCATCTTTCTCCCACGGAACGGCTGGTAGTTTCGAACTGCTTACCTTGAGGTTAACAGCCTAATTCGTAACCACTATGCTACCAGAACTCCTAAGGTACCTGTAGGTGGACTCAAATCTCCAAGTTTCTAGTTAGACCCCTCTCACATTAATCATTTGCACTACCCAGGGTCTCCCAGATCACATTTTCCCCAGGATTAGTCCTGGTGTGGAGCTGTGGGCTAATGCACCAGATTGCAAAGCCATTTGAACTACAAGGTCGGTGTTTCAAGCTCACCAGTCGCTCCTTGGAAACCATATACAGGGTTGCTATGGGTTGGAACTGACTTGACCACACTTAACAACAACAACAATATGAAAATAAATGGGGGGGAAAAAAAAGGACTAAGGTATGCCTGATCCAAAGTCCTGGTATTTTTCATACCTTAAATACATGTGGAAGTTGAACAGTGAATAAGGAAGGCTATAGAAGCATCAATGCATTTGAATTACAGTGTTAGTGAACAATAACGAAAGTACCATGGCCTGCCCAAAGTAGAAACAAACCTGTGATGGAACAAGTACAGCCAGAATACTTCCTGGAAGTGAGGATGACAAGACTTTGTCTCTTGTACTTTGGGCATGTGGGCAAGAAGGACCAGTAACTGGAGACAATGTGGTTAGCACAGTGGAGAGTAAGCCCAATAGAGGAAGACCTCCAACGAGATGGGTTGACACAGCCACAAAACCAATGGGCTCGAACCTAACAGTTGTGAGGAGGGTGCAGGACCAGGCAGTGTTTTGTTCTGTTGTGCATAGAGATGCTACCTAACAACAACAGCGACAACATGCATCTTCATGGGCCTGCCTCATCTACCCAACCTACCCTCTGTCTGGATCATTGATGCTGCTGGTTCATACTGTGCCAATTCTGTTCCCAACACCAGGTCTTGCACTTGGTGTTCCCTTAACCTAGAAGGCTCAATTCCTCCAGATTGTCACGAAGCTGATGCCTTCCTTTGGGAAATAAGCTCAGCTGCCACTTTCATAGGGAGCCCTGGTAGCACAGTGGGTTAAGCATTGGGCTTGATCATCCAATAAAGTGTTGTTGTTAAGTGCCATTGAGTCGGTTCTGACTTGTAGCCACCCTGCATAGGGTGTTCTAGGAGCAGCTGGTGAATTTGAACTGCTGATTTTGCTGTCGTCCAGTGCATTATGCCACAGTGCCACATCAGGACTCCCGCTCAGTCCCTCAGTCGCTCTCATCACTCGGTTTCATTTCCTTCCGAACGACTGTCACCATTTGAAGTTATTTAGCTTTCTTGCTTCCACCACCCAGCTGTCAGTTTGCCACCCTCTGGTGGCTAACATTTTCCTACGATACTAGTAGCTAGGTTACTGGTATTTCAAATACTGGCAGTATTTCCTATGATGAACAGGTTTCAACAGAGCTTTCAGACTAAGACAGACTAGGATCTGCTTCCAAATATGAATCAGAGAAAAGCTTATGCATCAGAACAGAACATCACCTGACTCTCTTGCTTTGGGCACATGTCAGAAGGATGAGTGGAAGGTGGAAGACACTATTTCTGGTGAAGTAGAGGGCCAGAGAGGGCGATGACAGACCTTTCGTGAGATAGATTGGCCCAACAACCGAAATTATGAACTTGAATATACTGGTAATTGTGAAGATAATGCAGGACGAGGTAGCATTCCTTTCTGTTGTACACAAGATCACTGTGAGTGGGAGTCAACTCATGGACAACTAGCTCTCTATCTGTCTGGATGTCTTGTGTACCTAGACTGTTACCTTACATATAATAAATATTTTCCAAATGAATGAACAATGCTATAATTATGGATCAGGTACTGTGTTAAAGCTTTAGTCCTGGTGTGGCACTGTGGGATAAAGCACTGGACTGCAAGGTCTGTTTGAACCACAAGGTCAGTTGTTCAAACTCACCAGCCACTCCTTGGAAACCCTAGACAGGGTCACCATGAGTCAGAACCAATGCAACAGCACTTAACAACAACAACAACAACAAGCCTTACAAAACACCTAGAAGAACATGACTCATCTCTCCATTTTCTAGATGGGAACCACCATGGAAGGGAGAAGGAAGGCGGTGAGAGGCTCTGCAAGGCAGCTGGTTAAGAATGAGTTTGCCTGTTTTTGATTTGAAATGCAGCTTTATCCTGGAAAGTTCTCTAGTCTCGAGCAAGTTATTTAATTTCTCAGGATTTCAGTAAACCAGACTCAAAAGGGAATAACTGTAGCACTATTACTCCCTATGATTTTGAGTCCCGGTGGGGCACTCTGTAGGATAAGCACTGGACTACTAACGGCAAAGTTGGTGGTTCAAACCCACCATCCACTCCTTGGAAACCCTATACAGGATCACTATGAGTCAGCACTGAACAACAAAATAAGATTACGCACACAAAGTCCATAGCAGAAAAATTAATACATGTTAGCTGTTGAAAACAACAGGACACAGGAGGGATTTGAACTTGGATCTATCTAGTACCAATACTGGGTCTTGACTGGTGCATTAAACTGCTTTGGATCTCCCTGACCCAGTCTTCCATTCCATTCTGAAGCAGCAAGCATTTTCCACCCCAATTGAGATCGATTTCTTCTTTGTGCGCCCCCTTTAAGTGCACGTTCCTTCTTCTCACACACCTCACACCCCTCACCGCCCCCATCTGTTCATCTGCAGCAGGGCTACGGAAGTGATAAACTGGGTGTGACAGACAGAAAAAGCAGTCTTCCTGCACAGCTTCCGCCCCCTGGGGACTGGCAGGCTCCCAGTCTGCAAGGTGTTAAATCCTGGTTCCTTCAGCAAACCTCTCATGGAGGGCCCCAAGTTAGAACCAGCAGCAAATGCTGCCAGACCTGCTTCCAGCTTCTTCCCTCCAGATGGAAGTCAGAATCAGACAACAGGGTTCCTGAGTCCCTTTCCAGATCCAGGGGAGCCAGGCTCATCCCCGCTTAGTCCTCCTTGGAAGGGCCATTTGGGTTTGGCCAGTTCCACGGTGTGCAGTGTTTGGAAAGCTCGAAGCCCCTACCCCAACCAGGCACTGGTCCAGCCATGTGGAATGAAGTCCCCTTCATTCCTGCAGGCCCAGGAACCACCTCCAAGTCCTCAGGATTCCTCAGGATTCTTCATTATGTGGCTTCTTCTCTCTAACAGGGAGGGCAAAGTTGGCCCCAAAATGGGGAAGGCTTTCAACCAAGCAGAAACAAAGCGGCCACTTCTTGGAAATGTGTTTTGGGGAAGGAGTGTTAGGCAAAGAGGAAGAGGAGGAAAGAGTCTCCCCATCTCCACATCAAGGGACTCCTTTAGTTCTCAGTACTCCCACCTCTCTTTGGGGTGTCCGCGGGCCCAGTGCAGGGCAGACAAACTATTCCTCTCTGTGCAGAGCAGAACAGTGAACACAGCTGAGTGTCCCTGCCAAGGAAGTGCCACCGGCCAACCAAGCAGGTGGTCCTGAGTCTGAAAGGCCAGAGCAGGCAAAGGGCCCAGAAGACTTCCTCAGATACCCTAACAATGCTCGTCTGCAGAGGAGGAGGGGGGTGTGTGCAAATGAGTGTGTGCATATGTAAGAGAGTATGTGTGTGTGTGTGCACGTGCCTCATGAGGTTAGACCATCCCCAGGACTCTCAAATCCTAGACTCATCTCCAACACATCCCTTCTCTGGTTGCTGCAGGCCAAGGACAGGAGGGATAGCTGGAATGGATGCTGCTTCCAGTGTGCTGAGAGGAAATCTTCATTCATTTCTAAGCCAGCAAGAGAGTTGGATGGTTCCCCAAAATGAACACCTCCTGTATTCAGAAAAAAGTCTTGCTATCTCCAGCATTGGGGGGTGTGGAGGAGAGAGGCACAGAATAGTTCTGACAAGGGGGTTGGTGGTTTTCGCTTCGCCAATCCTTCCTCTAAGGAAGAAAAGGAGGACTCAACATTTGCAGTCAGACAGAGAAAGGCACTTACATTTTCTTTCCTCCTTCAGCTCTCTCAGGTCAGACATTTATTAGCTAGCTCTGTGGGACACAGCAGTTAAAGTGCTCGGTTGCTAACCAGGAAGTCAGAGGTTTCACCCAAAGGAGAAAGATGTGGCAGTCTGCTTCTGTAAAGATTTGTGGCTTTGGAGACCCGAGGAGGCAGTTCTACTCTGTCCTCTAGCCCCCCTAGGAGTCAGAATCAACTCAGCGCAGTGAAACGAGAGCTCACTAGAAGTTCTGAGCCTCGGTTTCTTTAGTTGACTATGAGAATCCTGTAGTACTTACTCCCATGGGGTTTGGTTTATTGTTTTTGTTCATTTTACAGAATAAATGAAGTAGATATCGTATGTACAGGAGCTCCAGTAGCGTAGAGGTTACAAGTCGGGCTGCTAACCTCAAGGTCAACAGTTCGAAACTACTAGCTGTTCAACAGGAGAAAGATGAGGCTTTCTGCTCACAGCCTCAGAAACCCTATGCAGGGTCGCTCTGAGTCCTGGTGTGGCACTGTAGGTATGGACAGCACTCGGGACAGTGACTGATATAGAAACAACACCCAAAAGGATTACTCACGTTGTTGTTCTTGAGTCTTGTCTGGGTGTGAGACACCTTTTCTCCTTACACAAGAGTCACAGAGGGCAACTCAGTTTCCCCAGGCCTCAGAAGAGCCTCTCCTTGCTCCGGGGTAGAATCGCCCATCAGGCCCGACAGTCTAGATAGTGACGACAAAGCCGAGGCCTGGATATGGACATGAGAGATGTCCAGGTACCAGGCCAGGAGGCCCACACCCTCCATATGGTAGGCTCATCCATGACTGACCTTTCACACTGGAGCAGATAGCGGGTCCTCGGATAGGCACTCAGAGTGAAGACTTCAAACGCCTCATACATGAAGAGGCAGTTTACTGTAAAGGATAAGATTAGGACCCTATTTCTGAGTTTGTATCTTGGCACTGCCATTTACAAGCTTTGTGACAGCAGAAATGTCACTTACCCCTCTATGCCTCAATTTCCCCAGCAATAAGGCTGTGATGAGGATTCAATAAGTCAGTACATCAAAGCACTTAGAGTAAAGCATCTGGTTAATACTAAGGGTTACATGATGGCTATTATAAAGGGCTTGGGTCTTCATTATAAGGACATTTGGGCATTCAGGAATGACTCTGTGGGCCACTCTGTGATTTTACCTGTATTGTTGTTGTTAAGTGCCATCGAGTTAATTCTGGCACATAGGGTTTCCAAGAAGCAGTTGGTGGATTTGAATCACTTGCCTTATAGTTAGCAGTCCAGTGCTTACCCTACAGCACCACCCTGGGACATAGATAGGTACCACATTGTTAACTTAGCGATTAATTGAATTTTTTAAAAGAAAATCAGTTTTCAAACATCTTTCTGCCCAATCAAGGCATTCTTAAAGCACCCTGTACCAAATGGCTGTCCAAAAAATCGTGTGTGTGCGTCAGAACTGTAGACAGACTCAGTGTCCACGGATGGCATCACTGCAGAAAATCTCTAGTCACTACATTGCCAGGATCTACACAAAATACATACTGACAATAGTTCTATTAATCCAATTCAAAAGTTAGTGTTTAGGTAAGTCAGGGGTGGGGAACTTCTGTCCATGGGCCAAGTTTCCAGCTCTCACATAGTTGTTTTGTTAAGTGCCATCAAGTTGGTTCCGACTCACAGCCACCCTGTCTAGGGTTTTCGAGGAGTTGCTGGTGAGTTTGAACCAAAGACCTTGTGATTCAAACTGACCTTGTGGTTGAGTGCTTAAGCCACTGCATCACAGCACAACTCCAGCCATGACGTTATGGCTGAATTAATTAAATGTTTAACCAAATATGTTAGTGTACCATCAGGGCTCCTTAAACTCTCTCATAGTACCTTGAAATTATAAAACTAAACATTTAAGCCCTGCCCCCAACTTCATGTACCTCCAGGACTGAGAAATTGGGAACCTACAAGGCTGTAGAGGTCACAAGTTTTTTAATTCACAAAATTGCAACCTGCTCAAATCTTTTGCTTCCCATTCTTGCTCCAGCCCTCTACTTATTCAACAATACTTCATTTCGGACAATGGCTTGGTTGAAAGGATTGCCTTTGCTCTGAGGAATTTTCCAGATTTGAGTCCAACAGGCCAACCACAGGTGCATCAAAAAGTCACTCTGTGCTCTACTTCAGCTGCTAGTACCAGGTACAAAAGCACCCAGGGTCCCTTCCTCCCCCAGGAAGAATGGAGACCCCTCTGGAGATTAATTCTTTTAGATTTCATGTTCACAGATTTTTTTTTTTTTTTTAAGAAATGTGTGCTTTTGTTTGGTTTAACCAGTAATGTCTTGTTTTAGCAGGAGGGAAGGATTTTCCTGTCCTCTTGATCTGAACCAGAAGCAAACATAGATTGATGAGTTCTTTGACAACATAAAATCCTCTATAAAGTTTAAAACATGACTTCCCTAGAGTCAAAGAGCTTCAGCACATAAAACATAAAATGTTATTTATCATACAATACGTGTTCTGGAAGACTACCATGCCCAGTATCTATTCTTTTGTCTCTTAAGGAATTCTGTTTGATTATTTTGCTTCTCAGACCCTTCATTGTCTTCCTACAAAAGAAAACAGAAGAAAGGGGGCATGGGACAACACACAAGAAAGGGGAGGGGACTGGAAGAACAAGGCTAATGGGAGGACAGGTAGACAGGTTCGCATGGGCTAAGTAGGACGGAGGTAAATGATGAATGTATGCACAACCTTGGAACAACAGGGCTCTGGGATACAGGTATTGAGGCATGGTTTAAAGGGGTAAAAGAGGGGAATAGTGTTAAGATGCTTGGCTGCCTTTTGAATCTTGGTTTCTCTTGCCTACCATTGTAAAATAGACACTTGAGGGGAGGAGAAAGGAATAGCCAGAATCATCACTATAGAAAACTTGTAAGTCTGTCTTCAGCCTACAACTGGGCTAGAAGTTGCCCAGTGAAAGAGGCTTTCTGTGGAGCCTTTACATTGCATAAGACCATAGGTTGAATCCAGAACCCCATCCAGAACCAACTGAGGTAGGAAATTTCCACTGGAAAGGATAAGTAGACCAGCCTGGAGAGGCTAGAAGAACAGAAGCTTCTTCGTGAAAGAAAGACCGGCAGGAAAAATCTGAAACAATAACAGCAGCCTGACTGATTACTACAAGAACAAGTAAGCTGTTTGCTCGAGTGTCCGGGGTCCTATGTCGGGGTCCTGCCTCAACAAAGGAGTGCCTTGACAAAGCGTGGGGTTTTAACATGAGTGGGAGATCTGGTAGGCAAAAGATATGGATTAGACACAAAGAAGACAGACACACAAGTTGGATGCAAGCTGTCAGGCTAGCTAGCATACAGAGCTAGCTAAAGCCCAGTCTTTTATTGTCAGAAGAAGGAAATAGACACAAAAGACAGTAATGACAAAAATGTGATTATTCATTCAAAACAGGACACGAGGTTACTCAAGTTATACAGAACATGATGATTCACAGATTTGCCCTTAACATATTTCTGAGTACATCATGATTTACCTAATAACCTAAAATTCTTATTTCTGTAAAAAAGTTCAAGCAAGCAATTAACTTCTAGGTCTGTGTAACCTAGGGCAGCAACTTGCGGTTTCTCAAGGGTGTTTAACACATTTTCAACACTTAATCACAAGTGGGTGAAGGTAAGAGGCTTTAGAGTTTTTATAAAAGACTAAATTATACTTTCTAAAGAAGTTTAAGTTGCCTCTGTATCTTTTGCAGGTAGAAAATACATGCTTTTGTTAGTGAACAAGATTTCAGATACCTGGCTTCATTTATCAAACTAATAATTCTTTCTTCCTTGCTTCTACAATTTCAGGGAAGGTGAAAAACAGGTTTTGACTTTTCTAAGAAGGTGTGGTCTCACCTTTACATTCTTTTAACCCTGTTCCGGTATCCATATTTAGATATAATATACCTTCAGGGGGAAGAAGATTATCTGAATTAAATTGATTATACCCGGAGGTGGTTTGGGGGAGCATAAAATTATCACATACAACAAGATCCCCATGAAAAACATTAGGAGCACAACAGACATCCACAGGGGTGTCTTCAGGGGGTAGCTACCAGTTTCTGTGTTATTATTGTACATAGACATTAACAGCTCATATATCTGTTTAATATTAAACATTACCGAGTAATTGGTTAGAAAACAATTGTTACATATTTTCTGCGTTGCTACATCCTGTTTCTCTGTACTTTCATTTTTCATAACCTCACGCACAACTCTTATTGCCAGGGCAGTGACATTTACATGAGAGCCATTGATCAAAACATTGTGCGTATTATTACTGAAAACTATCATTTTCCCAGAAGCTACAATTACCGGAGTTAAGAGCATAAAGAACAAGTACAGAATGCACAAAAGTACAATTAAAGAAAATTGCACAGAGGTGGCCAAACAGTGAGTTTGCCAAAGGCCATGAACCTGGGACCACGAGGGGGTCACTTCCTGGGCCCTCAGAGTCCATGGCCCGTAAGGCTGAGGAGGGCCCTGAAGTTGGATTTTCGTCCATGTTACAGGGCCTCAGCTTCTCAGTGACGTATGCTGTCGCCAGCACCCGAGAGCCATCAAGGCAAGTGGTTGGTACCCTTCAGAGCAAACCCCTTTCTAAGACTGAGACTCAAGGGGAATACATGAGCAGGCATGTGGTCTGGATGGTGACCACATTAGTCATCGATAAGGGAAGAGGGGGAAAAAACAGCAATGAAGTTGCGGCCTAAGCCCGATCACATTCAATAGACGCCCGTTAACCTGGGTGGAGACCTGGATGGCCAGCAATATGGCAAGACCCGGGGACTCCTGGGCCCAAAGGCAGTGACATAGCCACAGAGGACTAGAGTGGTGAGTGAAGCGTCCAGCTGATATGAAGTGAGGGGAGAAGCACAAGAACACCCATACTTGCAGACAGTACCCACTTGACCTGGCTTCAATGGCTGGATGATCAGAACTCGACTAAAAGAAGAAAGAAGAGGGGGGTGGGGAAATAGTAACCTGCTACAATTTGATGAACATTACCTATACTTATGGATGTAGTAGCTCAAAAAAGGGAACAAATCTTTATAGCAAGGATCACTCCCATCCCCTCAGTAACAGGGTTGACGGGGATGGGCAACATAGACCTTGGCTACCCAAAATGGGTGGGGGGGACTATAAAGGCAAGAAGTGACTGGCTTACAAGCTTTCAAGAGGGAGCCTAGTTCCAGCTGGACCGGGGGAAGGTAGAATCACCACTAAATGATTTCCAATCTGTTGGGACTGGGCTGGCAAAAGGAAATGGGGATAAGACTCTTATGGTACAATAATGAATAATTGCCATCAGGACTGACTGTGAGGGTCGGAAATGTAGAGGTAGATTTTTTTGACAAAACGAGGAGAGTGATTGATTTTGCAGCCCAGGAGCGGAGGTCCCTGGGACCATCAAGTGAGAAGAACAGAGAGCGGGACCCTACCCAGAAAGGCAGTGATGCCAGCGATAAAGCCAGAGACAATGATGTGGACAGATGGAGCGGCTGGGGACACTGGACTCAGGGAGGGAGAAGGGCTGTGTGCTGGTGGCCAGGGGGCGAGGGGAGGGGGGGGAACAGGCCTATGGGGTGTATCCTTTGGGGGTTATATGATGATGCATGGAGGGGACTGTAATCATTGCAATGAAATACAATAGGATGAGTGTAAGTTCTCCAACGTAAACCTCACAACAAAAACAGAAAGAAAGAGAGAGAGAGAGAAAAGAAAGAAAGGAAGGAAGGAAGGAAGGAAGAGAGAGAGAGAGAGAGAGAGAGAGAGAGAGAGAGAGAGAGAGAGAAAGAAAGAAAGAAAGAAAGAAAGAAAGAAAGAAAGAAAGAAAGAAAGAAAGAAAGAAAACAGAAGAAGAGTTCACTTCATGGATCTGATTTAGTAATAAGAGTTGTTGTTAAACGCCATTGAGTCAGTTAGGGCTCGTAGTGACCCTGTATAGTTTCTGAAGAGTGGCTGGTGTGCTTGAGCTGCCAACGTTGAGGTTAGCATTCCAGTGCTTATCCTACAGTGCCACACCAGGATTTCAGTAATAAGAGTAGCAGCCACCATTTATTAGGTACTTACACTTACTATTCACCAGACTCTGTAATAAGGGATTTATGAATAGTATTTCCCTTGTTGCTAAGTGCTGATGAGTTGGTTCCCACTCATAGTGACCCTGCATAGGATTTCTGTGTTGCAGCTGGTGAGTTTGAACTGCCGACCTTGTGGTTTGAAGTCTAGTGCTGAATCCTACAGCACCACACGTGGAGTCCAGTATTTCCCTTAACCCTCACAAATACCCTCTGAGGAACTACAATGAACACCATCCTTTTTCTAAATGGAGTCCTGGTGTGGTGCTGTAGGATATGCCCTGGACCTGTAGTCAGCATCAGCCGCTCCTCAGAAACCCTAGACAGACAGGATCTCTACGGGTTGGAAACTGCTCAATGGCACTTAACTCTTCTAAACAAAGAAACTGAAGCTCACAAAAGTTGAACAACTTTCTCCAAAGTCACGGAAGGAGCAGATTCACATCTAAATCATATTGGTTTCATGTCCAGGCTGTTAACCACCACATAATACCGTCCCCAATTTAAACGCAACTGGGCATTGCTGTTTTCCTAGAAGTATCAGAACACAACAGGTAGGGGCAGGCTCACAGGATGAGCTGGTTTTCAGGGACTCCACCCAAATGACTACAGTTCTCCAAGAGGACAGTCCCATAGATCAATAGCGCAGCTTTGTGGGCCTTTGGTCTTGTTTTGTTTTTTATTTCTTTCTCAAATCTATTCTTGCTCATTTAATTCGTACCTTTCTTGGTTTGAGCCCAAGAATCAGCTTATACACATCCTCCTTGTCTTCAGATTCTAGCTCCATAAGGGCATGGCTGATGACAAACTCCTTTGTTCCTCTGTCTGTGTCTAAAATAGGACTAAGCAGATAAAATATATTAAGGGTTATAATCTCTCCCGTAAGTCTCTGTCATCTGCCCTGCTTTCCTAACTGACTCAGGTTCTCTAGATCCTTCAGAGACTGAAAGGTTAGGGTCACTGCAGTGGTAGATAGAAATATGACATCCTGGGTCACTCTCCAACCGTCTCCTTGATCATCATTTTTGATGGTTGAAGTTTTCGGTCTGAAGGCCAAGTTAAATACACTACACTCCGGAGGTCACAGTAGACGTAAGCAGAGGAGTTTTGCTAAAAACTCAGCTCTCAGTTTAAGAAGCTTTAGGTGAAAACCATGGTTCTGACTTTCAATATCAGTGTCTCTGACTGCCAGCTCCCAGGTGTCCATCCCTAAACACCACTTCCCACTAACAGGAACCAGAGTTCCCCAGAGAAGTGGCTGATTCCAGAACAGGGATGTGAAAAGTCAAGGTGAACTTGAAACACTTTGACCTCTCAGAAAGTAAGGGGGGAAGATGACTGAAAGTCTCAACAACCACATCTGGGACAATTTGAAGATTTGTTTTTAAATGATGAGGATTGATTGTGAAACATGAAAAGTAAAAATTCTTCTTTAACGTAGAGAAAGAGGGAGAAGAAAGGCAAATGTAGATTACAGTAATGGTTAATGAATCCAGGTGAAGGGTATGCGAGTGTGCTCATCTTTCCACTCTCTGTAGATGAGACTGTTGTTGTTTTAATTATAAGAATGGGAAAAGAAGAATCAGCTCCTCCCAGACTCACTGCCTGGCCTTTCTTTCCCACACAGGAAGGTATGAATGAATCCTCTCCTGGGTTTAATGGCCTTGGGCGCTCCTCTGGTTCTTCTGGCTAATACAACCTGTCAATGGTAATGAATGAATCAATCCCATAGTGGATTTAAGACTGTCATGAGCTAAGCTAATACTAATAATCATCAAAAGATTCCCAAGGACAAGAAGCCAATGAAAGTGCTACTGAGACTGCTCAGTACTAAATGCTCTATAGCTGAAATTTAAACAGCTCTGATCCTTTCTGGCATTTACCTGTCACACCTTCTCTCTCAGGCTCTCAAGAAAAAAAAAAAAAAAAAATGCCACCGCTCTACAGAAGGTACCCAGCTGGGAGTCTTCTCCTTCAGGATGGAAGGGTCTGAAAGGATCACTTGGGCGCCATCTACTGGGCAAATGTTTGTACTGACATGGCGTCCCAACATGCTCCAACCACTCATTCCCACATAACACCAGCAGGAGCACAGTGCATAACGTAGAGCAGGCCTTCAGAAATTAGGGAAATAAACTTCTCCCTCTTATGAACTCCCTTCACGTGTGTTTAATGTCAATATGAGGTGCAGGACAAGCCCTGATTCCATAAACGGATTTCAAACTCCTTGTGTCCCCTAGTGACCATCCCAGTGGCCACCTGGTGTGGCACCATAGGAAAAGCACTCGACCTCAAGGTTGGTTTGAACAGCAAAGTCGGCTGTTCAAACTCACCAGCTGCTCTCAGAAACTCTATACAGGGTTGATATGACTTGAAACCAACTCAATGGCAAACAACATCAACACCATTGACCACCCCAGTGCTCTGCCCACAGGAAACACACCATGCATACTTGTGGCTATGATAATATGCACTTCGTGAAACGAGGTTTTCAAGACAAACATAACTAAACTGAAAACATCACTTAAACAACTCAAAATAAGAATCTGACCATTATTCCCTGTTTGTTTACTTTATAGCATTGGTCATCTTCCAGTTTTATTGGGACTCCTCCCTCTAAACTGCAAACCCTAAGATGCATGTCTAGCACCTACCAGTGCCCAGAACTGACAAGCATTCATACAAGAAATATGTTTTGAATGGGTGGGTGAATTGAGGGAGTGAGCTCTCTGGTCTGCTTCTCTAGATAAATTACCGCATCATCAGCAGACACTTGTGAAAGCCTCGCCTTATAAACCCTGTTCTTCAATAACACACATTCATTACATGGTCCACAGCTTCCTACCACCGTACCTGATTTCCCACCTCACTGAGACCTTCAGGTCCTAGTCTCTTTCTGACTTTAAATCCTTTCCAACCTGGGTCTCTAGGCCAACCCTTGGGGTCAATGAAATGACTGGCTGCATCTACTCTGTTGCCACACTGCTGGAAAGCATCACCTAACTGCCCTAATGTATTGACTGCATCACCTACACATAAGTTCCAGCTTCAACACAGCCTCAGTCTTGCTTGGAATGCTTTAACCTATCACTTGTTGTTGTTAAGTGCCATCGAGTCGGCTCTAACCTATAGCAACCCTGGATAGGATTTCCTAGGAGCAGCTGGTGAGCTTGAACCACCAACCTCACAGTTCAAACAACTTTGCAGTCTGATGCATTAGCCCACAGCGCCACATAAGGACTCCACTATAGAGGAAGGTTTTTTCCTCTGTGTCAGCTTTGGAGGAAGGTCCTTGTCTCTTCAACTTTGGCCTCCTGGTTCCTTGGAGATCTCCATGTGTATTGGCACCTCTCTTTCTCCATCTCAGCTTAGTTTTCATTTAATCTCTTTAATATCTCAAAAGAGATTGACTCAAAACTCACCATACACTAATCCTGTCCCATTCTCATAATAAAGACAACCCAGTCCCAAATGGGATTAGAACCACAGGCATAGTTTAGGATTGAAAAGATATATTTTGGGAAGACAAAATTCAATTCATAATGATAGCTTTTTGGATTCTTCATCCCTACTTCAGCGTGTCTTTAAATCCTGTCAGTTCTTCCTTTAAATTTCTCTCACATCAAACTCCTACTTCCCACTCCCTACACCACCAAAATAAAGCTCCTTACTGATACTTTTAGATGTGGTCTTTACTCCACTCCTGCGTACCCTCCGTAGTCCTGGTGTGGTGGTGTGGGTTAATGTGCTGGACTCCAAAGTCAGTTTGAACTGCAAGGTCAGCGGTTCAAGCTCACCAGTCACTCCCTGGAAACCTTATACAGGGTTGTTAGGGGTTGGAGCCAACTCAACAGCACATAACAACAAACAACAACAACATGCACCCTCCAAATGCTGCTAGAATGATCTGTCAAATGTCGTTCCCTTGATTCAACCTCAATTAAAAACCAAGCCATCACTCTCAGAACCAAGTTCAATGCCCTCTACAGTGAATCCTGTCTACCTATCCAGTCTCACCTCTTAGAACTCCACAGTAATACCACTTTATTCTTCTTACCCCTGATGTCAAATAGTTTCCTAAACACATGTTGCATTTCACACTTTGACCATTCTACTCCCTCGGCCTAGACTATTGTCCTGTCATCCACATCTAGGCAAAGGTACAATTCACTGCCTTCCTAAAACTTCCCTACTCCTGTGATTAATTGTCCTCTTATCTGCCTCCTCAGAGAACTTACCCACTTTCACAATTCTTCTTTAGCTGTTCATTGTGGTTGGCGGTGGTTATGTGCCACGGAGTTGGTTCCGACTCACAGCGACCCTGTACAGGGTAATATTTAAACTCATGACCTAAGTTATCTACATACGTATGATTTGACCCCAGTCTCCTAAACCAACACCAACCATCACATGCCCCTTCCCATTCAGTCACACAGAGAAAGAGTCACATTGCATGGGATTCCAAGCAGTGAAAGAATACAAAGTTATGTGACATATTCCAAAGGTTGCTATAAAATCTAACACTGTGCATTGTAACTCTAATGAATATTCAATAACTAGCATCAAAAGTAGTTTGGTTTCCGGACCACCTACTAGCATGGCAATTGAAGAGCATCTAGGATACTAATAATGATGGTGATTTATTGCATTAACTGATATCTTTTCAGGTACCAGGGAGAGTGCTAAGCATTTCACACGCACCATCTCATTTTGTCCTCAAATATCAGTCGCATTCCCATTTTAGGGAAGAGAAGATTAAAATGAGCAAGGTTAGGTGACATGGCTAGTGACTGGAATTATTTAGATGGGTTTCTGTCATTCCAGAGCTTGTGCTCTTGCTGATTACACTAGGCTGTCTACAGAAACACTGCCAAAGGAAGTCCAGGTTAAATCTTGTAGCTAATCTACCTGGAAGGGAATCTACCAAGTATTACATTTCCAAGAAACCACCGAAAATGACTTTGAAGCTTAAAATCTGCAATCGAGGCTAGTATTTTTAAAAATTATCTGTATTCTGGGTAATTTAACTCCTGGGTTTACTTTACAATCTAACCACTCCTTTCTCCTCTAGCTATAGTTGAGTTTCTCCGTTACATACAACCCATATTTTGCTCTAGCCTTTGGAAACTCATGACAAGTTTCTATAGTGGATCAGACAAACAATGTCAATATCACTTCATCCTCCATCTCTGTAAACTGGGAGGAATATCATTCATAAGTATAAAACTGTTTTGTAAGAGTGGTTTTCATACTGTCTAGACAGGTCTGGTAAAAGGAGATAGGGACAAGACTCATGATTCAATAGTGAGTAATTGTTATCATAACTAATTGTGATTGTCGCAACTGTAAAGGTAGAAGTTTTGTAGCAAAAAGGGATGAGTGGCTGATCTTACAGTTCCGGAGCGGAGGACCCTGGGACCATCAAGGGAGAAGAGCAGGAGCAGAGTATGGAACCCTACCCAGAAAAGCAGTGACGCCAGAGATGGAGATGGAGGCAGAGATGACATGGAGAGACGGAGCAGCTGTGGATTCTAGACTCATGGAGGGAGAGGGGATGTGTGCTGGAGGTCGGATGTGTGCTGGCAGCTGGAGGGATGGGGGGCAGGCTTGCAGGGTGTGCCCTGTGGCTGTTTGAATGATTGTATATTCCTGAGTGTTTTGGTGCACATCCAAAATTCAAAAACAAACAAACAAACAAAAAACAGAGGGAATAGAAGCAAATACTACTGAATGATGAAGCATGAAGGAGATTATAATCATTGCATTGAAATTAATACAATAGAATGAGTGCAAAATTGATGTTCCCCCATGTATACTATCATTCAGTTAACAGTAAAAAGTTTTTTAAAAAAAACTGTTCAGTAAAACTGTTCAGACTATCCTTACACTTCTGATTCAAATTGTTTTTGTGAAGTGATATCTAGTAGGTTCCGATGCATAGCCAACCTGTATAGGGTTTCCAAGGAGTAGCTGGTGTGTTTGAATTGCTAACCTTGTGTTTCTCAGTCCATTGTTGATCCTACAGTGCCACAACAGGACTTCTTTGATTCAAACAGGAAGATGTAAAATGGGCTTAATAAAAACAACAACAATTTGTACGTTAGCTGCTGGGGAATACAGACTTTGAAAGAGGTGTTTATCAATCAGGACCACTATCGAAGGGGTTCTTTAACTGAGTGAAAGGTTAACTTCCTAACCTGTTTTCAAGAAATTATTGCGTCTCAGAAGAGGTTCCTTCAATAAAAAGCATAAGTCATTCTTTGAAACCAAGTAGACCCCAGAAAGAATCCATCTCCTGGGACAAATGGCATGCTGGCAACTTGCTGTGGGATGGTTGCAGAAGTTTAAATTCAGAATTCAATAAGTTCACCAATAATATTTCAAATTTAAAATGCACAACAGACACTAATTCCACTCAAACTATTCTAGAACATAGAAAAGGAAGGAGTATGCCCTAATTCATTCTACGAAGCCAGCATAACCCTGATACCAAAGCCAAGCAAAGAAAAGACACCAATAAAAGAATGACAGATGAGTATCCCTCATGAGGAGAGATTCAAAAATTCCCAACAACAGTTTAGCCAACAGAATTCAATAGTATATCAAATAGTAATGCATCATGATCAAGTAGGAGTCATACCAGGGACGCAAGGATGGTTCAACATTAGAAAACCAATCAATGTAATTCACCATATAAATAAAAGAATCACAGGATCATCTCAATTGTAGCAGAAAAAGGATGTGATAAAATCCAACATCTTTTCCTGATTAACAACTCTTGCAATTCAGGAATAGAAGGGAAATCCCACAACATGTTCATGCAGCATTATTCAAAATCACAGCAAGATGGAATCTAATTGCCTATTAGTGGATGAACGGATAAACAAGCTGCGGTACATACATACATGCAATGGGATACTTGTTGTTGTTAAGTGCCATGGAGTTGGTTCTGACTCACATCGATCCTTTACAGGGTTTCCAAGGAACGACTAGTAAGGTTGAAATGCCGACCTTGCAGTGCAAACCAACCTTGAGGTTGCTTATACACCAATACACCACATGTGATACTATACACAACTCTAATGAATAATGCTCAGGAAACATTTTATAATAGAGATACATCTGGAGGATGTTTTGCTGAGTAAAATAAGTCAGTTACAAAAGGAGAAATATTGCATAGCTCCACTATTACAAAAAGCAAACAACAGATCTACACACAGAAAATCAAGTTCTCTGAGGGCATGGATGTCATTGTTGTTAAGTGTTGTCAAATCGGTTCTGACTCATAGTAACCTGAAACAGAGTTTCTGAGAAGAGTCTGGTGGTTTTGAACCACCAACCTTGCATTAGCAGTCCAGTGCTTATCCTACAGCACCACACCAGGACCATCAAATGAATAGAGAAGACTGAAGAATAATAGAGGCATTTGAATTATGGTGTTGGCAAAGAATATTAAATACGGGCTGCCAGAATGAACAAATCTGTTTTGAAAGAAGTACAGTCAGACTGCTTCTTGGATGTGAGGATGATGAAACTTCATCTCTTGTACTTTGGACATATTATCAGAAGAGACTAGTCCCTACAGAAGGACATCATGCTTGGTAAAGTAGAATGTCATCTAAAAAGAAGAGGACTTTGAGCACCATGGACTGACACACTGGCTGTAACAGTGGACTCAAGCACAGCCACTGTGAGGATGGTTTGTTCTGTTGTCCACACAGTTGCTATGAATTGGAACCGACTCAAAGGCACCTAACAACAACAACAGCATAGACGGCAGGGAGAGGGAAAGGGGATCACTTTCAAGATAGTTGTTGTTGTTAAGTGCTGTAGAGTCGGTTCCGACCCATAGAGACCCTGTATAGAGTTTCCAAGGAGCAGCTGGTGAGCTTGAACCACCAACTTTATAGTTCAGTCTGACTTTGTAGTCCAGCGCATTAACTCACAGCACCACACCAGGACTCCTTCTAGATTTTGTTGTTGTTAGGTGCCATCGAGTCGGTGCCGACTCATAGCAACTAGTAGACATTATTTTTGGTGATGGAAAAGGCAAGACCAAATATTGGTGAAGTCAGCACAATCTGATTAAGGTAAATACAGACGCTAAGAAATTTGAGAGAAAAAGGGACAGTTTTAGTAAATGCTATAACACATGCAATTTTGCAACAACAGTTATAAAAAAATAAATAATATGTGTATGATTTTGTAGGTAGATATTTTTTGGTTGTTTTTACTATTGTATATAGAAAGGTATACGCAAGTAAATGAGTATGCATGTGTAGGTATATCTGCAGGTCACTTTTCAGCCAAGTAATGCATTGGCTCGTAAAAAAAATTATCACCTGTAAGTCATGTGCTCCCTCAAACAATTAATTATATGAGACCAAATGCTCAACATTTACTCAAAAGTAAAATCGAGGAGTCCTGGTATGGCACTGTAGGATAAGCACTAGACTGCTAATCACAAGGTCAATAGTTTAAACACACCAGCCACTCCCTGGACATCCTACACAGGTTCACTACGAGTCAGAACTGGCTCTATGGCACTTAACAACACAAGGAGGAAAAAGGGAAGCTAGCCTAGTGGAAATAGAAAACAAAGTATGGAAAAAATGAGGACACATGTAAAAATTGTAACCGATAGGATAGCATGGAACAATTAGAATAATAATTGTTAAAAGGGGAACCAAAGTTTAAGTGTAAACTTTCACCTAAAACACAATAAAAGATTATTAAATAAATTAATTAAAAAGTAATAATGATAATATGCACTACACACAACATTTCTGAAGCCCTATTTACTGTCTGGAACAAATCAGAATCTGACTCAAAGACTAAACAACACCAATTCACTGTCTGGAGTCCTGGTGTATTGCTGTGGGATAAAGTACTGGACCACAAGATCGATTTGAACCACTAGGTTGGCAGTTCAAACTCACCAGCCACTCCTTGGAAGCCCTGCACAGGGTTGCCATGTGTTGGAATCGACATGACAGCACTTAACAACAATTCTACCGTAAAACTGCTTCTGGAATGGACACAAAGTATGTTGTGTGCAGAATGTCTTGGCTTCGTTTAGGAGAAAGGGGAGATTTCAGAGCAGATAAAATCCTCCTGTGGCCAACAATTCCAAACAGATGTCCACAGTCCACACCCAGCAGATTGGAAACATGCCTTTGTTATTTGTAACCTTACCTAGAAAGCCCTGTAGGCACAAGCTTTCCAGAACTCAGATTCCATTGAGATAAACTTCAGTCCTTGGCAAGCTGAGCCTTTCAAACAGCATGCCTTAAGACGGGAAGCTACTTTAAGGTCTACTTACGCATGCAGTCTCCTCCATACCAGCCCGCTCGGCACTCAGCACAGTAGATCCCCTTCACGTAAAAGTCATCCAGAGTGCCTCCCCATGAGCCATTTCGGCACGTCTTGCAGTTGTCAAAGATGGTACAACCTGAAACATTTGCAACAAGTGGGGCATTAGAACACGCAGTTCCATGCTCTAATCAGCTGTAGAAGAAAGCATACCAGATTCCAGTAGGTCAAGGGGCCCATAAATGGGTTCTAGCAGGTCACGGTGCCTTCCAAACACTGGTGTTACCAGGGAGGTATGGGGAGTGTGGACCACACTGGGTAACTCCGGAAGGACTTGCTACAATATTTTTGTAAAATGTATCCCCAGAAATTTATTATTTCTTTATAAAATACTATAAGGGTATTTTATAAATTTGTTGTAAATCTGGTTTACATGTACCAGTATACCTACAAGGGTAACACTTTATGATCATTTACTTTTTGAATCTTCTCCGGTCAGAGCTGTCATTGTTATCCAATTATAATGATGCGTCAGATCACATGGTTTCATCTGTGCACACTCTTAAGTATGCACTGTTGTTTTCCTTGTTGCCAGTGTTTTTCTACTTGATTGTGTCAAACTTTCTGGTGTTTTAGCTACAATATTGTAGTAATTAGTAGTGGTGGGTGGAATCTTCATGCAAAAATAGCATAGAGGTGGCGTCTGACCTCTAGCTTCACAAAGGGGAATGACCAAGGCTGATTCCTGAGGCAGAAGTCACACATACCTCCATCCTTCAACTTTTCTTACCAGTTCTTACAAGACCACCCCTCATAAAGCACTCTTTACTTCTCAGCTGGGTTCAACAATTCATTGCAACAGCCACACAGAACTCACAGAGAACTCACACAGTTAAAGGATTTTAGGGAATTCAAAGGTTACAATTCAGGCTCAGGTATGCTCAGAATACAGTTCTTTATTGAGGACAGCTTCTTCTCAGCAGGGCTCCCAGGTATGCTTAAGTCTTCAACCTCTCTCAGCCCCTTCTGCTGATAAATGCCCAGAGGCACTCCACTCTGCAAATAAGCTTCGGCTGGAAGATGTTCAGCTCTAGCTCTGTGGGTCAGCAAACCTAGCTCCCCCACCCCCCACTAAATGCCCAGAGGCGATCCATTTCACCAGAAAGCCCCCGCCTGCTCTAAAGCATTGCTTTCTGGCTCTGTGGGTCAGCCACTGCTCCCGCTCCTGCCAGTTCAGCTGCAGTCTCTCTGCCACTACTTCCCACCATCCGCTACTCCGAGTTTATTATACTGGGTGGCTGGCATGCTGCTAGGATGCTGGAAGCTATGCCAGTGGTGTCTGAAGTGCCAACAGGGTCACACATACTAGACAAGTTTCAGCTGAACTTATAGACTAAAACAGACGCGGGAGAAAGAGAGACAGAATGTTGAATGTTTAGCCATTGAAAGCATTATGATTCACAGCAGAGCATTGTCAGAAGATGAGTCCCTGAGGTTGGAAGGCACTCAAATTATGACTGGGAAAGAGATACTTTCTCAAAGTAGAGTTTGGCCACAATGACGTAACTGAAGTAAAGCTTTAGGGACCTTCATTTGCTGATGGCGCACAACTCTAAATGAGGAAAAACACCTGCAAGCATCCATTAATAACTGGAACATAGAAATTAATAATTGGAACATGGAATGCATGAAGTATGAATCTAGGGAAATTGAAAGTTGTCTAAAATGAAATGGAATGCATGAAGATCGATCGCCTAGGCATTAGTGAGCTGAAATGGACTGACACTGGTCATTTTGAATCAGACAACCATATGGTTTACTACACAAGAAGTGACAAATTGAAAAGGAATGGCATTGCTTCATCCCCCAAAAGAATACTTCAACATCTGTTTTGGTCACAAATGTGGGTCTCTTCCAATCAGTTGGCCATGTAGCTGTCCTCCAAGTTTCTGGATGTAGATGAGTCAGTGGGTGATACTGGTGGTATTTAAAATACCGGTGGTAGAGCTTCCAGCATTCTAGCAACACACAAGCCACCACAGTAGAACAAACTTAACAGATGTTTGGTAGAGTGTTCACTAGAGTATCGCTTATAGTAGCAAGAGGCTTCAAATACCCACTAATTGGAGTTCTAACCCCATCATGCTGGACTGCAAAGTTGGTGGTTCAAGCTCACCAGCTGCTCCTTGGAAACCCCATACAGGGTCCCTATGGGTCAGAATCAACTCGATAACACTTAACAATGATCTGATCCCTTATTTGCTTTACTATAATATTATTTATTA
>NW_006408590.1:12167497-12168394 GCF_000296735.1 Chrysochloris asiatica
TTGGAAAATATGGCCTTGGTGATAGAAATGATGCTGGAGATCACATGATAGAATTCTGCAAAACCAATGATTTGTTCATTTCAAATACCTTCTTTTAGACAGCGTAAGAGATGATGACACACATGGACCTCACCAGATGGAATACATAGAAATCAAATTGACTACATTTGCAGAAAGAGACAGTGGAAAAGCTCCATATCATCAATGAAAACAAGGCCTGGGGCAGATTGTGGAACAGACCATCAATTGCTCATATGCAAATTCAAACTAAAGCTGAAGAAAACAGTCCACAAAAGCCAAAATATGACCTTGAATATAACCCACCTGAATTTAGAGATCATCTGAAGAACAGATTTGATACACTAAGCACTAAAGACTGAAGACCAGAAGAATTGTGGGATGACATCAAGAATATCATACAGGAAGAAAGCAAAAAGGTCATTAAGAAGGCAAGAAAGAAGGAAAAGATCAAAATGGATGTCAGAAGAGACACTGAAACTTGTCCTCCAGTGTAGAGATACTAAAGCTAATGGAAGAAATGAGGAGGTACAAGAGCTGAATAAAAAATTTCAAAGGACGGCTTGAGAAGACAAAGTAAAATACTACAATAAAATGTTCAAAGATATGGAGTCAGCAAATCAAAAGGGAAGAACACACTCAGCATTACTCAAACTGGGGGAACTGAAGAAAAAATGCAAGCCTTGACTTTCATTATAAAATGATTCTCTAGGCAAATTATTGAATGATGCAGAAAGCATCAAGAGAAGATGGAAGTCACTGAGTCACTGTACCAACAGGAAATGGTTAATGTTCAACCATTTCAAAAGGTAGCATATGATCAAGAGCCAATGATACTGAAGGAGGAAGTCCAAGGTGCATTGAAGGAATTGGCAAAGA
>NW_006408590.1:12168494-12172705 GCF_000296735.1 Chrysochloris asiatica
TGGCCCAGGATCGGACATTGTTTCGTTCTGCTGTGCATGGGGTCGCTATGAGTTGGTTCCGACTCGATGGCACCTGACAACAACAACAACAATAATATTATTTGTTGTTGTTACGTGCCATCGAGTCAGTTCTGGCCCATAGTGACCCCTGTATAGGGTTTCCAAGGCTGTAAATCTATGTTCTATGATGCATTATCCACATAATGGGGTTCTATGCAGTGAAAAGAAATGAAGGAAAAATGCTACGTAATAATATAGAATGATTGCCAGCATATATTGTTAAGAGGGAAAAAGCAAAGTGGTTCATGTTGTTTATGGCATACTATATTTTGTATAAGAAGGTGAAAGAAATACTAATATATATTTACATTTTCTTATATTTTGAAATACAGAAGACAGAACCAATAAGCCCATGTGGTAAAGTGTGTGGCATTACACCACAGAGAATGAAATTATATCAAGTGACTTGAAAACATAGTATTGTGACTGTATATACCTAGTGTGATATATTGTAAGGTCAAAAGTAATCCTAACTTCATTCAATGGTTTTTCTATCACCACTGGATCAATAAACAACATTCTTATCAACGGAGAAAAGATTGAAGTTGTCAAGACTTCATTCTACTTGGATCAACTATCAACACTCATGGAAACAGCAGTCAAAAAATCAAACTACGTATTGCATTGGGCAAATCTGCTGCACAAGACCTTTCTAAAGTGTTGAAGAGGGAAGATGTCAGCTTGAGGACTAAGGTGCACCTGACCCAAGCCATGGTATTTTCAATAACCTCATATGCATGTGAAAGCTGAACAGTGAATAAGGAAGACCATAGAAGAATTGATGCTTTTGAGTTATGGTGTTGGAGGAGAATATTGAAAGTGCCATGGGTTGCCAAAAGAACCAACAGATCCGTTCTGAAAGAAGTGCAGCCAGAGTGCTCCTTGGAGGCCAGGATGGCTAAACTTTGTCTCTCATACTTCGGGCATATAGTCAGGAGGGGCGAGTCGCTGGAGAAGGATATCATGTTTGGTAAGGTGGAGGGTCAGAGAAAAAGAGGAAGACCACCAACAAGATGAATTGGCCAAGTGGCAGCATCGATGGACTCAAGCGTGGCAACAATAGTGAGGTTGGCCCAGGATCAGGCAGTGTTTCGTTCTGCTGTGCATAGGGTGGCTATGAGTCGGTACCGACTCGATGGCACCTAACAACAACAACTAATAGTGGTATTGTTGTTTTGAATATAATGGTGTGATAGAGTAGTGGTTATGAATCGAGCTGCAAACCTTAAGGTCAGCAGTTTGAAACTACCAGCCGCTCCACAGGAGAAAGATGAGGCTTTCTGCTCCCATAAAGATTTACAGCCTCAGTAACCCTATACAGGGTCGCTATGGGCCAGAACCGACTCAACGGCACTTCACAACAACGCATAATATTATAGTAAAGCAAATAAGTGATCAGATCCTTGTTAAGTGTTATCAAGTTGATTCTGACCCATAGGGACCCTGTATAGGGTTTCCAAGGAGCGGCTGGTGAGCTTGAACCAACTTTGCAGTCCAGCACATTAACCCACAGCACCACACCAGGACTCCTATTGGAGGTTATCACCAGGCAACAGGATTTTCAATATGAGAGAAATGAAACACAAATATAAAATCACAGAAGTAAATAATCTTGGACTTGACTATCAGCATGAACTTACTACTTTTGCATTTTTAGGAAAATATATACGTCACAGTCACACTCACTAAAAACAAACAACAACTATTAACTATTAACTGACTATACTGAACAATGAATGAAATAAACAAACATTTAAGTCTTTAGCCTGCATTTCTTAACCAAACATTGATGTGGGACAGCTCTTCACTACTTAGGATCCGCTGACCCTCACTGTCATCATTCAGTGATGTTGTGTGCCTGGGATGTTGTGTGCCTCCTGTGTGATTCAATAGGCACCACACAGCAACAATGATGAAGTTACCAAACAGCTCCCATGTCATTTCATAAAACCAAAGGCCCACCCTCAACCCTACAGTACCCACTAACCTCTTGAAAATATTGAAAATCATTTAAAGATTTCTATACTTCAGTGTAGTGGTTACGAATCGGGCTGCAAACCGCAAGGTCAGCAGTTCAAAACTAACAGCTGGTCCACCGGAGAAAGATGAGGCGTTCTGCTTCCGTAAAGATTTACAGCCTCGGAAACCCTGTTCAGGGTCGCTATGGGTCAGAACCGACTCGACAGCACTTAACAACAACAACATACCACAGCAAAGCATCCCTAGTTGATAGCTCCTGGCTTAGTTCTCAGAATTTCCTGGGAAAGTCTGGGAGAACTACTCAATTGTTTCCCTACCAACCACATTCATCCATCAGGGAATTTGGGCAGCAGCTTTCTTTCCTAAAACAAAATGTGCAAAGGTTGTACTGAGAACTCTCCTGTTTTAAAGCTACATCACTTTCTTTCAAGAAGGGGCCGGTTTGAGGTGTCACTTGTATACTTGAATCCCATTTTCTGTCCTCTTTTATAGCTTTGCCAGGAAAGAAAGAAGGTTTTTAAAAGAGGGAAGAATACAGAAATGCGAAAAAAAAAACAAGTACACTTTTGACAGCCTTTGAGCCTAACGAAAGCATATTGAAAATCTCTGTCTTTTTGACCTAGTCTAGTAGGGAAAAAGTTAAGACTCCCTTGGTCTAGTCAAATGTCTAAGGCAGAAAATGAGAAAGTACCAAGAAGTTTAATGAATTGCTAATCACACTGGCAGCATCTTGTTTAATACAAGGCTTACAGTCCACAATGGGCTTCACCCAAATACACACTACAGGGAGGTTATCAAAGCTGCAATTGTTAAAAAAGAGTCCTCATTATCCGAGCTCTGATAGTGTAGTAGTTATGAGTCGGGCTGCTAATCTCATGGTCAGCAGTTCGAAACTACCAGCAATTCTGTGGGAGAAAGATGAGACTTTCTGCTCCCGTAAAGCTTCACAGCCTTGGAAACCCTATGCAGGGTCCCTATGACCAGCAATTCCGTGGGAGAAAGATGAGACTTTCTGCTCCCGTTAAGCTTCACAGCCTTGGAAACCCTATGCAGGGTCCCTATGACCAGCAATTCCGTGGGAGAAAGATGAGACTTTCTGCTCCCGTAAAGCTTCACAGCCTTGGAAACCCTATGCTGGGTCCCTATGAGTCGGAACCAACTCCACGCCCACCACCATGCTCTTTGTAGCAGTGGCTGGGAGACAGGAGAGCCGAGGGGAGCTTAGACTGATGTAGGGGCAAAGGAATGAGCAAGACAACCTGGGAAAGGCTCAGCTCATGCAAACACACTCTCACATTACTGGAACCATCTCCCAAATGCCCAACCCAGAAATCAGAGCATCATCATGGCCTCCTGCTCTTCCCCTCCCTCTCCTCCCACATCCAACCATTCACAAAGTTCTGGACATTTGCTCCTACTAACAGCTCCCACATCCCTCCAGCTCTCTCTGTCTTTATTAGGGTCACCATCATTCCTTTCCTGCCTCTAGTCTTGCCTCTTCTCCAACCCTTTCTCCACATGGCAGCTAAAGAAGAAATCTGCTTTCACCTCTTTACTAAAAGGGCTTCAATATAATTCCTCAGAATACAGTTGAATCTTCAGAGGATGGCTTAAACAATTTCCAGCATCTGGCCCCTGCTGTCCTCTTCAGGTGGCTGTCTCTTAATCCCTTCATTCTATCTCCTTGTCTGTCAGTCTCTCTTTCTCTCTCTCCATGTCTCCTATCACAGACACGAATACCTCAGTCATACTGAGCTACCTCTGTGCTTTCTCTTGCCATAGGACCTTGGTACCTGCTATCCTCTCTGGCTTGACCTTCCTACTAGATCTCCTTTATCCCTTTCAATTTGCTTCTTTCATCTTCAGCACATAGGCTACCTCCTCTAAGAAGTCTCTCCTGACTTTCCCTCCACCTCTACCCATTCTCCCATGATGCACTACATGTCTCTATCTTAGCACATACGATTACTGTACTGCAGATGCACGTTCACATCTTCATCTCCCCCAACAGGCTATAAGCCCAGGAATGTTGGGAATGTGTCTTTTTATCACTGTCTTTCCAGTACCTGACATGGTAAATAACAGGTGTGCCATCTATGCTCTGGTAACGTAGTGGTTACGAATCAGGCTGCTAATTTCACAGTTAGCAGTTCAAAACTACCAGCTGTTCC
>NW_006408590.1:12178920-12179470 GCF_000296735.1 Chrysochloris asiatica
GATGGCCAAACTTCATGTCTCATACTTTGGATATATTGTCAGGAGGGACCAGTCCCTGGAGAAGGACATCATGCCTGATAAAGTGGAGGACCAGCAAAAAAAAGAAGAAGAAGGCTCTCAACAAGATAGATTGATGCTGTGTTAACAGCAATGGGCTCAAATGTAACAATTGTGAGGTTAGTGCAGGACCAGGCAGTGCTTCGTTCTGTGTGTGCACAGGATCGCTATGAGTTAGAACAAACTTGAAGACACTCAACAACAAAGATATCTATGTCTAATCCCCAGAAAGTGTGACTATATTACTTTACAAGGCAAAATGGATTTTGCAGATGTGACTAATTTAAGGATCTTGTATTGGGAAGCAGATCCTGGATTATTCAGATGGGCCCAATGTAATCACAAGGGTCCATATAAGAGGTAGCTTCTTAAGAAGTCAGAGACATGAACTTCAGCACAGTGATCCTGCTTGGTCACCTTAGAGCAGGTGGTGGGCCAGCAACGTCTGGCGCATGGGGTCCCCAGCCGATCTCCTCCCTCCCTGCCTTCCTCG
>NW_006408590.1:12179570-12185109 GCF_000296735.1 Chrysochloris asiatica
CCACCACCATGCTCTTTGTAGCAGTGGCTGGGAGACAGGAGAGCCGAGGGGAGCTTAGACTGATGTAGGGGCAAAGGAATGAGCAAGACAACCTGGGAAAGGCTCAGCTCATGCAAACACACTCTCACATTACTGGAACCATCTCCCAAATGCCCAACCCAGAAATCAGAGCATCATCATGGCCTCCTGCTCTTCCCCTCCCTCTCCTCCCACATCCAACCATTCACAAAGTTCTGGACATTTGCTCCTACTAACAGCTCCCACATCCCTCCAGCTCTCTCTGTCTTTATTAGGGTCACCATCATTCCTTTCCTGCCTCTAGTCTTGCCTCTTCTCCAACCCTTTCTCCACATGGCAGCTAAAGAAGAAATCTGCTTTCACCTCTTTACTAAAAGGGCTTCAATATAATTCCTCAGAATACAGTTGAATCTTCAGAGGATGGCTTAAACAATTTCCAGCATCTGGCCCCTGCTGTCCTCTTCAGGTGGCTGTCTCTTAATCCCTTCATTCTATCTCCTTGTCTGTCAGTCTCTCTTTCTCTCTCTCCATGTCTCCTATCACAGACACGAATACCTCAGTCATACTGAGCTACCTCTGTGCTTTCTCTTGCCATAGGACCTTGGTACCTGCTATCCTCTCTGGCTTGACCTTCCTACTAGATCTCCTTTATCCCTTTCAATTTGCTTCTTTCATCTTCAGCACATAGGCTACCTCCTCTAAGAAGTCTCTCCTGACTTTCCCTCCACCTCTACCCATTCTCCCATGATGCACTACATGTCTCTATCTTAGCACATACGATTACTGTACTGCAGATGCACGTTCACATCTTCATCTCCCCCAACAGGCTATAAGCCCAGGAATGTTGGGAATGTGTCTTTTTATCACTGTCTTTCCAGTACCTGACATGGTAAATAACAGGTGTGCCATCTATGCTCTGGTAACGTAGTGGTTACGAATCAGGCTGCTAATTTCACAGTTAGCAGTTCAAAACTACCAGCTGTTCCGCGGGAGAAAGATGAGGCTTTCTGCTCCCATAAAGATTTACAGCCTCGGAAACCCTGTACAGGTTCACTATCAGTTGGAACTGACTCAACAGCATATAACACCATCAACAAAAACATCTATGTTTATCACATGAATGAGTGAGTGGATGAATTCACAGCTTTAGGAATTGAACATTAAAGACAGTACTACTGCTTTACATTCCTTTGCCTGTACTGAGAGTGAGCTACATTATGTCACTTTTAACCATCATGGTACCACAGTCCCGTGACGACTGTCTGCTAAAATGCAGGTGTTTAACCACCTGAGCCCAGCCTGGGGTCCTCTTCCTAACTCAATCAATATGGCGGCAAGCCCAGGTCTTCTGTTTCACACTCACCTGGGTGGATCAGACAAGAGTCACACTCATTCTCCTCGTTCCGACAGCAGGGGATGGTATAACCCACGACTTCCTTCCTCCCAGGGCAGACACACTCAATCTGATCATATTCACAACACTCTCGGCACATGATGTTCCATTCAGCTCCAGGGCAGGCTTCATTAATGACCGTATACTCTGCAAAGGAAAAGCAGCAAGTGAGGCCCTCGGTCCTGGTAGAAGTGGTGAGGTCTATATGCCGCAGGTCCTGTCCTGCTGAGATGTAGCCTTGTGTTATTACAAATGTGTTGCTCTGTCTGCAGGACAGAGCAAATCCATATGGATTCTTCCTGGACCCGATCTCCAGAGTAGAATAGAGATGCTCAACACCATCATTTTGAATACAGAGAGAACATGCTAGAACTGCCATCCAATTTCATTTTCTTTATCTTAAAAAAGGGAACACTGGTAGCGTAGCAGGTTACACGTTTTTCTTCTAACCACAAGGTCAGTAGTTCGAATCCACCAGCCACTCAGTGGGAGAATGATGAGACTTTCTGCTCCTATAAATAAAAGATTTACAGCCTCAAAAACCCTATACAGGGTCGCTATGAGTCAGAACTGACTGGCCTCACATAGCAGCAGCTGTAACCTTAAAAAAAAGAGTCTGGTGTGGTGCAGTAGGTTAAGCACAGGTCGGTGGTTCAAACCCACCAGCGCAACTTGGAAATCCTATACAGGGTCGCTATGAGTCAGAACCTACTGACTCAAAAGTACTTAACAAGAACAACCATCTAAAAACAGGAACCAGGGTAGTGTAATGGGTTATGCATCTTGCTGCACATGGCAAGAGCAGTATTTTTTTAAAAAAAGAAGAGAAATCATTCTTTATTAATACATAATCTAAGTAGACTGACACTAGGACAATTACGTCATTGATAAGCACATGTACATCTCTTAGGGGTCTGAACTAGGTTGAATAGTACCGCCCCCCCCCCAAACATTCTGACCCACCTGGAACCTAGCAATGTGTTCTTATTTGGAAATAAGGTCTCTGCAGATATAATCAGTTAAGATGAGGCCACGGGGCATTAGGGTAGCCTCTAAATCCAATTGTCTGATGTCCTTCAAAGATGAAGAGAAAGAGAGAGTGACCACCATTTGACAACAGAGGCAGAGATCAGAATGATGCAGCTACAAACCAAGGAGTGCCAAGGATTGCCAGCAACCACCAGAAAGAAGAAACAGGCAAGGAAAGGTGCTTTTCCAGAGTCTTCAGAGGAAGCATGACCCAGGGACACCTTGATGGTAGACGTGTAGCCTTCAGAACTGTAGAGAATAAAGTTCTGTTGTTTAAAACCACTCAGTGTGTGGTGCTTTGTTGCAGCTGTCCTAGGGAATGAACACCGACCCACGCTCATTTCTATTTTTGTCAGGGTACATCAGACCACCAGTTATAGCACTGCACAACTCCCGGGGGTGAGGTGGACGGGTGCCATTCGATTGCGTGACCATATATTACTGTCTAAGCATGTGGGCCATGCAAAAAGTTAGGAGACCACTCTATTTACCAGGCCATTCAAGTGCATGGCTGGTTGCCAAGTAGAAATGATATCATTTCCTCCAAACTTGGATCTTTGATTCCACAGCATGCCGTTCTCATGGTATCTTTAAAGTTAAAACCAACAGGAAAGACAAAAACTACCTTAATTAGTATGGATGGGACAATTTCAATGTTTTACCAGGGTGAACTCATTAACAAAGTTTCATTCAGTTCCCCAAATACAACCGGGAGTTCTTTTCCGTGTGAGAAACAAAAATAAAAAGCAAAGGTATTCCTTTCTGGGTAAGATTTTTTTCTCTCTCTCTCTTTAACTTTTATGTTTTTAAATATACCTAAAGTAAATGAAAATGAAAAACCATCTGGCAAAATCTATAAGAGGAATCAGCTTGATGCTTCCCAGAGGAACCTAAGCTAAGAAACAAACCTTCTGGTCTCGATTGGTTCTCTTTTATTCGCACTCTTCATTTCTAAAAATTATGCATAAAAGCAACAATTGAGGTGAAACGGGTCAGATATTTGAGGAAGAATGTGAAACTTGAGGTCCCAGTAAAGCCTTCCCTGGAAACCCCAAGGCAGGGATCCCCAGCATGCTTTGCAGGCCACTTAAGCCGACTCTAACATTTGTGCTGGCTCTAAAGTCATCAATTTCATAGTTTAATTTGATATTTTCCTCAGCAAATTTAGAGGTCTGACCTAGGGTTAACCAGTTAACTAGTTGCCATCAAGTTGATTCCAACTCACAGCCACTCAGTGGGAGAATTATGAGGCTTTCTGCTCTTATAAACAAAGATTTACAGCCTCATGTATGTTAGAGAAGACCTGTGCTCTATAGAGTTTTCAATGGCTAATTTCTCTGATGTTGGAGAAGAATCTTAAAAGGACCGTGGACCGCTACAAGAACAAACAAATCTGTGTTGGAAGAAGTTCAGCCAGAAGGTTCCTTGGAAGCCAGGATGGCAAGACTTTGTCTCATACTTCAGACATGTTGTCAGGAGGGCCCAGTCCCTGGAGAAAGGCATCATGCTTGGTAAAGTGCAAGTGAGAGCAAAAGAGGAAGCCCACCAATGAGATGGACTGGCACAGTGGCAGCAGCAATGGACTCAAGCTTAACACTGATTGTGAGGATGCCACAGACCAGGCAGCATTTTGTTCTGTTGTGCACAAAGTCTCTATGAGTTGGAACTGACTCTAACAACAACAACAATTTTTCTGAAGTAGATTGCCTGGACTTTCTTCAGATGTATCTCTCAAATCTTCAACCTTTCAGTTAGCATCCAGACCACACAGGGACACAATGCTGACCACTGTTAATTTGCTAAGTGAAGACATTTAAAGAAAGTACCAATACCTATTCTCAGCCTCAGGGCATAAAAACATTCTAGCATTACAAACAAGAGCCACCTGCACACAACTTTCTCAAACAAAGTGGCTGGTGCATTTGAATCACTGGCCTTTTAGTTAGCTGTCTAGTACTCAATCCACTGTTCCACCAAGCCTCCTTAATTCCCTAAAACATTTCCTTTGGCCTTTCTCTTGTGTCAATAAGGAAGCCCACCTCTACCTTCTATAACCCATCACATTAACTTTCTAGGTAGGTATGTTGTTGTTTCCACCACTTGTCTGTCAGTTTGTTGCACTGTGGTGGCTTGTGAGTTGCCGTGAAAGCTATGCCACAGGTATTTTAAATACCAGCAGGGTCACCCATGGTGGACAGGTTTCAAATGAGCTTCCAGACAACAACAGACTAGGAAGAAGGAGTGACAAACTACTTCTGAATATTTAGTCACTGAAAACCTTATGAATAGCAGAGAAACACTGTCAGATATAATGCCGGAAAATGAGCCCTTAGGTTGGAAGGTACTCAAAATGCAACTGGGGAAGAGCTGCCTCCTCAAAGTAGGGTTGATCACGATGGACTAAAGCCCGTGTAAGTAAAGCCCGTGGGACCTTCATTTGCTGATGGGACACAACTCAAAACAAAGAGAAACAGTTGTAAACATCCATTAATAATCAGAACATGGAATGTGCAAAGTATGAATCTAGCAAAATGGGAAATTGTCAAAAATGAAATGGAACACATAAACATCCATATCTTAGGCATTGTTGTTGTTACGTGCCATCGAGTCGGTTCCGACCCATAGCGACCCTGTACAGGGTTTCCAAGGAATCTTAGGCATTAGTGAGGTGAAATGGACTAGTATTGGCCATTTTGAATCTGACAACCACATGGTTTACTATGCCAAGAATGACAAATTGAAGAGAAATGGTGTTGCATTCAATGTCAGAAAGAATATATCCAGATTAGTCATGAGGTACAACGCTGTCTGTGATAGGATAATATCTATGTGCCAACAGGGAAGACCAGTTAATACTACTATTATTCAAGTTTATGCACCAACCACTAAAGCCAGTGAAGATGAAATAGAAGAATTCTACCAACTTCTTCTATCTGAAATTGATCAAACTGCATTCAAGATGTATTGATCATTACTGGTGATTGGAATGCAAAAGTTGGGAACAAAGAGGAAGGATCAGTAGTTGGAAAATATGGCCTTGGTGATAGAAATGATGCTGGAGATCACATGATAGAATTCTGCAAAACCAATGATTTGTTC
>NW_006408590.1:12188349-12196449 GCF_000296735.1 Chrysochloris asiatica
AAAAAAAAAAAAAAAGAAGTCAGAGACAGAAAAGGAGATATGGCAATGGAAAAAGATGTTGGGGTGATGTGTTTTAAAGATGGCAGGAGGGGGCATGAGTCAAGAACTGCAGAAGCCTCCAGAAACTGGATATGGCAAGGAAATGGATTCTCCCCTTGAGCACTGAGGAAGAGCACAGTCCTGAGACACCTGACTTTAGCCTCTGAAGACTCATTTCAAAAGACTACTCTGTCTTGGAAAAAGTTCAGTCAGAATACTTCTTGGAAGCAAGGATGGACAGACTTTGCCACTCACACTGTGGACGTGTTATCTACCAGGAGGGACCAATTTCTAGAGAAGAGCATTGTACTTACTAAAACAGAGAGCTAGGGAAGCAAAGGAAGACCCACAACAAGATAAATTGGCTGGAATGGTGGGTTCAAACACAGCAATGACTTTAAGGATGGTGCAGGATTGGAGAACATCGCCCTCTATTATACACAAGGTTGCTATGAGACAGAACCAACTCAATAGCACCTAACTACAACAGCACCAACAAAGGCTCAGCTCAAACTTCTGACCTCCTGAACTGTAAGATAACAAATGTTGTATTTGAAGCCATTGAGTTTGTGGTAATTTGTTATAGCAGCAATAGGAAGCTAAAACACTCCCTTCTCAACAAAAAGGTTAATCCACAGCAATCATTCTGTGCCTCAGTTTAGCCACCAAGAACAATGCCAAGAGCGTGAGTGAATTGATTCAGTCTTTCATTCCATACGTATTTATTGAGTACAGGCTGTGGCATTGTGGATTAAAGCACTGGACTGCAAAGTTGGTTTGAACCACAAGGGTCAGCACTGGACTGTGAACCACAAGGTCAACAGTTTCAACCCACCAGCAGCTCCTTCGAAACCCTATACAGGGCCACTATGGATCAGAACTGACTCAATGGCACTTAACGACAGCTATGTTCTAAGCAGGCCACTGGTGCGCGGATACAATGGAGAGAAAAATGAACACCATCCCTGCCCTGGCAAAGCTTACATCTTACAAGAGGAGGAGATCAAACGATGACAAGAATTAAATGCCATGAGTATGAATGGATATCTATGAAGGAACATTAGCACTGAACCCACAAACATCACAGGGTTACCCAGCCAGTTCCCATCAAATTTATTCCAACTCATGGTGACCCCACATGTGTCAGAGTACAACTATGGCCTACAGTGTTTTCAGGGGCTGATTTTTTTTTTTAAGTAGCTTGCCAAGTGTTTTTCTGAGGTGCCTTTGGGTGCTAACCTTATGGTTAGTAGCAAAGTTCATTAACCATTTCTACTAACCAGAGACTCCTCACGTGGTTATGATTGTTTAAATAAAATCACAAAGTAGTTTGCAAAGATAAGTGTACTTCCCAAGGATACAGAGGTGATGGGTGGAGTGGATGGTTTCATGATTTGGCCTCTTCTCCTTTGGATTGGCACGTTCCCTGTCCATTTTTCTCTGCCAGCTTGAGCAGAAACAAGAAACTATCCTCAAAACAGAAATGAATGAAATATTTAACGGAAATATGCCAATGAGCAACATTTTAAATTGACCAGAAAACATTAAAAATGTAATCAGCAGCCAGAGCAAACTTGTGGATTTTTCTCTCTATTTATTAGAAATATCTTTGAAGAAAGGCATAAGGTCATTTAGCTTCAGCTATACAAATTTCTGGAAATTTCAATATGGCACTGAAGGCTAGTTCTAGAAACCAGGATTAGAGAAGCATCAATAGAAATAGAAAATTCAGAATGTTTTCATATATGTGTATTAAGGCAGTTCAGCATTTCTTTAGTCAAAGTACTGATATATTCTTTATGTAATTTCATCTTGAAAGTGACTCAGTGAGAATTAAAAATAAAATCACCTAGTCTGTCTTGTTCACTTTGCCAGTGAGAGATGGGCTCAAGAAGGAAGAGTTGATCCTATCTGTTGAAGAAAAGCGAAATACCAAAGAAGTGGTTTTTAGGGAATTAATTCTGAGGGAAAGAGGAAGTCTTCAGAATCCCAGGGCTGGGCAGGAGGTAAACAAGCCTGCTGCTTAGGGGAAACAGTCTGGACAATTTCCAGCTTTGCCAGTTAGTTTCCAGAGTTAAGGAAAGTTTACTTTGCCTTTCATGGTTAAATACAAAGTCTTATAGAGTACTGGTGTAGGATAAGAACTAGACCACTAACTGCAAGGTCAGAAGTTCAAACCCACCAGTTGCTCCTAGGAAACTACACAGGGTAGCTCTGAGTCACTTAATACTTAACAATAAAACATAAAAACAACAGATGAGTTTTATCTAATCAGTGGTACCCAGGAAATAAAGCACAATGAATTCAGACATCATCACCTTGAGATAAACCAGGGCTTCAAATTGGTTCTGTCCTATTCACCCCACTGCTGAGATTTTGCATTTCTTCCCAAGATTTGTGGTTAAGTGCCATGGAATTGGCTTTGACTCATAGCGAGGGCTTCCAAGGAGCAGGTGGTGGGTTTGATATGCCCGATTGCAGTTAGCTGCTCAGTGCTCATCCTACAGTGCCACAGCAGGGCTACGGACATACTAAATCAGAATCTACATTTCAACATCCCCAGGAATATATGCATCTACATTCTTACATGCTTATAGCTACAAGAATCACCTGGAAATCTGGTCAAATTGTAGATTCTCATTCAGTAATATGGGAAGTGAATGTGCAAATTCTCAACAGAGGTTGATCCATAAGGAACCAGTTCAAAGCCCTGAGATAGCCGAGATCAATTAAGCCTATGATCACAAATGCAAAATCGAGTGGACAGAGTTCTGGGTACCACACACTTTATATATCACTAAGTTTTCCATCAGATTTTTTTCTTTAATAAAACAATGCACTTTTTCTATTTAAAAAATAAATCTGTTTCTGTGTGTGTGTGAGAGAGAGAAAGCTCTGAAAAAGATCATTAAAAAACATTCGGAATTCAATAGTGAGTTATTGTTATCATGACTAATTGCGATCATCACAACTGTAAAGGTAGAAGTTGTGAAACAAAAAGGAGGGAATAGTTCATCTTACATTCTATGAACAGAGGATTCAAGAACCCTCAGGAAAGAAGAGCATGAGTGGAACATAGGGGCCTAACCAGAGCAGCAGTGACACCAGAGATGAGGACATGGAGAGAGGGAGCAGCTAAGGACTCAAGACTCATGGAAAGAGAAAAGCTATGTGCTAACAGCCAGGAGGCTGGCTTGAAAAATGTACCCTTTGGTTGTTTAAACAATTATATATTCCTGCATGTTTTTGTGTATTTAAAAAAAAAAAAAAAAAGGGAATAGAAGCAAATTCTGTTAATCAGTGATGCATGGAGGGGACTGTAATCATTGCAATGAAACAGAATGCGATGGGTTGAGTGCAAAGCCATGTAAACTATCACTCACTTCACAATGAAAGCTTTAGAACAAAACAAAAAAAGCATTCAGAAATGTCCTTAACATTTTGGTGTGTATCCATCAAGCCTTTCTTTCAATGTTCATACATACTCACATGTGTTGATGTAGTTGTATCACCTAGGGATGCTAACTGAAAAGTTGGAGGTTCAAGTCCACCCAGAGATGCTTCAGAAGAAATGCCTGGAGATTCCAAGCAAACCAACCATTGAAAGTCCTGTGGATTACAGTTTTCTACTTTGACACACATGAGGTTGTCATGAGTTAGAACTGACTCAATGTGAACTGATTATGTGTTGTTGAATCAGTTCCAACCCATAGCAACCCTGTATAGGGCTTCCAAGACTGTAGATCCGTTGTTGTTGTTAAGTGCTGTTGAGTTGGTTCCAATCCATAGTGACCCTATATAGGGTTTCCAAAGAGCAGATGGTGAGCTTGAACCGCCGACCTTGTGGTTCAAACTAACTTTGCAGTCCAGCGCATTAGCCCATAGTGTCACATCAGGAGCAGAAAGCCTCATCTTTCTCTCTTGGAGCGGTTCAAACTGCTGACCCTGTGGTTAGCAACCCAATGCGTAATCCACTAAGCCACCAGGGTTCCTTCAACTAGAATAGGAATATAGGTAAATATCGATGCATGAGGGTTTCATGCCTCTTAAGATATTTTGTTTAGAAACTGCTTTTTCCCCTTTATCATGGGCATATTCCCTTTACATTGAAGGCTCTTCAAATGGGATTTTAAGTTACTGCATAATTGT
This sequence comes from Chrysochloris asiatica, assembly GCF_000296735.1. Taxonomy (NCBI): domain Eukaryota; kingdom Metazoa; phylum Chordata; class Mammalia; order Afrosoricida; family Chrysochloridae; genus Chrysochloris; species Chrysochloris asiatica. The sequence goes on from NW_006408590.1 coordinate 12,192,538, forward strand.
CCTTTGGATGAAAGTACCCCACCTACTTCTTTAATAATGGGTGGCTCTTTAGGATAAGCACTGAATAGCAATGGTTTGAACCTCAAGGTCAGCAGTTCAAACTCACCAGCCACATCTCAGAAACCCTATGAGGATTACTATGAATCAGAACCAACTTGGTGGCAGTTAACAACAATAAGCAAATATCAAGGGAGTCTCAAAGGGTTTTTGCATCATAAGCTTTGCCCAAAATCTTCTCTTAGCTGGCACATTGAGGAGCAGCTATCCTGGAATCCTCTATGCAGAATCGGGAGGCGGGGGTGGGGGGTGGGGGTCCCGGTAATTGGGTCAGCTTTGGTTCTTCCAGAATTTACTTTGGAAAAGACATTTAACCTCTTAGTCCTATTTTATCAGTGGGAATGCCAAGGCAATGACAACAAAGCTGACCAGGTGGCACAGGATAAAACTTTCATATCTTTGATGAACGAGTGAATGAATTTTTTAAAAAACTGACCGGCAGTGGTGCCAACATCATCAGCATTTACATATTTCCTCACCAGTTTGACAGTTTGCTTTAAGGATACTCTCTTTTCATTGCTGACAAGATAGAGAAACATCAAGGGCCTTACCTATACAGAGTGGAAAAGCAATTATGTGTCCAAAGCATAATCTCTGTGAGACTGGACGGTCCATTCTAAGGCAATAGGTCATAGTGGTTGTTAGGGTCTCCCTGGAAAGTCTCTGAGGATACTGTATGAAAACAATGGTTAGCCTGTCCCACACCTAATCAAAACATCAGTTTTCAGACTAAAGACCCAGGCTGAGAATACACCCCAATGTTGCAAAGGAAGGCATTTTTATGATGTGCCTACTCCTCCCTGCATCTGACCATATAGAATTAAAATTTAAGCTGAGATTTTTACTGTATTGTCATTTTACAAACCATATGAGTGAGACCAGAGGGAAGAGAGAGGAGACATACATCAGAGATACGGAATTGGGCAGCTTGGGCTCCTCACTCACTCCCACTCACCACCCACCACCTCTTGTGCTGTCGGAGCTCATCATAGCCAAGTCGATCCCGCACTCGGCACTGTTGACAGCTGGAGCTTCTGGCTGCGTGGGGCTGATGACAGACAGCCAAAGTCCAGACAGGAATGATGGAGCTGGGGGAACGCTCATCCAGGCCCTTAGTGACTCCATGTCTCCTCCGGAGTCTTTGGCTGTGGATATATCTGAGAGCTATTGTGTGATGAAGTGGCCCTCAGTCCAAGCCTGGCTAGGTTCCCAGTCTCAGTGACCTTTCTCCTCTCCTTCTCATGGTCCCGCGTGTAAATGACAAAATGATGACTGGAGAGTCAGGTCTCCATCACCCTCTTGAGATATCAGGAGTGAGAAAACTTTCCATGGATTCCCTGGGAACCTAGTTTTTAGTATCAGGTACATTTGTGGGAGATGGTGGTTATACGCCATTGGGTCAGTTCTGACTCACAGCGACCCTGTATAGTGTTTTTGAGGCTGTAAATCTTTACAGGAGCAGAAAGTCTCATCTTTCTCCTGTGGAGCAGTTGGTAGATTCGAACTGCTGACCTTTTGATTAGCAGCTCAGGTGACTTTGTCACTTCCTTCCCCTCCTCATCCTGCCCTATACCACATTGTTCATGCTGGGGTTCTTTATAAAGCTGCTCTGTTCCATGGGAACAGCACCCACTAGGAACCACCTGTGACCTTGGCACATACCAGCTCACTGAATCCTCACAACCACCCTTCAAAATAGCTATTATTTTATTCATTTAGCAAATGAGAAAACTACAGAAATGACAGGGCAAATGAATTGCCCCCAGCCACAGAGATTTCAAGTAAAAGAAAAAAGACCAGATATCAGCCAGCTCTTTCTGGAATCAAAGTTGTGTCCTTTCCAACAAGCAATTTGAAATCTCAAGAGCTCTCACACCTTGAACTTTTTAGATTAGGACTAGGAGTGCAGTGGAGGTAAAAATACACAGCTTTGGAATCAGACTGCCCACCATTTACTAATGGCCTAGAATGAATCTGTTTACTTTCTGATGCCTTAGTTTTCTCATTGTGAAATGTACGTAATTATAACCCGTCAAGGAGTCCAGATGTGGTGCTATGGGTTAATGCACTGGGCTGCAAACTCAGTTTGAACCATGAGGTCGGCAATTCAAGTTCACCAGCCACTCCTTGGAAACCCTATACAGGGTCGTTATGGGTCAGAACTGACTCGACAGCACTTAACAACAACAATAGCACTTCATGGTTGTAAAGAATACAAGAACTAATGAATGTAAAGTGTTTTGCAAAGCACTAAGCAAACATCAGATGTTACTGCTATCTGTATGTTTCAGATCAGTTACTATACTTGAGGTCAGCCCACAGTCCATTCAGAACAGGACCCTGCTTCTAATAGCAGTACCAGTGGAAAGTTTAGGCAAGGCACTGTTGTACTCTGAAATCCCCACAAAAGGTGTTCCAGGGAAAAATAAAAGCAAACACTTCTGAAGAATTTTTCTACATGAAGACACGATTGTTTTAAGTTCTTCACCTTTATGAACTCATTTAAGTCTCACAGCAATCCCGTGAAAGAGGTACAATAAGCAGGCCCATTTTACAGATAAGAAAATAGGTAAAAGAGAGATTCAATAATATGCCCACGATCTCACAGGTAATAAACAGCAGAGAGAAGACTCAAACCCAGTCAGTCTAGTTCCAGGGTCAGAGTGTTTTCCCACCATGCTTTTTTGGGCTCTCAGATCATGTAGGGTTCCAAAGGGCAACAATAACGTATACTGAGAGTTTGCTACGAGTCAGGCATTGTTTCTATCACCTGGACCATATTTTCCAACTACAGATCCTTGCTGTTTGTTTCCAACATTTGTATTCCAGTTATCAGTGATTAGAAATATATCTAGATTGCATGTTTGATCAGTTTCAGACTGAAAAGGTTGGTGGAATCCTTCCATTACATCTTCACTGGCTTTAGTGGTTGGTGAGTAAATATAAATAATAGCATATTAACTGGTCTTCCTTATAGGCATATGGATATTATCCTATCATAGACATCACTGTACTTCAAGACAGATCTTGAAATGCTCTTTTTAATGATGAATGCAACACCATTTCTCTTCAGTTTGTTGTTCCTGGCACAATAAATCATATGATTGTCCAATTCAAAATGACTAATACCATTCCATTTCAGCTCACTAATGCCTAAGATCCCAGTCTTTATGCATTTCATTTTTGATGACTTCCAATTTTCCTACCACCACTCATCTGTCAGTTAGTCGTACTGTGGTGGCTTGTGATTTGCTGTGATTCGGAAAGCTATGCCACAGGTATTTTAAATACCAGCAGGGTCACCAATAGAGGACAGGTTTCAGATAAGCTTCCAGAAGAAGACAGACTAAGAAGAAAGAGTGACAAACTACTTATAAATATTTAGTCACTGAAAACCTTATGAACAGCAGAGAAACACTGTCAGATATAGTGCCAGAAAATGAGGCCCTCAGGTTGGAAGGCACTCAAAATGTGACTGGGGAAGAGCTGCCTCCTCAAAGTGGATTTGACTGTGATAACGTGAATGTAGTAAAGCTCGTGGAAGAAAAACCCATGGCACCTTCATTTGCTGATGGGGCACAACTCAAAGCGAAGAGAAACAGCTATAAACATCCATTGAAAATCACAACATGGAATGTATGAAGTATGAAGCTGGGAAACTTGGAAATTGTCAAAAATGAAATGGAATGCATAAATATCGATATCTTAGACATTAGTGAACTGAAATGGACTGGTAGTAGCCATTTTGAATCTGACAACGACATGGTTTACTATGCAGGGAATGACAAATTGAAGAGGAATGGTGTTGCATTCATTGTCAAAAAGAACATATCCAGATCAGTCATGATGTACAAT
>NW_006408590.1:12198589-12231357 GCF_000296735.1 Chrysochloris asiatica
GAATAAGGAAGACCATAGAAGAATTGATGCTTTTGAGTTATGGTGTTGGAGGAGAATATTGAAAGTGCCATGGGCTGCCAAAAGAACCAACAGATCTGTGCTGGAAGAAGTGCGGCCAGAGCGCTCCTTGGAGGCCAGGATGGCTAAGCTTCGTCTCTCATACTTTGGACATATTGTCAGGAGGGACCAGTCTCTGGAGAGGGATATCTTGTTTGGTAAGGTGGAGGGTCAGAGAAAAAGAGGAAGACCCCCAACGAGATGGACTGGCCAAGTGGCAGCATTAATGGACTCAAGCATGGCAACAGCAGTGAGGTTGGCCCAGAATCAGGCAGTGTTTCATTCTGCTGTGCATAGGGTCACTATGGGTCGGGACCAACTCAATGGCACCTAACAACAACAACAATTTTCCTAAATTTATACTTTGTATATTCCACATTCTGATTATTAATGGATGAGATTGCAGCTGTTTCCTCTCATTTTGAGGTCTGCCCTATCAGCAAATGAAGGCTTTGCACCATTCACATCATTAAGGTCAATATTGAGGACACAGCTCTCCTCCAGTTGTATTCTAAGTATGTTCCAACCTGAGGGGCTCATCTTCCAGCACTACATCAGACAAGGTTCCACTGCTACTCATAAGCTTTTCAGTGGCTAACCATTCACATGTGGTCTGACTCCCCTTCCTAGTCTGTCTTCCTCTGGAAGCTCATCTGTAACCTGTCCACCATGGGTGACCCTGCTGGTATTTAAAATACTGGTGGTATTGCTTTCAGAATCACAGCAACACACAAATCACCACAGTAGGACAAACTGACAGACCTACGGCAGCTGTGAAAATCAGAGCCTAGGAAAAGCTGTACTATAGGGAGGCTGTGAGTTGGAATTGATTTAAAGGCACCCAACAGCAACAACCATTATTGTCTGCAAAATAAAAATCCATCAGCTCCTTGGCTGGAATACAGATGGCTAAGTAGGTGAAGACCAGGAGCAATAATGTCTCCTCCAGAGGCACGCGTTGTCAAGTAATCTGATCATGTTTGTATCTGGCATTCTGGGCTCCTCCCTTTGATTCCAGATTTCCTAGGCTTTTTTCTGTAATTCTCCCATTTTAGACTCCATTAAACAGGGCATACCTCACCTCCTGCTGCTTCGCTGTAGAAATAGCAATTCCACATCCTTAGTCCAGGGAATAAAAGGCGAACTCTAGCATCTGGGAAGAGTCCCCAGTTGTTATTATCCTTGACAACTGTGGTGCTGAAAATCCTGGAAGGACAGCTGCACCTGGTTTATATCAAATGTTGGGAATATGAGCTGAATAGGTCTGGGGTTTTATTATGATTATTATTAGCATTGGTTACTGAAAAAATAATTTCATAAAACAGTGCATCTAACAGTACCTGGCAATAAAACTCAGCAATTATTATGGCAATCCAAGCATTAGAGTGGCTATATTAAAAACATCAAATTTAAGCTATGCCCTAAAAACTCAATCTGGTTTTCCCCTGATCCAGGAATTCCATAAATGAGCCCATCTACACCCTGTCTCCTACAGTTTGAAACATTCTCTCTGAGTCAGAGCCCATTAGGACAGCAGAGGGGTCTTGGTCTGCTTCTTTGTTATGAGTTTCAAGAGTTAAGCCACTGTCTTCACATCCAGGTTCCCTGATGACAGGCAGAAGGCCCACTTTCCTTCCACCAAAGGCAGCTGGCCAACAACAGATGTCAAGTGTAGAGCGATGTTCCGGGAGGGTGATGCATTTGTAATGGTATGTCTGATGGGTCCCTAAGTCCTGAACTGGCAACAGCTTCATTATAGTTACCTCCTCCGACTCTCCAAGTTAGAACAAGATGAAGGGGAATTTCATTTCGCCTTAGATTCATGGTTGACTTCACAACAGGTGTGACATGTCTTCTTCAGAATGTAGGCTTTGGGTGGGGTGGGGGGTCCTTTGGAATTTGGGGTACAGCATCATTGACCCAGAGTCACCCAGAGTCATGCAAGGCATGGTCTCCTGATTCCCTGCAAGAGCCTGTCCTCAGCCCGATTTCAAACATGGTGACACTGAGGTACAGCATGTGGAAGGCATTTCCCCTAAGGCTGGAACGTAGGTGCATAAGAAAACGAAGGGGACAAAGTAAGTCAAAAGAGACTTCCATCTGGTGAATTACTAGAGTTTTCTGGTTTTTTGTTTTTTCCTGACACAGAGTCACAAGTGGACCTCAAGATGAAAACACGAAGTATTGCTCCTTCTCAATATCCTTTTAAAAGTTCCAGTAATAGGAAAAAATGGAGCAGGGAGGAGAGGAATAGGAGATGACCAATTCTCTGAGTGGTTCCTTTTTGCCAAGCACAATACTAAATGCTTTAAATGGATTATTTCATTTAATACCCACAATAAACTATGGCACAGCCACTATTATCCTCAACCTACAGATGAGAAGGGAATAAGGGCACACTGCAGAGGTTAGGAAGCTTGCCCAAGAAAACTAGTTATGTTTTAAGCCATAATACTCTACACATCCCATACCCACACACTGAATAATCATCCTCACTTTTATTCGTCTATGTGGATGCATATGCAAGACTGAAAACATCACTATCAAGAACTCTGTATCAAAGATGAGCCCCATAAATATGATAAAAGAGAGCTAAGTCTTTGCTGAGAAGGCCAAGGGTTACCACTTTGGTGGAATGTCCTCTAATGGAACAGCTGGTTTTATTCCTCATCCATTACTGCTGTAAGTCATCCAATCTGCAACATGTCTGGGCAGAAACCATGTTGCATGACAACAAGAACAATATTTATCAGAGGCAGGGGGTAAAAAAACAGTCCCAGAAACAGTAAACAGAGAGACAATGAACAGCTCAAACTCATGTGCTGTCTCTATGGGACACAACCCAATGTAAACAACCCAGACCACTTCCAGGCTGTGCAAACCAGGGTCACGGGTGATGGCTTTGCCAGACACCTGGCATGCAAAAGGGTTAAAAACAAGAAATTGGAGGAGGGTGGCGAGGGGTGTGGGGTGGTGCTGAGAGTGCAAGGATGGTGGGGATGGTGGTAATGAAGCGTGGGGGTAGTGAGAGGATGATGGGGATGAATGTAAGGGGGTGATGGAGGTAAGGGGGATGGGGTGGGAGTGGTGAGGGTTCTGGGGGTACTGAAGGGGCTGGTAGGTGGGTGTGCTGGGGGTGTGCTAGGAGAAGGGGGACTATAATTAGGGTTGCACAGGCCTCAGACTCTGCACCCCTAGAAATTAGAAAGGTGTTCAAATATTCAGTTTATTTTTGAAGGCTCCCTTTCAACATGGCTGATACCAAGAGCAAAATGTAATTGTTAAGGAGTAGAAATGTCATGGATTGAATTGGGCACCCACAAAATTTATGTTTAAGTCATTACGTACTAACTCCTAGTTTCTGATGGTTGCTGGTGATCTTTGCTAAGGGAAAGAAAGACCCATGTGAGGACCCATCTACCAGCAAAGACCACCATGGCTCACCAGCAATCAGCAGAAACTAGAAGAGAGGCCCACAGAAAGAATCAACATGGCTGAAACCCTGATTTGGAATTTTAGCCTCCCGAAGAGTGAGAAAGTCAATACTTGTTCTTGAAAGCCTCCGCCTGTAATATTTTATGTTGTTATGGCAGCACCAGGAAGTTAAGTCATGGCGCTGATCAGCACCTCCTATCCCAGAACTGCCACAGCACAGCATCATCAGTTCTGACTCATAGCAACCTTATGCACAACAAAATGAAATATAATGCCTAGTCCTGTGCCATCCTCATAATTGTTGTTAAGTTTCAGTACGTTGATGCTGCCACTGTGACACTCCATTTTACAAAGCATGATGTCCTACCCCAGGGACCGCTCCCTCCTGACAACATCATGGCTTCTGAGGAGTATTCTGGCTGTGCTTCTTCCAGACAGGTTTGTTTCTTTTTATGGCAGTCCATGGTACTTTCAATATTCTTTGCCAACACCATAATTCAAATTCATCAATTCTTCTATGGCCTGCTTTATTCACTGTCCAACTTTTACATGCATATGAGACTATTGAAAATACATGGCTTCAATGAGGCGCACCTTAGTCCTCAAATTGACCTCTTTGCTTTTGAATACTTTAAAGAGGTCTGTGCGGCAGATTTGTCTAATGCAATTCATCATTTGATTTCTTCACTACTGCTTCCATGAGTGTTGATTGTATATCCAAGCAAATTGAAGTCCTTGACAACATCAAAATTTTCTCCATGTGTGGGTCCAGTTGTGAGATTGTTTTCTTTACATTGCGGTATAATGCATCCTGAAGCTATAGCCTTTGATCTTTAGTAGTATTTTAAGGCCTCTTTGCTTTCAGCAAGCAAGGTTACATCATCTGCATATCACAGGTTGCTAAAGAGTCTTCCTCCAATCCTGATGCCATGTTCTTCTTCATATAATCCAGTTTCTCAGATTATTTGTTCAATATACAGATTGAATAAGTATGGTGAAAAGATACACTCCTAGCACACACCTTGCTTGATTTTAAACTGTTCAGTGTCCCCTTGTATTAAACAACTGACTCTTGGTCAATGTACAGATTCCTCATGAGTATAATTAAGTTTTCTGGAATACCCATTTTTCACAATGTTATCCATAGTTTGTCATGATCCACAGTCAAAACTCTGCATAGTCAATAAAGCACAAGTAAACATCTTTCTGTTATTCTCTGCTTTCAGCCAAGATACATTTGACGTTAGCAATAATATTCCTAGTTTCATATCCCTTTCAGAATCCAGCTTGGATTTCTGATAATTCTCTGTTGATGTAGCCATTTTTGAATTATCTAAATCAAAATTTTACTTAAATGTGACATTAATGATATTGTTTGATGGTTTCTGCATTCTCTTGGGTCACCTTTCTTTGGAATGAGCACAAATATGGATCTCTTCCAATTGGTTGGCCAGGTAGCTGCATTTCAAATTTCTCAGCATAGATCATTGAGTGCCTCCAGAGCTGCATGAGTTTGTTGAAAGATCTCAATTTGTATTCCATTAATTCCTGGAGTCTTGTTTTTCATCAATGCCTTCATTATGCCTTGGACTTCTTCCTTCAGTACTATCACCTCTTGATCATATGCTACCTATTGAAATGGTTGAACATTGACCATTTCTTTTCAGTACAGTAACTGTATATTCCTTCCATCTTCTTTTGATGCTTTCTGCATAGTTCAATATTTTGCCCACAGAATCCTTCAATACTGCAATCTAGGCTTGAGTTTTTGTCTTTAGTTCTTTCAGCTTGAGAAATGTTAAGCAAGTTCTTCCCTTTTGGTTTTCTAACTCCAGGCCTTAGCACATTTCATTGACTTTGTCTTCTTGAACTGCCCTTTGAAATTCTTCTGTTCAGCTCTTTTACCTTCTCATTTCTTCCATTTGCTTTCACTTCTCTACACTCAAGTGTAAGTTTCAGAGTCTTCTGACATCCATTTGGGTCTTTGTTTTCTTTCTTGTCTTCTTAATGACCTTTTGCTTTCTTCCCATATGATGTTCTTGATGCCATTCCACAAATGTTCTAGTCTTCAGTCATTAGTGTCTAATGCATCAAATCTGTTTTTAAGATTATCTCTAAATACAGGTGGTACATATTCAAGGTCATATTTTGGCTTTCATTGACTTGTGTTCATTTTCTTCAGCTTTAGCCTCAATTTCCATATTAGCAATTGATGGTCTGTTTCACAGTCTGCCCCTGGCCTTATTTTGGCTGATGACGTTGAGCTTTTCCACTGTCTTTTCCCACAGATGTAGTTTGATTCCTGTGTACTCCATCTGGTGAAGTACATGCATATTGTTGTTGTTAAAAAGTATAATAAAGTTGATTCTGATTCATAACCACCCTGTTTAGGGTTTCCAAGGGTTTGAATGATCAACCGTGAGGTTAGCAGTCCAATGTTTATCCTACAGCACTGTACCATAACTCTATGCATACAGACACATTTAATGTTGTTTTAAAAAGATATTTGCAGTGAATATATCATTGGTCTGGCAAAATTATTTCATGGGATCTTTGGCATCATTTCTATCACCAAGGCCATATTTTCCAACTTCTGATACTTACTCTTTGTTTCCAACATGCTATCATATCCATGGTTCTTCCAATGTCTCCACAAGTCTTAAGTGACAAGGACATCAGACTGCCTTCCTGTTCCTCAGCAAAAAAGTCTGAAAAGAAACTTACGTTTTTCAGACTTCCACATTCCTTCTTACCCTTTCCTCTGCAATGGTGAGCTCATTGGTAATGTTTTATCCATTTGGGGCAAGAGACTAGGGTTTTCCAAATTGTCGTCCATGGAACACTAATTTTTCTGGATGGTATAAGATGTGGGAAAAGGTTCTGTGGTCAAATAGCTCTGTAAAATGCTTATAACTTGCTTTATTACAGACTTTGTGGAGTGTACAATATGCTTTGTACATAGTTAATCTCCACAGATTTATTTCTTCATAAATTCCTGGGGTTTGTTTATTTGTTGCTGAATATCTCCCAGAATTAGTGTTCCATGAAACCTACCTTGGGAAATGGTAAGCTAGATCACAAAATCTCCCAGTAGATTGTGAGTACCGCAAGAACAAGAACCTTGCCTTATTTGTCATGGTATCTCCAACACCTAGAAGTAAGTGCTTGATAAAATCTGCTGAATGAGTTTATGAATAAGAACCTAGTGAAGTACTTGGGAGTCTCATGATTATTCTTAAGGTAAAGGCTATTTGTGTCAAAGACTAATGTTAGAAGTGTCCCTTGCTGAGATCTTTGAAGTCATTATTGTGTAGTAGAGGGAATTCAGTGGTCCCATTATGCTGGGCACTTTTGCAGTTTATACCTTGTTTCCATAAAGACTTGGGAAACTCATTCATTCTATTATAATAGTGGGTTGGTCAAGGAGGCCAGACTTGCACAGAAGGGAGGTGAACACCAATTAGGAAGCTGGTATGTCCCCTAATGGGAGGCAGGAAACCAGAGAAAAAAGGCCTCATTCAATATTCTTTACTACCCAGCTAAGACCCCTCCTTCTTCTGCTTGCATCCAGGTAAGCCAAGGGCATGATGAAATACAATGATGTCGTTATTACCAGCCAGAAGTTAAGCTCAGGCAATTTGTCCCAGGAGGTCTTAGGTGTTCTGAGACCAAGGACCCCAGCACTCTTGACTCCAGGGGAGGGGTTCCATAACATGAAGAATTAATCGACCTCCTTCAAAGGAATCCTATGAAATAAGTGGAAGTGGAACTGAGTTTTAAACACATTGACACTTTTATTCCTTGGAGTCCTTAAAGAATTCATTTGATTTATAGCAAACTGGGACAACATCTTCCTCTCTATCCACAGGTTTACCATTAAACCAACTGGAATTTTTTTTTTTTTTTTCACTGACCAAGAATTTAGCTTATGAAGACAATCGCTATGTCTCTCCATGAGCTAAAGTTGACTGAATGTGTTCCTTGCTCCGTTCTGGCAGAAGAAGACCTGGTTTTCCAATCACTAAACAGACTGACCAGACTTCTACTTGCACAGACACATGCTGCCAAACCACTAACTCAACCCTCCCAGACAGCCAGAACCTCAGAGGAGGCAGGAATAAAGACACCCTGGCTGTAAGAATAAAAGCATTTCACTAACTCCAGAGACAGAAATGGGTGTCTTCATCAGCTGCTCAGCCACGAACTATTTCTAAGAACCATTTAAGATAAGACTTAGGACACTGATGTTTAGCAACCAGTAGATCCCCGTTCAAGGTTAAAATGAATTGAGTAAAACTTAGTATAGTAATGGAAGAGAGAGTCTTCATCCCCTGTAATATTCATCAACTAGTGTTATGCCAAAAAAGACAAAAAAAAGCTTCCCTTATTTATTCCTGGCCTGTTTCTCCCATCCCATGGCCTCGGAGTTTAAATATTGACGACACTGACAGAACAAATTCATAAAGGAACAGGGCTATAGGGTGTCAGGCCTGGACTTGAAATACATTTCGTATTCAATATTGTCCTTCTTCAAAGACACATTTATTATGAAAGTTGAGCCATGGAACAACAAAAATTCTCACTTTGCCAAATCTAATCAGAGTGAGATGTATTATACTGGAACAGCTACTGTGGAAATGTTTGGGTCTGCATAGCACCTTATGGTCCTTAGGGAATGGCTCCTCTTGGGCTCCCTCAGGTCCCACTGAGGCTATTGTTAACCTTTTCTCTGTCCACTCAACCTCCAGACAATGGGTACATGACTTTCCTTAGTTAACCATGGTCATGACAATCCTCTTAATCTTTGTTTTTATCTGTTGGATAAAATACAGTCAACAGCTCTATCACAGTTGACTTGCTGTTGATTGTGGCAACGTTGTGTAGTGTTTCAGGGCAAGAGTTATAGAACCAGGCTCTTTGGGTTCAAAACCCGGACACCCACCTATGTGACTTGGCTAAGTCCTGAACCTCTTTCTGCCTGTTATTTCATGTGTGAACTTGGAATAATGATAATGGAGCATATCTCCTAAATTTATGGTACAGATTAAATAAATACAAATAAAGCATATATGGGATTCCTGGTGTGGCACTATTAGATAAACACTGGACCACAAGGATGGCAATTCAAATTCACCAACCATTCCTCGGAAACCCTATACAGGGTCACTGTGAATCGGAACCAACTCAATGGCACTGAACAGCAACAACAAAGCATAAAGATTGCCACCCATCTGTCCGTCTGCTATATTCTGGTGGTTTACGTGGTTCAATGATGCTGGAAGCTACGCCACTGGTATTTTAAAAATCAGCCTGATCACCCATGCCGATCCAGCAGAGCTTACAACTAAGACAGAGTGGGACAAAAGACCTGACAATTCTACTTCTGAAAATTAGCCAATGAAAACCATATAGATCCCAGAATATTGTCAGAGATGTCAATTGGCTTTCTTTGGATGTGTCATCAGGAGGGATTGATCTCTGGAGAAGGACATCATGTTTGGTAAAGGAGAGGACATCAAAGGCAAAGGAAACTCTTAATGACATGGATTGACACAAAAACCAAAATGGACTCAGACATACCAAAGTTCATGAAGATGGCAAAGGAAGGAACAATGCTTCATTCTTATACGTGGGGTTGCAATGTAGTAGAGCTGACTCAACAGCAACTGATAACAACAAAGCATATGCTACAAACTCCAGGTATGAGGTTTTATTTCTTTCTTCCATTATACACCTGATGCTTTGGCCCAGATCTCACGAGAACTGGCAAACTAGACATGGACCAGCTTGGAATCCAACAGATTTTACTGCCATTAATCTGGTAACCTCCAATGTTCTGGCAAGCCTCTGGACCTTCTATCCTGGAATTCAGGAGATGGAAAATGTAAACACTGCAGGTTCCCTTTAAAATAAAACATGAGGGTAGATAGACTGAGCTCTTAAGACTTCCAAATATCCAAAGAGTAAGGATGACAGGTCTTCATGCATGTGGGGGAGCAACAGAGGGTAACTTTCCTTCATTTATCATTGAAATGGCTCTTTCCCCAATTTGCACACATCTCAAAGCAATAGTAACATCTGGAGCTAGTCTGGGATGCCAGGTAAAGATGTTTCCTCTTGCATCTGGATTGGTCATCCCCAGTGGGTCAGATGGAAATAATTCTCAGGTTGAAGGCCATAGAGTCCTGGTGTGTTGCTGCAGGATAAGCACTGACTGGACTACCAACCACAAGATAAGTAGTTCAAAACTATCAGCTGCTCCTTGGAAACCTACACAGGGTTGCTGTGAGTCCGAACTGACTCGACAGCACTTAACACCAACAACTCCATTGTTGCCATTCTGGCTGTCTAGCCACGTAACCCAAATGCAGATATGATTAAGTCAAGCCTTCAGTCTAAGCCAGTGCCATTATTCCAAAGTCCACCCAAACATCTGGCTCTCCTCAAGGGACTTGCATGCCTTAGGTCACCTTTGGTTCTGGCCTTCCTTGTTGCAGGTGATGATTTTTCCCTAGTTTATTGATCCAGATACAATTCCCAGCCTCCATTTCCATCAAAAGCTCACTCTCTAGGACATTCATGAGAGAAAAACATTTTACCAAAGAAGTTCAGACAGAAGTGAGATTATATTCCACAAAGCTAACAACTTAAAAGTATCTTACGTGTTTCTTCCAACCATTCAATCCTTAAAATCTGGAGCCCTTGCACTTCGCCCATTGAGCATGGAGCTTCCCACCCTCTGTCTTTCACTCCCCTTTCTTCTGTCATCCTCCAAAGAGGGAGACATTAAAATCTCAAATGGCAGTAGGGACCAGTAAGTAGCAAACATGTGGAAGGAGAGATTTGGCATCAGCCATAGAGAGAACATACCGTATCCAAAGGCATTCAGACTCAAAATATGTCTTACTAAAACTGTCTCCCTAAATACTTTTGCAGGCCTTTGGGCCCAAAGGCTGCCAGTTTTCAGTCCATCAGCTCTGCATTTTCCCTCTTTGCCACAACCAGCCCTGAGTGGACCAACAGTGGCACCAACACTGGGGCAAGCAGGGTTCTCCATCCCCTTCTCATCCTGTCCTGAAATCATGTCAACATTAGACGTGTATCTGCAGATACATCTAAGTTTTACTTGGCCAGGCAACAGGTGAGCTTGGGTTCAGGAATTGCATACCCCAGGGTCACCCCAGCAGCTTCCAGGAATCTACCTACAGAACCTCTCTGAACCTCATCTGTAGAACGGTAATATTGGTGGTGGGGGTGGCAATGGCAAGTGCCATCCCATCAGTTCTGACTCATAGTGACCCTGTTTAGGGTTTCCGAGGAGTGGCTGGGAAGTGTTGAACTGCCGACCTTGCGATTAGCAGTCCAATGCTTAACCTACAATGTCACACCTTACTAGAGTGTGACATCAAGTCAATTTCAATTACCAAAAGGTCGGAGGTTCGCACCCACCCATCAGCAACATGGGAAAAAGACCCAGTGATCCACTCTAATAAACCCATATGGGGGCAGTTCTCTGTCACATGGGGTTGGGGTCACTATGAGCTGAAACTGACTTGTCAGTACCTAACAATAACTTTAGTAGACTGGTCTGAAAAGCAATGCATGTAAAGTATTTAGGTCAATGACTAAATGTTGGCTAGGGTTTTCAACTCACTGTCCTCTGAAATTGAGGGACTAAGACTAAATGATCTCAAAGTCCCTCCCAGTTTCAAAAACCCATGATTCCATCATTCAATTATTTTCCGGTTGGAGAAG
This sequence comes from Chrysochloris asiatica, assembly GCF_000296735.1. NCBI lineage: Eukaryota > Metazoa > Chordata > Mammalia > Afrosoricida > Chrysochloridae > Chrysochloris > Chrysochloris asiatica. Next base: position 12,209,837 of record NW_006408590.1, read on the forward strand.
CCAGAAGGTCTCAGAGTATATATTGGGGGAACTCCCTCTGCATGATCACCACAAAAATCCTCCCCTGCCAAGGAGGCCCCATTTTCCTAGCTCCTGCCTCGGAATTTGCTAGCACATCCCATTATAAACCAACAGCTAATTCTTCTTGCCACTCCCTCCCTCTTGCTGACTTTCCACATTGTCTTTCTCTGCTGGCTGCTCCTGCCCACTAACTGTCTGTGCTTCAAACTCTCCTTCCCAGTCACACTTAGGTTCATTCCCCACAGCTAATGTCTGTTGGAAGGAACACTTGCTATCTATATTAAGGTTTCATTCCCAAGAGCAGCATATTGTAAATGAGGTTTTCCTAGCTGGTCGAATCACACTGGCAGGGCTACTGCTATTTGGTGAGGTCAGGGGAGCTGGGTTTCTCCCTTCAGATGCTGTTTATATGGAGTTATCATTTTGGCTTAATGTTTGGATTCTTGTCCTGTATCACATGCCACTGAGTACAAGTTTCTGCAGCATCCCAGTGGATGTTTACATGTCATCAAATACTTAAAGAAAAAAAAAACAAAAAGGAATGAGACAGAAGAAATGCTCTTCCAAGCTTTTCTTGACAGGGCCAGACTCAGAATTCCAGACTCAGGGAGGGGACTGACTTGTTATTTGTAGAATTTTTTCTCTCTCCACTCTGTTCCTCAGTCTGCTCTCTACATGTGAATGTTTGACAACTGAAATAGCCTTATTGTTGTTGTTAAGTGCCTTTGAGTTGGTTCCAAACCATAGTGACCCTGTATAGGGTTTCCAAGGAGCAGGTGGTGAGTTTGAACCGCCAACCTTGCGGTTCAAACCAATTTTGCAGTCCAGCACATTAACTCACAGCGCGGCACCAGGACTGCTTCCATACAATTCTTATGTCTACATGAGAATCACCAGAGGATTTTGTCAAACTGTAGATTCTGGTTCCGTCTCTCTGGGGTGGAAAGGCAAACGCTCAACAGGGGGTCGAACTGGAATGAACTGGTCTGAAGTCCAGTGCTAAACCTCTTGAAGTTTTTCTAGGGTTTGGTCCCAGCAGAGCCTGCAAAAAGAGCCAACACCCTCCCAGAAGCTTTTCCATTGCAAAAGTAAAAGAAATTCTCAGGTCAGACATGAATGGGCTTTTCAGAGCCTGGGCCAGCAAAGCTGCGTCTTTTTTTAACTGTTATGGGTTTGAGCTGCTTTATCTGACACATTTTAAAAAGAAAGCAGGGCAGAGCTCATGAAACCATAAGGAAACTAGAGCACTGGATATTGGTGCTTCTGAACCTGGTTCTCCAGCAGAACCAAGGGTCTGCTGGAGCTGGGCGAAGGCCACATGCCCCGGGAGGTGTGGCTCTAAAGAAAGAGATGGAGTAGGGAAAAGCGTGGTCTTAATGCCAGGTCACCAAAGTGCCTCCTCAGGCAGCTATTTGGGCTTATAGAGTTTTGGCTATCATAACCTCCTTCTTCCTTCATTATTGTCTTTGGGCTGCCCCAGAAGCCAGGGAGGCAAGCTTCAAATAAAACACTCATGCCATTTTTGAGACTAAAAAGAAAATGTCACCTGAAGTAGGCAGACTCTACCAGTTAACCAGGTGCCATTGGGCCAATTGCAACTCATGAGGCCCTCATGTGTATCAGAGTAGAACTCTGTTCCCTGAAGGTTCTCCAGAAATAGATCTTCCAAGGTACCTACGGGTGGACTCAAACCACCAAACCTTTTGTTTGGCAGCTAAGCCCGTTACCTGTTTAGTACGACTCAGAAGGCAAACTTATAGGTAGATGAAAAGTACTGGCCCAAATGAGTAGTTTTCGTGTGATCCCAGCTTTTTACTGATCATGAAGGAATGTGACATACCATTATGTTCCCTCCTTACAGTGAATATTAAGACTGTCATCACCCCTCTTCTCCTGCTCTATTCTCAGGTACTTGGCAGCTACTTGAAAAAACAACAGAGCATTCACCACTCAGGTAGAGCACAGGTGACAGGTAACCAGAACAGAAGGGAAAGTGGTAAACACCCACACATACTCTGCTCTATGCAAATCTGTCCGGTTTTGTCAACTCTGGATATTTCAGTCTGTCCTCACCTATCTCAGAAGGGTTCCTCTTACCTCCTAAAGTCTCCCCACTTCTCTCTCTGTCTGTCCTCAAGCAAGCAAAAGGCAAGCCATCCCCTTGCTATTGTTGTTGCTGTTGTTAAGTGCTATTGAATTGGTTCCAACCCACAGCAACCCTATATAGGGTTTCCAAGGAGCGACTGGTGAGTTTGAACCACCAACCTTATGGTTCAAACCAACCATGCGATTCAGAGCTTTATCCCACAGCACCACACCAGGGCTCCTTAGCTGGGTCAAAAAGCTTTGGGACCTGCTTCAACCTCATCTGCCCCCGGGGGAGCCCATTTGACCTGGGGTTTGTGGCTCAGAAAATGACATGTGAAAAACAAAGCAGCCAGGGCTCTCTCCAAACACAAACTATGCATCCCAGAAACAATTTGCACTTTTAACCTCAGCCGCTGCTTCCATTCCATTCTTTTCAAGAAGGAAATGTTTACATGCTGAGTGGGTGAATCTCCTCAGGCTGAAGATCTGTTCTGAAGCAAGACTCACCAGGAGGGGCACGGAGCGAGGGTTGGCACTGCTTGCTGTACACCCTGCTCCTTACGCCTGGCTTTCTTTGCCTCTCTTTTCTGTCCTGCTCACCTCGCATCGAGTTCTTTCCAGGGAAAACTTAGCTTCTGCAAGGCAAAGCTGAGAACTCAGACGGAATTCATTCCCAAAGGTAGTTTTGTGCTTTAAAACTAAGTAAATAAAAAACGATCAAATGAAACTGGAGCTGGTACCCTTTCCTGAGGCAGTTCAGGTCAGCAAGTTGAGAGACCAAACCTTGCCGTCTTCTTAAGTAGGTCAATAGCATTCCAACACAATCCCCAAGCCCACAGAAGCGCCCCACCACTGCCATCACCATCTCCAAACACAAGCTTGAATCCCCCCGCCCCCTCACTACTGCTCCCTACCCGACCCCAGGAAGGAGATGCCCCCTCTTAAGGTGTCCTGAACGCTCCCCACAATACCTCTTGGCAAGGATGAGATCAGAAGGAGCTGCAATAAAGTAAGCCCCAGCTGCGCCCACCAGCCCAGCTCCATCTTCGCCGCTACGGTGCCTGAGTGAGTGCTGGTGAGGCAGAGAAGGGACCGAGGGAGGGAGGGAGGCGGCAGGCGGCTCTTACAGGGACCTCCCCAAGCCCCAGCTGAGCGGGAGCTCGGATTTCAGCTCACCACACGCTTCCATCCTCATCCGAGGGGAACCACCTTCAGTCAAAGCGACGTCAGCCCAAACCTCTCCCCTCCGCTGCCTTAACCCTTCCGGGGCCCGGGGAGGTGTGGCAGTAGGAATGATGGAGGGGGCGGCAAGTGGGTTGTGGCTGGAAAGGAAGCTGCGGGCCCCGGAGGCCAGCCTGGGTCAGGCTGGGCTCTCTGCGCTGGCCTGGGGAGCGGGGCCGGGCGCTGGCAGCAGCCTGGACGGGCGCACAGGCTTACGGGGCTGTGGGCCACTCAGGTGAGGCCCGGAGGCGCCTGGAATGGGAGGTCCTTGTGCCTGCCAGGACTGTACCCACTGAGCCTAACTAAAAGCATGGCGGGAGATAGAGGGGAAGCTTGGTCCTGGGAGGAGAAAGAGCCGACCCTTTTCCCCACCCAGCCTCCCACCTCTAATCTCAAATTCTCTTTTACCTAATTTTGCTGCAAGAACCATAGATTGTAAAAGTTAGTACGGGTAACTGTATTGTTGTTGTTGGGTGCCCTTAAGTCAATTCTGACTCAGGGCAACCCCATGTGAAAGAGCATAAGTGTCCCTAGGGTTTTCTAGCACTGGACAGTTAACTCCAAGGTCTATGGTTCAAATCCACCAGCCGCTTCTCAGAGACCCTACATAGAGTCACTACGAGTCAGAAGTCACTCAATGGCACTTAACAGTCTTTACCGAAGCAGATCACCTGGTCTCTTCTCCCACTGAGCCCCTGGGTGGGTTGAGACACCAATCTTTTGGTGACAGGCCAAGTGCTTAAATGTTGTTCCACCAGGGCTCCTTTCTGTAAATGATGCTGTTAAGTGCCCTATTGTGGGTTCTGGTTCATCCCAGCCTACAACAGAATGAAATGCTGCCCTGAACCATCCTCACAACCTGCTCTGTTAATTAAGATCATTGTTGCAGCCACTGAGTCAATCTACTTTGTTGAGGGTCTCCCTCTTGAGGTCACTGGGAAAGTCCCCATCCTGCTGCTGGCACATGCAGAGCTTCTCATGCAGGTATTCTCAAGGATAGCAGAGTACCCAGGGTCAGTCTAGGGACAGAGACAGCAAATGTCAACCTGAAGTGAGGAAGGAGTTATTTTGGTTTGCTGAATATCTGATACCTGCTTTGTAAGGTACCAGCCTTTTTTATACTCTCTCCTTGTCAGGCTTCTAGGCACTTCACATATATTCATTTAACCCTCAAAATAAACTCATCGGGCCCATGTTACAGAGAGAGAAATTGAGCCCTTGAGAGTTACATTGGGAGGTAAGACACAGTAAGTGGTAGAGCTAGGGTTTGAGCCTACAGTCTTAACCACAGACTTAAAAAAAAATTTTTTTTGTGAAAACACTCACACACATACATAAGAAGCTCTGGTAGGTTACAAATCGGGCTGCTAACCTCAAGGTCAGCAGTTCGAAACTACCAGCTGTTCTGCTGGAGAAAGATGAGGCTTTCTGCTCCCGTAAAGATTTACAGCCTCAGAAACCCTACGCAGGGTCGCTATGAGTCGGAACCAACTCCACAACACATAACAACAACAACACACATACATATGAAGGCTTCAAAAAGTTCGTGGAAAAATTCCATATTCTTTTCATTCCAGTTCTCCATAAGCTTTTTGAAGCCCCCTCACTGCCCGCAAGGTCAGCAGTTCGAAACTACCATAGGTTCCACAGGAGAAAGATGAGGCTTTCTTCTCCAGTAAAGATTACAGCCTCGGAAACCATGTACAGAGTCGCTATGAGTCGGAACTGACTCCACGGCACATAACAACAACAAACATATGTAACACATTTGCCAGATTAACAAAGACTGCTTGTTAATGGAAGTTCCGCATATAGGATTTTATGTAACCATTATAGTCACAACGTTCAATTAGTGGTTGTTGTTGTTGGGTGGCATCATGTTGATTCTGACTTGTGACCCATATGATAGAATAGAGCTGTCCCATGTGGTTTTCTTGGCTGTAGTCTTTACAGAAGTGTCTTGTCTTTGCCCCATGGAGCTTCAATGTGGATTTGAACCACCAACCTCTCTGTTATTGGCCAAGCTTCCAAGCCCCCAGGGCTACTACAATAGATGAAATTGTTTGTATGCAGAAATCAAAGCTTAGAAACAAGTTCAAGATCACTGGGCTGGAAGTGACAGGGCAGGACTCACACCTAGGAATGTTGGGAAATTTAGGCCACACTTGGTCTTAGTTAATACTGTCACGTTAAGAGTCCAAACAAAATTGAGAGAAGTAAATGTTCACTCCGGGGCAGGGCATGTGAGGAGGCTTCTGGGAACAGAAAGACTTGATCTGTAGTCTGAGACAGAGGTAAGATCTCTACCCACTGAGGGAAATGAGGAGGCCTTCAAAGGAGGAAAGACTGAACTTAGCCATTGGCATTGGAAATAAGTATGTAAAAACTCATACTGTCAGGAGAAGATGTGGCAGTCTCCTTCCGTAGAGACTTACAGTCTCAGAAACCCTACGGGCACTTTTACCCTGTCCTATGGGCTACTAGTGTAATCAATTCAACAACAGTGGGTTTGGTTTCATTTGGGTACTATCATTTATAGTTTTCCCTCAGATAATCCATGACAATGTATATCATTAAAATGCATTTTAGACAGCTCTGATCATGTGTTTGTGTGTGTATCATAAAACATTATTATACAACAAGGTGGACAATATATATCAGATTAGATGTGGCAGAGGGCAGGAAAAGTACAAGAGTGTGGCAAACTAAAAAAACAAGCCAAGCCAAGCAGTTTTGGATAGTATGAGAGGATTTCAGAAGGTTCATGGGAAAATAGAATTAAAAGATAATGGTAGTTTTCCATGAACATTGTGAAGCTCCCTTATATTGTATAGTTAACGGGAGACCTCTGATGGTTTTAGAGCAGGGGATGCTAGAGCTAACACAAAGTTCTCAAAAGATAAATCACCCTGATTTCCAAGCAGAAAATGGAGAGGGTCCAGGTTGGCACAGTGAGAAAAACTGGGACTATTCATGAAGGTCTGAAGTAAGGAAATCAGCAGGGGAAATAATACTAATAATGGGGGAAACTTGAGAAAGATAAAATCCAGAGAGGAAAACTGGCTGGAAGGAGCCCGGACACAGGTACTCAGCTTTGGGAGAACATCTTCAATCCTAGCTCTGCTTTGGGGACCCATTGCAGAAAAGTGACATGGAGCAAGCACTCAGTTGTCAAGGCAGAAGGACAGAAAGCAAGATGAAACATGCCCAGGAAGCCAAAAGGAAGGTGATCAACCAGCATGGTTACTGGTAAAAATCAAACAGCATGATTTTATGTGAAAGGTCAAATGATTTTGAAGGGCAGCATTTCATGGATAAAATGCACTGAAACAAAGCAAAACAGCATTTTATAATTTCAATGCTAGAAACAATACAATACAAAACATATACAATACTAGAAAAATAATGCAGCAATATTTCCCACCATCTACCTCAAGAGGAAAACCAATAATAATATCAATTAAGGAAGGAGCTGGATCATTAAGGAGCTATATATGACTATATATGACATGTAATTGACATAGAGTGTGATTACAGTGTTAATATTACACTGCTATCAGGAACCTAGATTCAACAATCAGATTTTATTTTGGCACAGGTATCTCCTTGGGCTGCAATGAGAATGTCAAAAGCCATTCTATTTTGGAGTACTACTTTTCTCATTATGGCTATTTGGGTACTGATCTCTTAAAGTCCATGGCACTATCATGTAAGGCAGTTTGTACCTATTGGGTTAATTTTGTTACATGTACCATAACATCTTCAAATTCAGTATGAGGTGTAGAGACTGTTACTAAATGGTCAAGCCAATGCAACATTGAGAGAACATCAAGCTGTCAACATGGGTACATTAACTGGTAAAGGGAGTTCAGTTAAAACTCAAGCTCAGAACACGTCTTCTAACCCAGCCTGGCATGAGTCAGAGCCAAAAGGTGCAGTTAGGGGTTACCCAATAGATACCTGAGCATCACAGGCACTTGGTGGTGAACCAATCAGCGGCTTGCACATTCAGACATTGGAGGTCATCCCATAGGCCTGGTGAGGGTTGGGTTATTCATTTGAATATGGCTAGATTAGTCACAGAATAGGGAAGCAACCTGACTTCACCTCCCCACTTGAGGAGTTAACTAGCTGAATTCATCCCACAGTTGTTGTTAATATGGACCTACAATATAAAGAGTGCTGTTTGTAGGTTTGGAAGATTCTTTAGCTAGTTCTTCTTGAATGACTTAAAGGATTGTGTTAGATTAAAGGTTAAGTTATGGCCTGATTTTTACTCAGATCCAAAAAGAGGCCATTTATCAAGGGGAAAATCTAATATACCTTCTCTTTACCTATTGATTATTCTGTTATCTGACACTTTGCATTTATAACCATAGTAAGATTTACTGACTATTTTCTCATTAATGGCATACTTCTAGCAGTACCAAACACCAAGGTATAAAGTAAGATTAGCACTAACTATGATGGTTATGTGTTAACTTGATAGAATTTTCATCTCAGTGGTTTGGCAGTTATGTAATGCTATAATTTGACAGTTATGTGAAGTTGTTGTTTAGTGCCATCAAGTCAGTTCCAACTCCTAGTGACCCAGCTATAGTGTTTCTGAAGGGCAGCTGGTGGGTTTGAGCTGTCACCCTTATTGTTTGCCGTCCAGTGCTAAGTCTACAGCGCCACACCAGGAGTCTATTTGACAGTAATGTAATTTGACAGTTATGTAACAATGTAGTCTTCCTTCATTTTGTGATCTGATGTGGTCATCTTCCAGTTTTATATAACGCCAGTTTTCAAATAACAACCTGGTCTTTGGAACCTAACCATGTCGATAAATGGGGAGTGGGTGTAATAGGGATTTCCTGACGTATGAACTGTCAGGAGCAACCCAATCAGATCCCTATAGTGGAGAGACCCAGCAGGGAAGGCGTGAGGCTGGGAGGGTGCCATATATCCAACAAAAACAGTGAGCATAAGCATCTGCCCGAACTCAGAAAACATTGGGAAAGGCATGGCAATAGCAAAAGTCAAAAGCGAAAGCAGTGCATTTTCAGACCTGGTCTGGGGTCTTGGATCAGCCATCTGCCTCAGATGCCATGTGCTTCTGGTCATAGGAGCATTTAAATGTACTCTTCAATACCCCCAGTGTGTTGGCTAATCCAAAGAAGGGGATCTTAGCCATTTTATTTTTAACTATGAAAAATGGATCCACGATTTTATTCCCTCTACTTTGGCTGGAATGCAATGTTGGTTTGAACCACAAGGTCAGTGGTTCAAGCTGACCAGCTGCTCCTAGGAACTCCTATACAGGGTTGCTACAAGTCGGAACCAACTCAATGGCACTTAACAAAAACAACAACTACAAACTTTGACTGCATATGAATTAATGAGGTGAATTAAATATTGTCACTTCCAACAAGATTCTAATGAGCCTTTTATTGATGTCTCTTCCAATATACATATTCTCCTGGATGATGTTAGGTAAACTTCAGTAGTCTAGTTACAATTTGTCAAAGGCTTCTGTAACACATGAAAGATATTCTTTATAATATCAGATTGTAGGTGTTGCTGTTGCTATTAAACACAGTTGAGTTGGTTTCAACTCATGATGACCCTGAATAGGGTTTCCAAGGAGCAACTGGTGGGTTTGAACCACAAGCCTTGTGGTTAGCAGTCCAGTGCTTATCCCAGGACTCCAATATCAGATTAATGACTGGTGAACAATGTGAAGGTCAGTGCAGGTAACATAAAGAAAGACCACGGTTCTCCCAATAATGGTATCATAAGATGTAAGTGTGAGATCCAAGTGGTGTGGGCCTCAGATTTAAAAGAATATTGTTGTTGTTGTTGTGAAGTGCTGTCAAGTCAGTTCCGACCCATAGTGACCCTGTATAGGGTTTCCGAGGAGCAGATGGTGAGCTTGAGCCACCGACTTTGCAGTTCAAACAGCTTTGCAGTCTGGTGCATTAACCCACAGCGCCACACCAGGACTCCTTGGAAGATGCTTGTTGTTGTTGTGAAGTGCTGTCAAGTCAGTTCCGACCCATAGCGACCCTGTATAGGGTTTCCGAGGAGCAGATGGTAAGCTTGAACCACCGACTTTGCAGTTCAAATGGCTTTGCAGTCTGGTGTATTAACCTACACTGCCACACCAGGACTCCTGGAGGAGCCTTGTTGTTGTTGTTGTTATGTGCCATCGAGTCGGTTCCGACCCATAGCGACCCTGTATAGGGTTTCCGAGGGTGTAAATCTTTACCCGTGGAGCAGCTGGTAGTTTCGAACCGCTGACCTTAAGGTTTGCAGCCCGATTCGTAACCACTACGCTACCAGTGCTGCCTTGGAGGAGCCTTAATACAGGCTAAATTTAAGGTCTCACAGCATTTAGGGTTTTTATTAGTCTATTAGTTCTCTCTGTTATTGTTGTTAAGTGCAATCGAGTCAGTTCCGCCTCACAGAGACCCTGTATCAGGTTTCCAAGGAGTTGTTGGTGGGTTTAAACTATCATCCTTGTGGTTAGCAGTCACCAGCTGCTTAGCACCACACCAGGACTCCCAGTTCTGTCTTCTAGGTCAGAATTCTGGGGATGACAGAGACAATGTAATGCTGGTGGTTGTTGAAGCTGTAAATTTTTATGGGAGCCGAAAGCCTCATCTTTCTCCCATAGAGTGGCTGGTGGATTTGAACTGCTGACGTTGCAGTTATCAGCCCAATGTGTATCCCACTACATCACAAGGGATCCTTAGGGACAATGTAGCCTTGGCTAAATGGCGGAAACTCAACCCAGTTCTTGATGATTTGAATGGTGAAATAAGTTTTCTAATCACCACAAAGAGTTTCTACTACTCCCCAGGTGAGTATGGTACTATGGGATAAAGCACTGGACATTAAAGTCAGTTTGAATCACAAGGCCACTTGTTCAAACTCACCAGCTGCTCCTTAGAAAATCCTATACAGGGTTGCTATACAGGAATTGACTCAACAGTACTTTACAACAGCAACAACACTTGAGTATGTTTTCAAGAAGTTTCTTTGTTGACATAGCATGATGGAAGTAGAAGGCTTCTACTCAATGTGAAAACCAACAAGTCATTACTAATACATATTTATAACTATTTGAAGGTGGAAACTGAATAAAATCTAGTTGTCATCCAAGCATAGGCCCTGAAGGTAAAAAATATTGTCCTGGTATGACTTTAAAAGTGTTTTCCAGGATTGTAGTGAGAGCACATAAGACACTGGGTGGTAACATGTTCAGCAGACTCAAAAAATTATCCCCACCAATATTTTGTGTGTGTGTGATCTCAATCATTTTATTTCTTCCAGTGTGTTACCTTCATGTAAGGTTCACATCATAGGAACATGCAAGACATTGGGTAAGATAGCTTACAGTCCTCAATTTAGTGGCAGGATCTTGGTAACAATCTGCTTTTTTCCATGCCTTAAGTTTGCCTATCTTGGCTAATAGTTGATGTTTTAAAAGTTTTATAAAGTTAATTCATGAAGGTTAGAATATCAATAGACAAATTCCATGAACCATTTGTCAGAAGTACAGAAATAACTTGAGAAGCAGCTTATTTGTCTGCTATATCAACAAGATTGTTTCCTCTAATTTCTTCTGTTTGTGGTACTCCTTTTCGTTGGTGAACTTGTATTTTTATCACCGAAATCTCAGAGGACAGTAATAGAGCATCTAAAAGGTCTATTACTAAAGTTCCATTTATTTATTTTTAATCACCCTTCCAGAATAATTAAATATCCTCTTTGCTTCCATAACATGCCAAAATCATATACAACTTCAAAACAGTATCTACTGTCCATAAAAATATTAACAGTTTTTATGAAACAATTCTACAAGCTTGAATGAGAGGAGAGCAATTCATTTGGCTTGATCGACTGAAGGAACTTCAGGATGAGACTGACTTTCAAGGACTTCAAAAGCATAGCCAACTTGCTAGTGAGGACTAGGAACCATCTGCAAACAAGACTGAAGCTTTCTGAGGGGTTGAGCTTTCTCAGTGGACTGAGCTTTCTCAGTGTAGTCTAGACAATCATGCATAGGATAGCTGTTCTCATTAATTGCAGGGAGAAGAGTATCTGGGTTTAAACAGGTCACAGAATGCAGTCTAATGTTAGATGCAGCCAGGAAGAGAAGGTCATAGGAGGAGGATCTACACACGGTACTAAGTAAGACATACACAGGACTAAGTAAGACATACATGTTGTCATTGTGTGTTAGTGCATCATTTCCATTCATAGCAACCCTGTATGGGGTTTCTGAGAGCAGCTGGTGGATTTGAGTTGCCTACCTTGACATTAGCAGTCCATTATTTATCCTACAGCACCACACCAGCACTCCATAGGGTACCCAGATATCTAAAAGTTTCCCAGCACCACATCCACTGTGGTTTCCAGTAGTATAGCAGGAGCAACCACAAGCCTAAGGCAGGGAGGCTATCTCCTAACTACAAGGTGAAGTTGTAAGCGATAATGACCCATGGGTCTTTTTCATCCTCCGTGGTTTTGAGTGAATACGCCTAAAGCAGTTTTAGATATATCATGCACAAATAAGGAAAAGCTTAAGTAGTAATTAGGAAAACCTCAAGTGGGTGTGTTCATCAAGCTAGCTTTAACAGGACGACAGCCTCTCAGTCTGCTCTGCTGGTGCAGTTGGAATGCATCTGGCTCAGAGGCACTTAAATATTTGCATGAAGGTTGAGCCAACAAAGAAAAATTGGGATCCCAGGTTTGGCAATAGCTACAGAGTCCTAGGAACCTTCATAGCTGTTGCTTTGTTTCAGGTAAGACAAGAATAATTTCTTTCCATTTAAGATCAATTGACAAACCCACCAATGGCTCTGCAGGAGAAAGATGAGACTTTCTGCTCCCACAAAGATTTATAGTCTTAGAAACACTATCCATGATCACTACGAGTCAAAATTGACTCGATGGCAATGAGTTCCTGAAAACTTGAAATACTTCCCAGGTCCCCCAAACAAACCAAATTGGGAAAGGGCTACAAGGAACACACATTAAAAGAAAGGGTCGGTCACCACTACACTCAAGACCATCTTTTACATTGCACATATGTATGCAAATGATGACTATCTTACAGTTGAATAAATAAGGAAAATTTGAAATGTGCATCACAACTTGGATTAGCAAAAATAAATATATTAGAAAAGGAAAAAAAAAATCAATTGAGATGCAGAAACTGTTGTTGTCATTGTTAAGTGCTGTTGAGTCAGTTCCGACCCACAGTAAACCTGTATGGGGTTTCCAAGGAGCGGCTGGTGAGCTTGAACTGCCAATCTTGTAGTTCAAACCCACCTTGCAGTCCAGCGATTTAATCCACAGCGCCACACCAGGACTCCACGCAGAAATTAGGTGTCCCAAATATTTAACAGATGGCTAAACTAATTTTCTTTGGAAACTTTGTGTCCACCAGCGGGCAGATGTTTCAATAAATCTACATTGTTAAAAATAAAATAAATCTACACTGTTGGCAAGGCAGGCATGATGGGAGGTTGAACAAGCAAGCAAATCATCAACTTATTGAAGCCATGTGAATTTTTTGTAAACTGTAAAGACTGTAGATCTCCAAGCAGAATCTAAGAAAACTAGGTAGGAGATTCAGTAAATTCATGCAGCATTACAGTCCAGGTAAAAGCAAACAAAAATTGACTTGCACAATGCACAAAAATACTGATAAAGGTAGTGCAAAGATGCACAACTGTAGAATGAATTGCATCTGATGGGACATTGGACAGTAATGAATGAGGATTAGGGACTACTGGAAACCTAGCAGTAGCAATATGACTGATTGCATACAAATCTTGAACAAATTTCCAGTCCCTATCATTCGGGTTTTTAACTAGAAGAACAGGGAGCATTAGAAGAGCTGGTACAAAGGACAATTAAATCATTAGAAAGAAAATCTTGTATCATGAGAACGAGCCCTTCTTTTGCTTCTTGTTTGAGTAGGTGGTGGTGATTATGTGCCAGGGATTCAGTTCCGATTCATAGTGACCCTGCAGAGGGTTTCTGAGGCTGTAAATTTTTAAGGGAACAGAAAAACTTATCTTTCTCCCATGGAACAGCTGGTAGTTTCAAACTGCGGGTCATGAGATTAGCAGCCCAATTCATAACCACTACTCTACCAGAGCTCGTTGTTTGAGTAAGTACTAGGGGATTCTTCACAGAAGCTTAGATATATTTATTTGAATTTTAAGCTGACAAAATTCAACCTATGTCTGTGAATATGTTTTTGCTAAGTGCTGTCGAGTTGGCTTCGACACACAGCGACACTGTATAAGGTGTCCGAGGAGCAGCTAGTGGGTTTGAACTGTTGACCTTGTTGTTTGCAGTCCAGTGCTTATACTACAGCATCACACCAGGAATGTTTCAGGAACTAAGGAAGAGAAGTCAGAAAGGAGAGGGCTAGGTTGAGTCAAATTTTGGGGAAGCGAGGCAAGTAGCTGCATGCAAGCAAACAGCTTCTTTTTCCTGATTATGGTCTATTTCAGAACCTGCACCTGTTAGTTTAGGGGTATTAAGCACACTCAATAACATTTTCCCCTTTTCATTAAACTATAAATGACAATTCCATGTGGATAAAAATCTCTTCCCAATAGACTGACAGGGGTTTCAGAACAAAGCAAAACGGGGTCTAAATCTTCAGTAGGACCAACAGATATGGGAACAGGTTGGGAATAATTCATTATTTGTTTCTAAATAGTGGCCCCTGCATCTTTGGAGATTTTCACACTCTAGGGCAGAGAATTTTGTAAACAGATGAGGTTAATAGCAGACAGAGTGGCTCCAATATCAATTAAACCTTGACAAGGTTCTCCATTGATAAATATAGTCGTTTTTTATGGAGGATTAAGAGCCACCACAGAAAGTTTCTATTTTGTCTCCCTAGCCCCTTCATTCCAAATCAGATAGTAGGATTTTTTAAGGGGGCGGAAGTCTTTTATCTATTTTTTTAACGTATAGTATTGATTTTTACAATGGCCAGGTTTTTTTTACAATCGTGGTAAATACCCATCTGTGTGCCATTGGAAGTGTTAGCATTTTTCATTTGAATGGGAGATTGCAATTGGTGCAACTGAAGGACCGTTAATTCATTAGACTTAGAAATTCTTTTAGCTTCAAGAGTCTGGGGGAGATTGTAAGCTGAGTTGGTTAGCTTGACAATCGGAACTGACTCCTAGCCTAACTGAGGTGGCTTTACTAACATGGAGACTGTAGGTTTAAGACCAGATATGAAAATAGCATGAGAAGCATGAGAGACACTAGGCATGGTCAAATCCATCCACAATATTTGGGAAACTTCTGGAATAGTTGAGTCTGATCATTATAAACACATTCATCTTTATTTTATTATTTAGAATGAATATTAGTACAATCAGTCAAAGGAGGAAAGGTCTTTACATGACTCTAGCAATTTTTCTGTGCATGACTTGACAGTCTTTCTACAACTCAGTGGCCATTTACCAACATTTGAGGCTACACTGTCCTTTGGGATTCCATTCTGCTTATTCTAGTCATAATTGGGCTTCCGCTGTGCCAATAGTCATGTCAACAAACTGAGACAAGTTAGGGAGCCCAAGCGGGTAAGCTTTAACAGGAGGTCCAATTCTTCAGAAAATTTGTAGGGGTCCTCATGGAGTTTAGGAAAATCTTTCACAATGCCACATAATTCTGAGTCTGTCCATAGGGCAAAAGTGATACAAGGGGAATCTTCCACCTTACTGCTGGGACAAAATTTAAAGGGCATTTCAGGCAACACTCCATTTGCTGTTTTTAGTTTAGGAAAAAGGAAGTTCAGATAAAGTGTTATCAAAGTAGTAATAAGACAAAGAAGGGTATAAAGAGGTAGCAGCCAGCAGGGGAACCAATAGCATTGTTGTTGTTGTTGTTGTTGTTGTTGTTGTTGTTGTTGTTGTTAGGTGCCATCAGGTCAATTCCAACTCCTAGCAACCCCATGGAGGATAGTAAGGAACCCTGCCCCGTCCTGCGCCATCTTCACAATTGTTGTTTAAGTCTGAGCCCATTGTTGCTGCTATCGTGTCAATGCAGTTTGTTGGGGGTCTTCCTCTTTTTCGATGGCCTCTACTTTACCAAACATGATGTCCTTCTCCAGGGACTGATCCCTGCTGACAACATGTCCAAAGTATGGGAGACAAAGTTTTATCATCTTCATTTCTAAAGAGCAGTCTGGCTGTACTTCTTCCAAGACATATTTGTTCTTCTGAGAGTCCATAATACTTTCAATATTGTTCTGCAACACCATAACTCAAATGCATCAAGTCTTCCATTGAAACCTGTCCACCATAGGTGACTGGTCCTGCCGGAACTTAAAATACTTATGACAGAATTTTCAACAGCAACATGCAAATCGCCATAGTATGACAAACTGACAGATGAGTGGGAGTGTGAGGACTAAGGTGCACCTTACCCAAGCCATGGTATTTTCAATATGCTCTTGAAAGTTGGACAATGAATAAGGAAGAGCATGATGCCAGTTGTTTGGTGATACATAATCGTAGTCAGTTATACATGATTGTCCAAAGAGCCCTGATAGTTTTGTGTATCACAAGCTGGGCTGCTAACTGCAAGGTTGGTAGAATCTACCAGTTGCTCCATGGGAGAAAGATGAGGCTTCTGCCCCCATAAAGATTACAACCTCAGAAACCCTATACAGGGTCACTATGAGTCAGAACCAACTCCATGGCACACCACCACCACCACCACCATACATGATTGTCCAGGAGGTCCTCAAGTTTCGAACATGCAATTAATGGACAACAACCACATTCCCTTTAATGTTATGTAAATTTGCCCTCACTTTGAAACAATTGGACCAACCCTTAGTCATAACAAATTCTTTATCACAATTCCATTCACTAGTTGCATTGGCAGCTTTTAAATAGTTGAGAAGGCTTTGAGCCTCTTTTTTTGCAATAAAGTGAGGGTAAGTAGGAGTCCTGGAGTGGTGCTGCGGGCTAATGCGCTGGACTGCATGTCAGTTTGAACTGCAAGGTCGGTGGTTCAACCTCACCAGTCATTCCTCAGAAACCCTATACAGGGTTGCTATGAGTTGGAACTGACTCGATGGCACTTAATAACAACAACAACAAAAGGATAAATATGGATTATATGCACCTATTCTGACTTACTTAAAGACTTAAAGATACAATGAGGAACAGATTTTAGTGGAGTCCTGGTGTGGCACTGTGAGATAAAGAGCAGGACCACAAAGTCAGTGGTTCAAACTCACCAGTTACTCCTTAGAAACACTGTACAGGGTTGTTATGAGTCTGAACCGACTCAATGGCACTTAACAGCAACAACAACTTGTAATAATCATCATATTTTGTCTTGGAATAAACTTTTCATATCTTGACACATTCGTCCCCAAACTTTTACATCCTGGCCTTTATTTCCTGAAATGAAGATCCCATCGTTCTTATGTCTGACGCTCTTCAAGTTGAAACTTTCTCATTCTTGGGAGAAGTAAGAAAAAGACACTTCCACCTGGCCCTGCAATAACTTGAGCCACCCTGGAAGTCTCCAGTCCTAATGAATTCAGACTGCTCACCTAAACAGGAAATGATGTTTGGCCTCAAAGTCTGGCTCTGCTTGATCCTCTTTCTACCAGGAGCCAGGCAAGGGGTATGGTACGTATGTCTGTGGTTCTTTTTCTGACCGCATTCTTTTTGTTGTATGTCATTCTTCATGCAAATTGCTGAAAGCCTACAAGATTCCCTCCTTTATAGCCAATGTGGTCCTGAATCACTGGGGGAAACCTGGTGGTCTCTATGTATATTTATAAACTTTAGTTTTTAAAACTCTGCTCTCTGCTATGTTGGTGAACTGCCAAGCTTTACAATAAGCATGGTGAAAATTTTGACCACAGTCCAAGCAGCTTGTTTAACAGCTACAAGTGGTTGGGCTATTGGGATGGGGTAGGGGACACTAAGTAAAATAACTCCAACAGAAGGCAAGAAGGTACAGTGACCAGTAAATGGTGCTGTGATCAAGCAGACCCCAGTATGGATCAAGGTCTTTCAACTTGTTGTTGTGTTGTTGTTAAGTGCCATCGAGGCGGTTCCGACCCATAGCGACCCTGTACAGGGTTTCCGAGGCTGTTAATCTTTACGGGAGTAGAAAGCCTCATCTTTCTCCCGCGGAGCAGCTGGTAGTTTCGAACCGCTGACCTTAAGGTTCGCAGCCCGATTCGTAACCACTACGCTACCAGAGCTCCTTACTAGCGTGGAAATGTGGGCAACTTGCTTGGTCTCTCTGAACCTGTTCTTTGTCTTTAAAAAAAAAGGGTGATTTGTTGTTGTTAAATGCTGTGGAAATGGTAATGTTGTTGTTGTTAAGTGCCATCGAGTCAGTTCGAACCCAGAGTGACCCTGTATAGGGTTTCTGAAGAGCAGCTGGTGAGCTTGAACTGCCTACCTGGCAGTTCAAACAGCTTTGCAGTCTGGCGCATTAACCCTCTGCACCACACCAAGAGATAGTAATGTTGTTATTGTTGTCAAGTGCCATAGAGTTGGTTGAGACTCATAGCGACCCTGTATAGGGTTTCTGAAGAGCAGCTGGTGAGCTTGAACCGCCGACCTTGCAGTTCAAATGGCTTTGCAGTCTGGCACATTAACCCACAGTACCACACCAGGACTCCTGGAGATAGTAATAGTTACCTTAAAAGCTTTGTAAGAGTATTAAAATGAGGCTGTTACGCCTAATAGAAGCCCAGTTAACAATGACTAACATTGTAATTATCTATGAACTTCTCAGAATTAAAAAAAAAAAAAAAAAACACTTTCCTTTACATACTTAGGAGTCCTGATGGCACTGTAGGATAAGCTCTGGAGTGCTAATTGCAAAGTCAGCAATTCAAACTCAGCAACTGCACCCCAGGAGAAAGAGGAGGCTTTCTGCTCCTGTAAAGATTAACAGCCTCTGAAACCCTATTGTTGTTGTTCAAGCACTGTACCAGGACTCCTTATACAGAGATGCTATTAGTCCAAATCAAGTCAATAACAGTGGATTTTAGTTGGGTTTTAAATACTTAACTAGAGCCATTTCCCACAGATCAGATCATATAAGTTAGGCTATCCTCTTCTATTGATTTAAAGCAACTAAATGTCTGGAAAAATAGATTGTCTTGCATGAGGGGGCTTCGGAAAGTTCCTGGGGAAATTCCATTCTCTTTTTAAGCATGCCTATATCTGCATGCTTCCAGTTGGAGAGCTAGGGGTGGAATATGTATTCATTTAAAGATAAAACTGGAAGGTGTTTTGCATTGAATATCTGCTTCAAACTTTCCACATTGCTCTCTGGGATAAGAGTTACTTATAATGCAAACCCAAGTGGAAGAACCACAGTGCAGGCCTGGGGCTCACCATGACCAACACCATGCTATTTGGAGCAGAGAATGGTCTGCTTTTGGACAAGTAGCTCATATAGAGCTACTGGGCCCTGGTGATGTGGAACCCTTAGCTGTGGGTATCAAGTAACTCTGATTACAGAATGGTCCCTCATAAGCTGAGTCCTGTCAAATCATACATTTCTACAGGACTAGAAACAGTCCATCCTAAGATGAAAATGGCATATACATAACAGAGCCCAAGTAGTACCAGAGGGCACAGTCAAGCTTCATGAGCAGTTAGGCCAGCACCTCAGATCATCATCCCCATAGTTACCATGTGCCCCACCTTTCAACTTGCACTTATGGCCATATGGTTTGGGGTAATCCCCAACACAAGTAGATGAAGGAGAAAACCCCTAAATTTAGTAGGTGAGTGCAAGTTGGAAATGAGTAGCAGAGGCATTACTGCTACATTGAGGCATGGTCTTGAAAGACAAGGCAGAGAGAAAATCTTTCCAATAGGTGGAGCTTCCAGTGTCTCAACCTGTCCTTTGGCTTTATGTGGAAGAAATGGCCTCCAATAAAAATACACAGAGACTCATAAACTAATGATCAAGAGCCTAAAATAAGGAGTAGATGTTTAGTAAGAGTCCTGGTGGGGCACTATTGGATAAGCACTGCACTGCTAACCTCAAGGTTGGCAGTTCAAACAAACAGCTCTTGGAAATCCTATACAGGGTGGCTAGGAGCTAGAACCAATTTAATGGCACTTAACAATATCCATAACAGATGCTTACTTAGTAAAAGAGCTGAATGCAAGATTTCAAAGGGCCACATGAGAAGATAAAGTAAAGAATTATAATGACATGAACAAAGTCTTAAAGTTAGAAAACCAAAAGGGGAAAACATGCTTGGTATTTTTCAAGCTGAAAGAACCAGAGGAAAAAATCCAAGCCTTGAGTTACAATATTGAAGGATTCTCTGGGGCACTGCAGGATAAGCACTGGACCAGCAAGGTCAGTGGTTCAAACCCACCAGCTGCTCCTTGGAAACCCTGCACAGTGTCACTATGAATCAGAACCAACTTGACAGCACTTAACAACAATGACAACAATGGGCAGAATATTGAATGACAGAAGAAGCATCAAAAGAACATAGAAGAGGGAAAGAACAAACTAGATGACAGATCCTGTGGAAGTACAGTGAGGAGCTCCGTCAGCAACAACACAGAATACCAGACCAAGCAGGCTCAGGGGATGGTGCCAGAACTCTGAACCACATATAAAGGAATATTTCGAAGGTTGGAAGGCTTACTGCGAGGGGAATTTGTAGCAGAAGCAAGAAAACCATTGCTTTCTAATTCAAGATGCTCAGCTGCTCCCAGAGCCACCATTTTGGGTGAGACCAAGTAGGGGAAGGATCAAAGCTGCCACGGACACCTGACAGAACCATGGAGATAAAGGTGTGGACAGTCTTTAATTTTGGTGTCTGTTCATTGGTCTCTCACTGTCTGCGCACCTCCATTCTGGTGACTAAAAAGGGTGCCTGAGCAAGTGGACACCCCAGCCCCACCCCAGGAGGGTTTTACTATGCATGTACACAGATCTCCTCGAAATTTAAAGAGACAGTTTCCACTTAAAACCAAATGGTCACAGCTGGCCCTGAACTGTTTATCACTGGGAAAAAGGCCTGAACGGGGATTGTGGAGCAGGACAGGCAGACTAAAATGGAAATAGGCTGAAAATTAAATCCTGAATTATGTTACAAAGACCAACAGTGGCATCTTAAAATTTCTCAGGAAGAAGAGTGAAAAGGGAAGCCCATCTCCTGATCACATCTACCTGGAGGCAATCAGAAAGCATAAAAATACCAAAATACACACCCAATTAAGTATTAAGGCCACCACAGATAACTCCTGAATATGCCAAAAAAAAAAAAAAAAAAAAAGAAGGAGATGACCATATCAGCACATGTCCAGAAACGAGATAAAGTGACCGAGGCAAATGAGCTGGAAGTAGACCTACACGCCATACTGGAAGATGGGCAGGCTTTGGAAATGCTGGAGAAGGAATTCAGAAAACTGATTATAAAACGCATCAAAACACTGTATGATGGAGTTGAGAAAAATAAGGAAGAAGTCAGGAAAGCACTATAGGAACAATCAAATAAGATAGATACAAGCATTGGAAACTATTCAAAACCTGCAAAAAGAGGTTCAAATGATCAATAATAGGATATCAGAAATAGACAATACACTGAAAGGGCAAAGGAGTAGAATTGAAGAGATAGAAGCCAAAACTAATGAGCTAGAAAATAAATCTCTCAACACTACTAAGATAGAAGAGCAAACACAAAAAAGGATAAAAAATCTGAAGAAGGCCTATGATTCATGTTGGACAACATGAAGAGGAATAACTTAAGAATTATCAGCATTCCTGAACAGGAAGAATCACACAAGTCCACAGAGGAGATAGTGGAAGAGCTTCAGGAAGAATATTTTCCTAACATCCTGAAAAGCAAAAAGATAAGCATTCAAGAAGCTCAACAAATCCCAGGAAGGATAGACCCTAAAAGACAATCACCATGACATATTATAATCAAGCTCTCCAAAATCAAAGATAGGGACAGAATCCTAAAAGCAGCTAGGGAAAAGAGAAGTGTAACATACAAAGGCAAGCAAATAAGATTAAGCTCAGATCTCTCAACAGAAACCATGCAAGAAAGAAGGCAATGGGGAGACATATATAAAAGCCTGAAAGAAAAAAAACTCTTAACCAAGAATCCTCTACCCAGCAAAGCTGTCAAGCAAATATGA
>NW_006408590.1:12235282-12237328 GCF_000296735.1 Chrysochloris asiatica
ACTCTAGACCCAGAGAGGGAGAGGGGCTGTGTGCTGACGACCGGGGGGCAGGCTTGTAGGGTATACCCTTTTGATGTTTGATGATGCATGGAGGAGATTATAACCATGGCATTGAAACTATATACAATAGGATGAATTAAAACTAATGTTCTCCCATATAAACTATTACATAATTCACAATAAACATTTAAAAGAGAGAGAGAGAGAGAGAGAGAATGACAAGAAGAAGAAGAACATGGAAGGAATATGCAGAGTCACTGTACCAAAAATAATTTGTCAATGATAAACCATTTCAAGCGGTAGCATCTTATCAACAATCAAAGGTATTAAAAAAAGAAGTTCAAGCTTCACTGAAAGCATTGGCAGAGAGCAAGGCCCCAGGAATTAAATGAATGCCAAATGAGATGTTCCAAGAAACAGACGCAATGTTAAAAATACTCATTTATGACAAGAAAAGTCCCATTCCAAAGAAAGGTGACCCAATAGAATGCAGAAAGTATCAAGCAATCTCATTAATATCACATACAAGTAAAGTTTTGCTGAACATTATTCAAAAACAACTGCAGCAGTACATGGACAGGGAACTGCTAGAAATTCAAACTGGATGCAAAAGAGAACATGGAACAAGGGATATCACTGCTGATGTCAGAATGATCTTGACTCAAAGTAGAAGATACCAGAAAGATGCTTACTTCTAATTTACTATTTTGGGATTAGCAGCACTGGGGTGGGGGTGAGGGGGCGGGTCTGGTATTTGTCTGAATCATAACAAATCATGAATAACATGGTGAAGAATGGGAATTCCAGAAGACTTAATTGTGCTCATACTGAACCTATACACAGACTAAGAGGCAGTTTTTTGAACACAAGGAGATACTTAATGGTTTAAAATCAAGAAAGGTGTGTGTCAAGGTTATGTCCTTTTGCCACACTTATTCAATCTGTATGCTGGGCAAATAATCTGGGAAACTGGTCTATATAAAGAAGAACACAGCATCAGGACTAGAGGAAGGCTCATTAATCACCTATGATATGCAGATGAAAAAACCTTGCTTGCTGAAAGTGAGGAGGACTTAAAGCAAAGATGACAGACTGGTATGGATTACACTGCAACCTAAAGAAAACAAAGATCATCCCAACTGGACCAACAAGTAACATCATGATAAAATGGAGAAAATATAGAAGCTGTCAAGGATTTCACTTTATTTGGGTTCACAATCAACACCCATGGAAGCAGGAGTCAAGAAATCAAATGTTATATTTGATTTGATACAAAAGATCTTTTTAAAGTGTTCAAAAGCAAAGATGTCACTTTGAGGACTACAGTGTGCCTGACCCAAATAACAGTATTTCATATGCAAGTGAAAGCTGGACGATGAATAAGGAAGGCCAATGAGGAATTGATGCCTTTGAATGGTGTTGGTGAAGAATGTTGAATATGCCATGGATTGCCAGAATAAATAGATCTACCTTGAAAAAGTACAATCTGAATGCTCCTCAGAGCAAAGATTGTGAAATTTTCTCTCACATACGTTGGACATCGTGCTTGGTAAAATAGAGGGTCAGCAAAAAAGCGGGAAATTTCCAAAAACATGGATTGACCCAGTGGCTACAAGCATGCACTCTTACATAGTAATGGTTGTGAGAATGACTCAGCCGAGTTTGTTCTGTTGTACATAAGGTCACTGTGAGTCGCCTAACAGCAAATGATTAGAGACAAGGGGTCTATAGCAGAGGCATGTGGATGTGCATATAGGAACCAGGTGTGATCATGGTGAACAAGAAAGAAAGTGGACATTGGCTACCCAAAAGGCAAGAAGTGACTGGCTTACAAGCTATCAAGAGGGAACCTAGATCCAGAGGGCCTGGAGGAAGGTAAAATCTCCAGTGAGTAGTATTCAATCTGACTAGGCGGGGCTGATGCAATGAAATGCAGACAGGTCTCTTGTGATACAGTAGTGAATAATTGTTATCAGGACTGATTGTGAGGGTAAGAAATGTAAAGGTAGATGTTTTATAGCAAGGAGGGGAGTGATTAACTTTTCA
>NW_006408590.1:12237762-12249607 GCF_000296735.1 Chrysochloris asiatica
GCATGATGGTACATAGTAGTAGAGATGGAGGTTGCACATCTATAAGCCCAACAGCCTGGACCCTACTACCAAGGCCAATATCACAACTGCAACCACTAAATATCCAATCTGCCAGCAATAAGGATCAATGCTAAGCCCATGATATTGTGATCCAATGGGACTAGGCAGAGACCTCAGGCTCTGAATATCTTAAAAGGTCTCAAATAATGATAATGCCAATGATGGTAGTCCATAGACTACAGTTTGAGGAGCAAAGATTTAAAGGGACAGATGTTACTTCTTCTTGGGGGAGAAATGCTTTCTATAGGCTCTTAAAAGAGAGCCATAAAGGGTTTTTGCAGGAAACATTTTCCCTCATAAAATGATTGCTGACCCTTGAGAGCTAGCACCCACACTTAGCCTGACTTGATTAGGAAGTTTTCAAACCTTGTTCCCTGGAAATAAAGAATGTGGATGTATATATAGGCACCAAATATGACCAGAAGGTATGATCATCGTGGACAAGAGAGAAAGAGTCCACCATGAAAGGCATTGAATAACCAAGTAAACAAAAGGCCGAGCGTCGTGGAATGTCTTGCATCTTGAGAGACCATGGGCTTGTAACAAAGTCTTCTCTTTTTCCTCTGCACTGCTGGATTGACCATGGGCTAAAGCCTTCAATCTCTAATTTCCATGAGTTGCAATAAACTTGTAATCGGGGAAGTATTTTCTACTCTCCAAGGAATTTAGAGCCTGGGAGGGATCTGGCAGGAGTCCCCATCAATCCAAGTCTACTCCTGCCTCCCTTGGGTTCTGCAAACCGACTTTACCTCTCTTCTTCGAAGTTGGCCTCCCAGAGCCTCAGAGCAACCATAAGTCAGACTAGACATGGGCAGTGTTGACACTGGGCTCCTCACAAATGTCTCCCAGATGGACTGGGCCTGTTTACCTGTGATTTGGCTCTTATCCTGTTTGATTGGAAAACCTGATCTCATTTAAAGTTTGTGGTTCCAGTTTTGTTTCTGGGCAGGTGACCAGTGAAATGTAGCCAAGGAAATGTAAACAGTTAATGAAATCTAACAGTGTCCACACTTTCAGCAATATTTCATGCCTCCAACAAGTCTGTCTCTCATATTTCCTGCCTTGCTCTTCCTCCTGGGTCTGGACTGGGTCTGTTCTCCATCACCATGGCAATCGCTTTAGGGAAACACAGGTGCCTTCAGTCATTAGAAATTCAGATCCACCTGCTAGACCACGTGCAAGAAGGAGGGCAACTCAGGGTCAACCTTTATGTGACGGGTGTGGGGTAGATGTCTGGCCATGAGCCCAGAGGGACTCATAAATCACTCCAGCATCCAGAGGCAAGGAACTCTAATGGGATGCAGGTAAGAGGTCCACCTGAAGCCAGGTGGCTGGATACTGTTAAACAGTGGCCCCAGAAGGTCTTTAAAGTGACCGCACTTGGTTCCTTACACTCTGGAAGCAATTTACGGCCCATGCCTGTTCTTGCTCTTGTTTATTCCCCAGGTGTCTGTCTGTCTGTATGGCTCTCTTTGGCAGTACATGTGTTTGCTTCTCATTTTCTTTCTCTGATTTGTCCTCCATTCCTGCTCCCCACTACCCTGCTTACTTGCAAAGTAAGTCTCAGGAGCCTAAGTCTAACATCAGTCTGGCTCATCACTTACGTAGGGAGGGGATGTTTCAGTATGTGGTAACATGTACACCATATTAGTGAAAACCAAAGGCATCCTGCCTTCAGGTGGCCTGGTAGATTGGCTGGGGGCCTTCAGGTAAAATTGGGAAATGGCTGTCTTTGTTCTCTATTGCTGCTATAACAGAAATACCACAAGTGGATGACTTTAGCAAGAAGAATCTTATTCTCTCAGAGTGTAGGAGGCTGGAAGTCCAAATTCAGAATGCAGGTTCTAGGGGAAGGCTCTCTCTGTGAACTCCGATGAAGGACCTTGTCTCTTCCGCATCTTCCAGAATTTCTTGGAGGTTGACATACATCTTTGCAACAATCTTCCCCTGCATCTAGGAGTTTCACAGTACAAGGACCCCAGGCCCAAAGAACACACTCCATTCCTGGCTCTTCTGTCTTGGTGGTGGTAGGTTCCCCAGAGCTTGCCTCTTTAATCTTTTCTATCTCAAAAGAGATTGACTCAAGATATAACCTAATTCTGTAGATGGCATCCAACTTCATTAATAGCAATACACAACACGTAGGACAATGACATCAGATCAGAACTGATCATACCAGATCATATCATGGAAGTGATATTATATAGCTCATCCTGGAGGTGATTACTACATCTTAACTGCTAAAGCACTGAGTAGCCTGACCAACTCACGTTGATACAAAACCTTACTAGCCACCTGCCATTGTCCTCCATTTTTACGTCTTCCCCAGTTTAGCCCCTGGTCAATTGTCTTGGCATCCCTGCCATCTCTGGTACTATGAATTTATAGCTCCCTTCTCAAGCCCCTCTCCCATGCTTCCTAGTGGTGTCTAGTCCTCAGGAATTGTCCTTCTGTGTTAATAAAAGCATCTTCGCTAAGTACCAGGATTCAGGCCAAAAGGATGATCTCTCAGGGGAGAGAGCTCTCTGTCACTGACTTCTCTGTCACTCTAGTCAGCCACCCAACCCAGAGCCCTGCTTGCCTCTTAACCTCAGTGGCCATGAGAAAATAATAGTGATATATATATAAGTTCCCCAAGCCTGCTTAGGTACAAACAGTCAGCAAGACTAGAACTCAAATCTCCATCTTAGCTGTGTGCCCTTAGAAAAATTGCCTTTCTTTCTGGACTTCAGCGCCTTCTTTGTAAGATCCTTCCTAGCCTGTAGTTTCAGTGGGTTTCTTTTCTGTGGAGGTGTCTCCAGGTTTTCACAAACCAATTAGTTACCACAGGTACAACGTTGCAGCATTTGCATCCACTGGAGTTATCTCTCCTCCTCATACCACACCACTACTACTTGCAAAATATATGCTCTTGGTAGTCCTTCATGAGGTTGTCAGTGTACTTGGTAAGGATGCTCTGGTCATGACTCTCACATTTGCTGGCCTTCCAAGAGTTAACAGGTGGTTCTGGTCCACTCATAAGTGGGGAGAATCTCCCTCCACCCCACTCAGCATCACACAGGGGCAACCAGACCTTCAAAGAGCCCCACTTGTACCCTCAAGAGTCACAATCTATTGTAGAAAAGCAGACTCCAGAAGTCTCCTTTCAACAAATCTCAGATGGAAGATATCATGATGTCTTCATTCCTTTCTTCCTTCAGGCCCAGTTTGATGAGAAGAGTCATCCTGCAAATGACCTCCTGTGGTCCCCAGTCCTCTCCAGACATGTCTGAATTCCATTTAGCTCAATCTGAGACATCCTCAGTGCCCTGCCACACGCAAACACACATGTACATGATTCTGAGGTTTCCATTTACATCATTGCAGCAAATAAATCAAAGTTGAGTGTGTGCATTGGGAGAGAGGAGGAGAAGAGGACTAGATTATGGGCTCTGCTCCAAGCAGTTAATTCAGTATACCAAACTGCAATACCAGATAAAAATAAATAATTCTCTTTCACTACACTTCTCCCCAATGTATTCTAGAAACAAAACTTGATCTCCAGAGGAAACCTTTGAAAAATAGCATCAATGGTGACTTTTAAAACTCTGTTCTTGCTGACAAAAAAAAAAAAAAAATTCAAATCAATGGGGGAATAAAATAACATACTGTAAAGAAAGTGCTTTCTGGTGGTTAATGTCGGGGGACTGGAAAAAAAGAATATAGGCTAGATGCTCAATCTGGAGAATCAGCATAATCCTATTTTTAGAACTAAAGAAAAGAGCTTTGTGTGAGGACAAGACACAATAAGTTATTTCTCTCCCCTTAGGAATGAGGCTTAAGACATGGTCATTAAGAGTAGGGCACCAGGATTTTGAATCAAGAAACCTGGAATCTAGTCTGACTTTGTGATCTGTGCTCCCTAATGCAAACCCAGACAGCTACAAGACAGACATCCATTTAGTCAGACGTCCATTAAGTAAATGATGACCTAATTCCTACCAATACAATGCCTGTGACCGGAAGACCAGAACTTAGGCTAGTTGATCAGGGTAGGTTTCCTAAATGAAGCGTTGGTGGAGTTGATGTGACAAATGGGGAGATGCATTAAGGAGCAGCAGTTGCAAAGAAAGGCCATTGGGAAGGAACATGGTGTGTGTGAGGAACTAAAAGACGAGTGAAAACTGGAACGCACAGAGCAATAGGAGTATTTTATGAGTGGTGGGTGATGAGGCAAGCAGGTCCCTGCAAGGCAGTAGTCCTTGGGTGGTGTAAATGGTAATTGCATTTAGCTGCTAGCTAAAAGGTTTATGGTTCAAGTCCACCAAGAGATACTTTGGAATAAAGGCCTGATGATCTATTTCTGAAAAAAATCAGTCCTTGAAAACCTTTTAGAACCCATTCTACTTGGACACACAATGGCAACAGTTATTAGTAGGCTATGCCAGGATTTTTATCTTTAACTTTAGAATTTTGGTAGCTAACCTCCAAAATGGTGTCCAGTGATCCCTACCTCCTGGAGATCCTCCCTGGTTGTCCCCAATAGCCTTGGGGAGAAGTAGTAGCATATAACTTCTGAAAGGATAGAAGACACTGCAGCTTCCCTCTGCGCTCTCTCTCAGAGAGGTCCGCCTGCTGAGGAACTCCTGATAACAAGCATGAGAGGGCGCCATCTTGGAAATGGACCCTCCAGCCCAGCCAACACCTTGACTCAAGAGAGACCCTGAGTCAGAATCAGCCAACTCAACTGCTCCCAGAGCCCTCACCCTCACATGTGAGACAATAGATATTGTTTGAAGATGAAACATTTGGGGGTAATTTGTTATACAGCAAGAGATAACAAATATGTAAGAATATGAACAGATTAAGTTTTGAGAACATATGATTCCCAACTTGTCACTTAACCTCCCTGGGGATTAGTTTTGTTGTCTATAAAATGAGGAGCACAGTCCAAGATAAAGGAGCACTGGTAACGTAGTGGTTACGAATCAGTCTGCTAGTCTCATGGTCAGCAGTCCAAAACTACCAGCCTGCTCTGCAGGAAAAAATGAGGCTTTCTGCTCCCATAAAGATTTACATCCTCAAAAACCCTATACAGGGTTGCTATGAGTCAGAACCGACTCCATGACACACAGCCCCACCACCACCAGTCCAAGATAATAGAATGGTAGCATAGGAAAGGATTTAGAGATTATCTGAATAGGCCAAAAGCCACTAAAAGCAGGCTAATGGATGAGGACCTAGGATGATAAATTTGGGAGAATCTGGGATTAGGATAATGATAAGAGTCCTTATTCTAGGTACTACCCATACATTATCTCATGCAATCCTTCCCATCTGGCTTCTGAGTTAGGAACTCGGTTACCCCCATTTTATAGAAGAGAATGGAACACATATGAAGAGACTTTAAAAAGTTCTTGGAAAAATCCCATTTTTTTTTTCATTCCATTTTTCATCTGACTCCAGTGTCCTTCCATATTTCTGAAAGTTGTGAAAGGTTGTTTTGCTCTATCAATAACTGCTACAAAAGACAAAGCCAAAATCACTCGCTCTTCCACAGTCCTTGTGATTCCTCCCATCAGCATCCTCTGGAAAACCATCCCAGACAGACCATCTTCTCAGAGTGGCCCCATTCACCTCTCATTGGCCTAGGCTAAGTCATAAATGCTGGTGGGATTTGTGTTGATGGCAGAGGCCAAACAGCAGCTTCCAACGTGCTTTCTACATCATTCGTTACCTGACACCCCCTTGAAAATACGACCAGTGAAAGTTTCCCCAGACCCCGTGGAAT
Organism: Chrysochloris asiatica; assembly: GCF_000296735.1. Classification (NCBI taxonomy): domain Eukaryota; kingdom Metazoa; phylum Chordata; class Mammalia; order Afrosoricida; family Chrysochloridae; genus Chrysochloris; species Chrysochloris asiatica. The sequence goes on from NW_006408590.1 coordinate 12,243,593, forward strand.
GTGGCGTCTTTGCTGCTTGTTTGGAAACACTGTGGACAGAGGCCTGTGGACTCTGGTAACAAGGTCTATGACAGGACCCTTGCTTTTCATCACTGATTTGGCACAAGTACTACGAAGGGGTTCTTTATTTTTTCATTTTTAAATCTCACTTTTCAGAGAAGATAAATCAGCCGGAAAAGAACGTAATAAAAAGCAACTTGGCAAGCAAGGTCTCCTGAGAGGAGCAGAGGTGGCTTTATTTTCCATGATCTCAGTGCATCCAAAACCCACAGCTGTCAAGTCTATTGCAATTCATAGTGCCCCTCTAGGTCAGAGGAGAGCTCCCTGATGGGTTTCCAAGGCTGTAAATCTTCACAGAAGCAGACTGCCACATCTGTCTCCGACAACCTCTCAGTTAACAGCTGAGTGCTTTAACCACTATGCCAACAGAGATCCTTGTCTCAGAATAAAACAGATTTATCCCTTAAAGATGTTCTTGTAAGGTCATCAGGATCACAGTGATTGAAACCAGGGCTCTTTGCCAACACAAGTCCGGAGCATGAGCTAATCAACTTTGGAATTCACACAGAAGAAAGGAAAACGCTGGCCTCAATGTGATGGTTTCAAAATTGTCTCAGTATAAGGAAGTTTTCCCTTCCCGGAAGGAGCCCCCTGGGAGTCCTCCAAAGAGGCCTAATTAGCAGCAGTTTTTGGAGGTTCTTATGGTCTGTCAACAGTGAGGGAGGTAAGTCTGGAGAGACCAGCTTCTTTTCTTCATCCTGCCCTCGGCAGGCTCAGACATTTCTCCGCTTGGTGGCTTTCCTCCGTGATGATAGTAACAAAGAGAGACCGGACACAAAGAATTTAACCCGCCCAAGCCCCTGTTTTCTCATCTGCGTGGCTGCTATCCAAACCATACTAAACTTGATTGTTTTTGTGAAAATTACATGAGGCAACTGCTGTAATTAGCATGCTGCCAGCACATCCAAGTCAAGTCATTAAGAGGAGACTCAGTAGAGTACTGTATAGATTACGGGGTTGTATAAGAGTCCTTGTTTGGTACAAATGGTTAATATGCTTGGCTACAAACCAAAAGATTGGCAGTTGGAAGACCTCCAGAAGTGCATCTGAAGAAAGGCCTAGCAGTCAAAAAAAAAAAAAAACAGTCCTTGAGAAACCAATGGGGTCACCATGAGTCAATCACAGCAAGTTCTAGTAATAGTGATTAAGAATGTAAATATATTTAAAACATAATTGGTTCCATCACTGACTAGTTGTAAACACTTAAGAGGCTCAGGTGGTGATAATAGTCTGTATTTGACACCTCACAGGATCATCACAAGGATTTAATGAGATAATGCTTAGAATAGTGCCTGGAGCAAAGTAATAGAAAATAAATGGTTGTTGTTGTTGTTAAGTGCCCTCGAGTCGGTTCCGACCCATAGTAACCCTGTACAGGGTTTCCGAGGAGCAGCTGGTGAGCTTGAACCGTCGACCTTGCAGTTCAAAAGGTTTTGCAGTCTGGCACATTAACCCACAGTGCCACACCAGGACTAGTGCCTGGAGCAAAGTAATAGAAAATGAATGGTAGTTATTATTAAATAGTAGTTATTGTTACTACTGGAATCCTGGTCTAGTGCTGTAGGAGAATCACTGGACTGGTCACCACAAGGGCAGTCCTTCAAACCCATCAGTCACAGCTTGGAAACCCTGTACAAGATCACTATGAGACAGACCTACTCAACAACACTTAACAACAACCATACTGCTATGACTTGAAAAATGACAAGGACAATCACAATAACTCTATTACCCATAGAGTCACTATGACTTGGTACTGATTCCATGGCACCTTATTACCCATTGCCATGTGGTTGATTTCAATTCATGGTGACTTTGTTGTTGTTGTAGGACAAAGTAAAATTGCCCCGTAGGTAGGGTTTCTCAATGCTGTAATCTTTATGGCAGCAGACTGCCCTATCTTTCTCCTATAAAACACCTGTTGGGTTCAAACTGCCGATCTTTTGGTGAACCTTTAAGCACTAAACCATGGCACCACCAGGGCCTCACTAATATAGCACAGGTACGATGTGTTGTTGTATTGTTGTGTGCTATCAAGCTGATTCTGACTCATAACGACCCTGTAGTAGAAGTAATGCTGCCCCATAGGGTTTTCTAGCAGCTGAGTGCTGAACTATTGCAATGCCAGGGCTCCTTAAGAATGACTCAGGGTTCTTTGACTACCAAGCAGAATAAATTGCCTTTCATTAACTAATAGAAAAATAAAAGGAATTTTATTGGGAGGCTCTGAGATAGTTGACAAAATCAAAGGATAATTTGAATGGTCAAACTTTGAAAAGAACCAGGAAGCAGAAAAGCCTCAGCCATCCAAGTCTCAGGAACTAATCAATGGTGTTTTCAAACGGTTTCTGTCAGGATGAATCAGCTCTGCTAGTCTACCATCTTTGAGTCATTTAAAACTACAAACAAATCCAAGACAGATAGCCAAGTCTCTGAAGAAAAATCTGTATGTTACAAAACCAGGAGGCTGGGATACCGGTGCCAACTACAACAATGACCACTATTATCGCTATTGCTAGCAATACTAACATTAAATGAGGACTGTAGGGGCAGTAAGCCCACTGCCATTGAGTGGATTCCAACTCATGGCAACCCTGAATCGTTCTGAGTAGAACTGTGCTCCCTAGGGTAGTCAATGACTGTACTCTAGTGGATCGCCAGACTTCTCTTCCACAGCACTGCTGAGTGGGTTTGTAGCGTAGTAATTATGAATCAGGCTGTGAACCTCAAGGTCAGCAGTTCGAAACTACCAGCTGTTCTGCAGGAGAAAGATGGGGCTTTCTTTTCCCGTAAAGATTTACAGCCTCGTAAACACTGTAAAGGGTCGCTATGGGTCGGGACCGACTCGACGGCACTTAACAACAACAACAAACACTGTACAGGGTCGCTACGAGTCGGTTCTGACTCCACAGCACATAACCACCAAAGAAAGGACAAACCAAACCCAAATCATACCCATTGCCATCAAGTTGATTTTCAGTCACAGTGACTGTCTTAGGTTGGATTCTATAATGAAGCAAAACCAATGAAGCTTAGGTTGCTGTTGTTGTTAGGTGCTGTAGAGTCAGTACCAACTCATAGCGATGCTATGCACAACAGAACGAAACGCTACCAAGTCCTGCATCAACGTCACATGGTTGCTACATTTGAGCCCACTGCAGCTGCCATAGTGCCAATCCGTCTCATCAGGAGGTCTTCCTCTGTTTCTTTGATCCTCCATTTAACCAAACATGTCAGAAGAGACTTTGAAACTTGCTTTTGGCATAGAGATGCTTAAAGCACATGGAAGAAATGAAGAGATAGAAGAGCTGATCTCAAACATGATATCTTCTCCAGGGACAGGTCCCTCCTGATAATATATCCGAAGTATGAGAGATGAAGTCTGGCCATCCTGGATTCCAAGGAGCACTCTGGATGTACTTCTTCCAACACAGATTGGTTTGTTCTTTTGGCAGTCCATGGTACTTTTAATATTCTCCTCCAACTCCATAACTCAAATGCATCAATTCTTCTATGTTCTTCCTTCATCACTGCCCAACTTTTACAGGCTCATGTTGTTGTTATTTAGTGTCCTCAAATCAGTTCCAACCTACAACAACCTTGTGTAGTGTTCCCTAGGAGTGGCTGGTGAGCTTGCATGGCCAACCTTTCAGTTCAAACTGACTATGCAATCCAGCGCATTAACCCACAGTGCCACACATGCCTATGAAGTTATTAAAAATACTGTGGTCTGGGTCTGCTGCATCCTAATCATCACACTGATATCTTTGCCCTTGAACACTTTAAAGAGTTCTCATGCAGCAGGTTTGCCTAATTCAAATCATTTGATTTCTTCCCTGCTGCTTCCATGAGTGTTGATGGTTGATCCAAACAAAATGATGTCTTTGGCAACTTCAATCTTTTCTCCATTTATATGGCTGTTGTTTACTGGTCCAGTGATGAGGTTTTTATTTTCCTTATATTGAAGTGCAACCAATACTGAAGGCTGTAGTCTTTGATCTTCATCAGTAAGTATTTTGAGTCCTCTTTGCTTTCAGCAAGAAAGGTTGTATCTTCTGCATATCGCAGGTTGTTAATGAGTCATCCTCCAATCCTGATGCCATGTTCTTCTTCATGTAATCCAAATTCTCAGATTATATGCTCAGTATACAGATTGAATAAATTTGGTGAAAGAATACAACCCTGGCACACACCTTTCCTAATTTTAAACCACTCAGTGTTCCATTGTTCTGTTCAAATAACTGTTTCTTAGTTTATATACAGGTTCCTCATGAGCACAATTAAGTGCTCTGGAATACTCTTTCTCTGCAATGTTGTCCATAGTGTGTCATGATCCACACAACAGAAAGCCTTTGTATAGTCAATAAAGCACAGGTAAACATCTTTCTGGTATTCTCTGCTTTCAGCCAAGAACCATCTGATGTTAGCAATGATATCCCTCGCTCCATGGCCTCTTCTGAATCCAATTTAGACCTCTGGAAGTTCTCTGTCAATGTATGGTTGCAGCTGTTCTTATATAATCTTTAGTAAGATTTTATTTGCATGAGATATTAATGATATTGTCCTATGATTTCCGCATTCCATTGGGTCACCTTTCTTTGGAATGGGCACAGCCCAGTCAGTTGGCCAGGTAGTTATCTTCCAAATTTCTTGGCATAGATGAGTGAGTGTCTCTAGTGATTCATCAGTTAGTTGAAAGATTTCAATTTGTAGTCCATCAATCCCCAGTGCCTTGTTCTTTGCCAGTGATTTCAAGGCACCTTGGATTTCTTCCTTCGATATCATTGGCTCTTGATCATATGCTACCTCTTGAAATGGCTGAACATCGACCATTTCTTTTTGGTACAGTGACTCTGTGTATTCCTTCCATCTTCTCTTGATGCTTCTGCACCCCTCAATATTTTTCCCATATAAACCTTCACTACTGCAAGTCAAGGCTTGAGCTTTTAATTCAGTTCCCTCAGCTTGAGAAATGCTGCACGTGTTCTTCCCTTTTGGTTTTCTAACTCCAAGTCTTTGTACATTTTGTTACAATATTTGAATTTGTCTTCTCGTGTTTCTTTTTGAAATTTTCTATCCAGCTCTGTTATCTCCTCAATTCTTCCAATTGCTTTAGCGTCTCTATGCTGGAGAGCAACTTTCAGAGTCTCTTCTGACATCCATTTTGGCTTTTTATTTCTTTCATGTTTTCTTAATAACCTGTTTCTGTCTTTCTGTATTATGTCATCCCACAACTCATCTTGTCTTCGATCTTTAATTTCTAATGCATCAAATCCGTTCATTTGGGCAGACTTGGAAACCCTCGAGTCCATGGACACTGACCTAGCCACTAGAGGCTACAGCTGAGAATAAACTTTCCAGTTGATATGAAGTGGGGGGATGTGCACAAGAATGCCCAAACTTGTAGATAATACCAATATGACCTAGCTTGGATGGCTTGATGATCAAAAGTTGACTAGAGGAAAATAAAGAAAATGTGATACAGGAAGCAAGTGTAAATTGCTACAGTTTGATGAACTTGACCTTAACTTATAGAGGTAGTAGCACAAAATACCAACTGAGAGGGAAGGAGTCTTCAAATCAAGGCTCAAGCATATCCCCTCAGTATACAGGGTTGATAGGGATGGTTAACTTAGACATTGGCTACCTAAAATGGAGGGGCCATAAGGCTCAAAGTAGCTGGTTTACAAGTTTTTAAGAGGGAGATTCATTTCAGAGTCAGAAGGGGAAGGTAGAATCCCCACTGAATAGTTTCCATCTTGTCTAGAGGTGTCAGGTGAAAGGAGCTAGGGATAGGATTCTTTTGATTTAATAGTGAATAATTGTTATCATGACTAATTGCAATTGTCACAATTGTAAAGGTAGAAGATGTGTAACAAAAAGGACGGAGTAGTTAATTTTACATTCCAAGAACAGAGGACCATAGGACCATCAAGAGAGAAGAGCATGAACAGA
>NW_006408590.1:12251687-12254732 GCF_000296735.1 Chrysochloris asiatica
CCAGCACCATCCTCACAATTATCATTACATTTAAACCTATTGTTTGGCCACTGTATCAATTCATCTCATTGGAGGGCTTCATCTTTTTCACTGACCCCCTTTTTGTTAAGCATGATATCCTTCTCCAGGGACTGGTCCCTCCTGGTAACATATCCAAAGCATGAGAGATAAAGTGTCACCATCCTGCCTTCCAAGGAGCAGTCTGGCTGTATTTCTTCCAACAGAGATATGTTTGTTTTCCTAGTAGTCCATAGTACTTTAAATATTCTTCCCCAACACCATAATTCAAATGCATCAATTATTCTTCAGTCTTATTTATTTATTGCCCAACTTTCACATGCATATGAAGCTATTAGAAATACCTTGGTTTGGATCACCTTAGTCCTCAAACTGACATCTTTGCTCTTGTATACTTTAATGAGATCTTGTGCAGCAGATTTGTCTAATGCAATATGTCATTTGCTCTCTTGCCTGCTAAAAAATGATGAACTATTATTAAATAAAGTTTAATGGAAACAATCAAAATTAATGCAAGAGTCATAAAAATTTTTTATACTTGTTAATAATTACTACAAAACTATGAGAGTTTCCAATTTTGTAACAGACCTGCTTGGTCTAGAATAAAGCTTGTAGTCATTCAGTACTCCGGGACACACAGTTGACTCCAGGCAGCTACTCCTCCTGGATCATAATGCACAGAGAAGCAATCTTCGCCTGCAGTTTGAAAGATCTGCCCTTGTGATGTACTCATGGTGAAACCAGAGAAACACAGGCTCATCAGACAGCTAATATTTGTTGAATTATGAGACGATTCAATGCATAGATGTTCAGGTAGTATCACAATATTTAAACATTCTCTGGGGAAAATGTACTCTTTCTTCTAAAAACAGCCTTAACTTTTAGAAATCAAATTGCTATGAGATTCTCTTACTTAATTGATTTAGAGTTCATCTTTGGAGCCATTGTTTGCTTTCTGCCTGTGTATGGAGAAGCTTTGGATTCTATCTCATCCCTTCTGAGGGTGTGAGCCTCTCCCATCAGTCTTTACTCTGGGCCTCTCCCTGGAATCCATGTCAGCTGTCTGGGAGCATTGATGCCTAGTTCTTTGCATCTCTTGAGAGAGACACAGAGTCCTTATGAGCAGAGTCTTGTGAGCCATGTTTCCTGGACTGCTGATGCCTTAGCACTGACCTGTCCACTCTTCATTAATACTTCTTCTGTGACCAGCAATACACATTTGTGATATCGGGAGTTCTTTGCAGAGCTAACTGTGACTAGGAAGACTCATTCTTCTCTACTCGCCATGCCACATACCCTCGGTCCCATTAATGACACTCCAAGTAGAGAGAAGAACAGTGGGAGGTGATTCTAAGAATCTACCCATGGGAAAAGAGCACACAGGCCACCTGAAAGAAAGAAATCACCTAGAACATTCTTCAGCAGAAAACTATGGAAAGGCGTATTTCATAATGACACTGAAACCACGTGATAAAGGATAAAGATCCAGAAGGATTCATTCTCCATCCTCCCTGGGACTGAAGTGCCTTCCTTCCTCAGCCTCAAATCCTGTCTATAACTCTTAGGGCAGAGGAGGACGAAATAGGATGGGGTCTCTGGAAAACCATTCTGAAAGAGTTCCTTATTAACTCTAACTAAAACTCTTATTCAAAGTACCATGGACTGCCAGAAGAACAAACAAATCTAGCTTGGAAGAATGCTCCTTAGAAGCCAGGATGGCCAGCCTTTGTCTCTCCTACTTGGGGCATGTTAGCAGGAGGGACAAGTCCCTAGAGAAGGACATCATGCTTGTTAATGTGGAGGGCCAGTGAAAAAGAGGAAGACCCCCAACGAGATGGATTGACACAGTGGCAGCAGCAATGGGCTAAACCATAACAATTGTGAGGATGGCAGTGTTTCATTCTGTTGTACATAAAGGTTCTGTGAGTACCTAAAAACAAGAGTGAGCCCTGCATCCTTCTTCATTTAGTAAATCTCACAGAAGAGACTTCAAAATCTGACCACCAAACTTGTACTAGAGTAGCTAGGCAGGAAAAAGGAATGAGAGGGCTAGAGCAATGTCTAACTTGAAGGCATGATGAAAATTACAACTAGCCAACCACTTCTCATAGCTGAGCACTAACTCTGTACCAGCAGCATCAGCTGTCGAGTCAACGGCCACTCATGACAACTTCTGTGTGTCCAAATAGAACTGTGCTATACACGGTTTTCAGTGCATGGTTTGGGGGAAGTCAATTGCTTTCTTCTGAGGTGTCTCTGAGTAGAATGGAACCACCAGCTCTTCTATTAGCAGCTGAACATGTTCCTTGCACTGCCTAGGGGATCCAACCTAGGTAGCAGGCCATGCAACTCCTTAACTACAGCTGGCTCATCACCTTCATCAGGTCCCAGTGTGGTGCTGTAGGATACACACTGGACTTATAACTGCAAGTTTTGGGGTTCAAATCCACTAGTTACTCCTTGAAAACCCTATATAGATAGGATCGTTATGAGTCAGAATCAACTCAATGGCACTTAACACAAACAACATCACCAGGAGTGTGTATCTTTATGGTCCCCATCTTATAGAGCCCTCAGAGATGCTGATTTGTCCAAGGTAAACAGAGCAAAAACTTGCAGAGCAGACACTCTTGTATGGATGCCACTGTCTCTTGTTAACATCTCTGCAACCTAATATCCATGTGATGCTCACAACACTGTGCTTCTCAAGCCTGGCTGCACATTAGCATCACCTGGATTCTTCCCAAGGGAATTCAATCTAAACCTCAGGGTGGCAAGCAGGCATTAAAAACTCAGAACTAGCTCATGAGAACTACCTCCATCAGTAGGTAGGACATAGTACTGATGGAGATCAAAATTCTTTTCCTTTCTGGAATCTGCAAGGCCTCCCAGCAATTAAAGCTCTTCCACTGCTTCCCTGCCCCACCCCAGGCCAGAGTGAAACACTCTGTCTGCAGTGCTGAGCTAAGGGACAGTGTTAGCTGGAGGGGAAGAGAAATGAATAGCGAAAAGCATCACCATAGAAAG
>NW_006408590.1:12256087-12267800 GCF_000296735.1 Chrysochloris asiatica
AAAAAAAAAAAAAAAGGGACAGTGTCAGGTCAGAGAGAGAAACAAGACTGGCACCCTAGCCAAAAAAGCCAACAGATTTATCTCTGCATCTGCCACCAGGAAGTCCACAGAAGAGCAAAGGGGAGTCAGGAGGGAAACAAAAGGGCACAGGATGAAATATGTGGAGCTCATTCTAGAGGCCATTGGGATGTTGGAAGAAAAGATTCACTGGAGTGGGGAAAGGCTTGAAAGGGAATTAGGCTGTGAGATGAGATGACTTGGGGTGGTGGGAAGGAAAGCTCTGGATAAGATCACTGGTCTCAGAGCCAAAATTCCAGAGATGGATAAGCTCAGTCCAGTTACTCTGCACTGGAAAGAGGGAGGCTTTCCTCCTAAGGGTCACAGCTAGATTTGGGATTCTACATTTCCTTAAGTGATCCCACAGCTGGGTTTATGACAACAGACTTCTAGCAGATCACCCCCACTTCTCCATAGTCAGAATGGTGTCTCTTCCTTCGTTGCCAAGCTGGTTAGTCCTCGGTTCAAAATCCTTCCAGAGCTCCCTGGTGCCTCCAGGATAAAGTCCCTGTTGGTCTTCTGTCTCTCAAATTCTCCGTCTCTCAGACAAGCTGTGCCTTTGCACAGACTGCTCCTTCCACTGGAAACTCTCTTCCCACTCCACTTCTTCTCATCCTTCAGAACTCAAACAGCTCTTCCTCCAGGAAACCTTCTCTGATTGCCCAGCATCTGTTGGTGCCTGTTTCCGCTTGCTCTTCACCCATTGCATTGTAAGTGTTCGTTGTTTGGTCTGCTTCCCTTAGATGTAAACGCCCTCAAAGTGGACAATAGGAGCATGACATTTCCAGCATTGAATACCATTATTTTTTTGAGGGAAAACTGTCCCCAGTATTGGAGAGAAGGCCTGGTTGCTAGGTTAGACTCAGAAAAGCCCATCCAAACGTTCATAAAAGTCCCCTGTGATTTAGAACAAAAAAATCTGAGGTCCTGGTTGGACTTTGGGGCTTTGAAGATTCTCTGGGGAGGTCATAAATGCAGCCTCCAAAAAGCTAGAAAAGTCATCAGTGAGTAAGGGAGGATATAGAGAAACTAAGGCTCTGAGAAGTGTGTTAAGGCAGTGATAATGCAGGATGGTAATACCAGCCTGGTCGGATCCTGGCACCTCAACTACCACTCCTGACAGCCTGTCCTGCCCACTCAGCCCCTGACAGGCTCTCCAGGCCTCTGGTTGAGCTGTGCTATCCCGGAAATACAGCTCCCTGCTGGTGAAGACAGACTGCTCATATATCCAAACCTGAAGCCCTGCCTATTTCAGATGACCTCAAGGTCAGCAGTTTGAAACTACCAACTGTTCCACGGGAGAAAGATGAGGCTTTCTACTCCCATAAAAATTTACAGCCCGGAAAGCCTATGTAGGGCCTCTGTGAGTCAGAACCAACTCCATGGCACACCACCACCATTGTTGTTGTTAAGTGCCATCGAGTCAGTTCCAACCCATAGTGACCCTGTATAGGGTTTCCGAGGAGTGGCTGGTGACATTGAACCGCCGACCTTGCAGTTCAAATAGCTTTGCAGTCTGGCACATTAATCCACAGTGTCACACCAGGACTCCACAATCACCATAGAAGCCTTAAAGGTCCCACAAGCTCACTAGTGCTTTCTCACCAGAGGGCTGCCCCAAGCCAGGAACCCATCCCCTCCCTCTGGGGTCAGATGGAATCACAACCATCATTCACTGGAACAGTGGCTACATCAAAGCATGAGGAGCAGAACAGAAACTGTCAAAGATGGCAGTTCTACCTAACCATGCCTGGACTTCAAGCCAGTCTTTCCTCCGGGTGGACACCATGAAATCACCTTGCTTTCAAGTTAACCAGTCTTTGCATTTGACGTTAAAGGGTTCCAATGTGAGTATTGAGTTTGTCACTTGAGAACTCTTCAGCCTTCGTAATGCCACAACTTTTAACCTCAGTTACTTCATTTGTTAAATGGGGTTGTGCTTGCCTACCATAGGACTGTTGTGGAGGACTAGACTCAATAAAGTGGCACAGAATAAGCACACAGCAAATTCCCAGGGGCACCATATACACTTGACCATTTTGTGTACAGCACACAGGTACCCAAGCTGGGGGCAAGCAGAAGCCAGAATGCACCGACCTTCTACTGAGCAAGCCACATTCCCACAGTTACATCCACCCAGAGAGGGCTTCTTTTTGTAACTTACACAAATATACTGTTCAGGATTGAATTGTGCCCCCCACCAAATGTCATAGCTGGAACCTAACCCCCAGTACCTGTGAATGAGACTTTATTTGGAAAGAAAGTCTTTGCAGATATAAGTTGCTAAATTAACATGAAGAGAGTGGAATGGGTCCTAATCCAGTATGACAGGTGTTACAAAAATGGAGACGATAGAGAGACTCCAACAGAGAATACCAGGTGACAACGAAGGCAGAAATTGGAGTTAAACTGCCATAAGCCAAGAAATGCCTACAGTTACCAGAAGCTAGAAGAGAATAGGAAGATTCTTTCTTCCCTTGGAAACTTCAGAAAGAGAATGCTCCTGCTGTCACCCTAATTCACACTTTTAGTCTCCAGTAATGTGAGTGAATGAACTTCTCTTGCCTTAAACCACACAATCCTTGTTATTGCAGAACTAGGAAACTAATGGTGGTGGTGGTGGTGTGCCATGGAGTTGGTTCTGACTCATAGTGACCCAGCATAGGGCTACCTGAGGCTGTAAATCTTTACGGGAGTAGAAAGCCTCATCTTTCTCCCACAGAATGGCTGGTAGTTTTGAACTTCTGACCTTGAGGTTAGCAACCCGACTCATAACCACTATGCTGCCAGAGCTCCTAGGAAACTAAAACATCAGCCTAAATGTGATCCTGACAGGACCTGGCACATCTTGTTAGCTGACATCAAGCTGGCCCCCAACTTATGATGGATCTGACCAACACAACAGGATTAGACCATTGTGATCCATAGGGGGGGTTTGTTTTTAACTTTTATTATGAATTGAGTGGAAGGTTTACAGGGCAGATGATCAGTTTTACATTTACTTAATTTTATTGCAATGATTACAATCCCTCCACGTATCATCACTTAACAGTATTTTCCTCTATTCATTTTTTTTTTATGTACATACAAACCAAAACATATATATTCATTTAAGTGTCCAAAGGGCACATTTTGCAAGCCAGCCTCCTGCCTGCAGGCACACAGCCTCTCTCAGTCCATGGGCCTGAAGTCCTCAGCTGCTCTGTCTCTCTGTACCATCACCTCAGCCACTGTCGCCGATGTCGCTGCTTTTCTCAGCAGGATCTCATGCTCCACTCATGCTCTTACTTCTTGATGGTCCTGGGGTCCTCTGTTCCTGAAATGAAGGATTAACTGCTCCCCCATTTTAGTTACACATCTTCTATATGTACAGTTGTGTAAATCGCAATGAATCCTGATCCATAAGGTTTTCACTGATTGATTTTGGGGAGTAGATTTACAGGCCTTACTACCTAGTGTGTTATATCTGGAAGCCCCACCGAAACTGGTTCAGCATCATAGCAACACCCAAGTCTCCAGGAATAGAGGGAGGTGACACCTGGGGTATTTGCACATGAGGTGCATTGACCAGGAATCAAACTCAGATATCTCACATTGAAGATTGAAAATCTACCATGGAACTATCACTGCTGCCATCTGACACAAATTAGGACTCAATAAACATGTGTTGAAGCTTAAATTCTCTATTATCCATGTAGAGAGAAGACAGAAGTTTTAGCTGCTGAAATGGTAATAATCTAAGCACATTTGCTTTGGGTGGGAATATAGGAGCATAGTTAAAATTAAAGTTTTAGATCTAGACCAGGGCTTAAGCCCCAATTCTGTTACCAACTGCTCTGCATGGTCATATGCATCATGCATTGCCATTCTGTTTCAGTTTCATCATCTGTAAAAGGGGAATAATTTGGGAAGATGAATGGTGACCATTGTAATTACTATCTCCTGAATGCCTTATATTTTAAGTGTTTCAGCACCTAATTTTATGGAGAAGGAGCCCCCAGATCACCAGAGGTAATCAAACATTCATTATTGTAATTGGTATTTATTAAACTCCTAATGTATTCTAGACTCTGGAGGGCTTATACCACTTACTGAGGATATTCTGCTTACCAGATAATGTGCTAAGCACTTCATACACGGTATCTCATTTACACCCACAGCCACCAGTGAGGTAGGTACTATTATTATCTGCTCTGAGGGAACTTACAAACTAGTTAAGCAAGCAACAAATTCGTTCTTGAAACCATTTGAGTAAACACTAAAGAGTATAGACAGATTGCAATTCTGAAGAAGACAATACCAAGATGTACTTTTAGCGAAGTGATAGCTAGAAATTAGAGTTCATTCTTAGAGGTAACCTATATAGCCATTTCTAAAGAGTTTGGTATAAATATATAATGAAATAGTATACAACAGTCAGTAATTATAAGCTAAATTTACATCTAAGAATAGGGATCGATTTCAAAAACAGTGCCAACAAAAGGGAAGACGTCTTCATATCAAGCATCAAGCCTGTCCCCTCAGTACACAGGTTGATAAGGATGGGCAACTTGTGTGTTGGCTACCAAAAATGGCGTACTATAAAGGTATGAAGTGGCTGGCTTTTTCAAAAGTGCTTAGTTTCAGAACAAGAGGGGGGTAAGGTAAAATACCCACTGAATAGTTTTCATCTTGTCCAGATGGGTCTGGTGAAATGGGATAGAGAAGGATGGGGAAGGATTCTTTTGATTCAATAGTGAGTAATTGTTATCATGACTAATTGCAATTGTCACAACTGTAAATGTATAGGATGTGAAACAAAAAGGGGGTGTGGTTAATTTTTCATCCCAGGAACAAATGATCCTAGGACCAGCAAGAGGGAAGAACACGAGTGAAGCATGGGATCCTAACCAGAAAAGTTGCGACCCCAGAGACAGAGGCAGAGGCAATGGCATAGAGAGAGCAGTTGAGGACACTAGGCCCATGGAATGAGAAAGGCTGAGTGCCTGCGGGCACGAGGCTGGCTTGCAAAATGTGCCCTTTGGATATTTAAATGAATATATATTTTCTGTGTGTTTTGTGCACATCAAAAAAATGGGAATAGAGGTAAATACTGTTAATGGATGGTGTATGATTTCTTGAGTGTAAAAACTGATGATCTGCCCTGTACACTATCACTCAACTCACAATAAAAGCTTTAAAAAGAAAAAAAAAAGTGTTAAATGAAAACAGTAAGAAACAGAGTGAGATTTTGAGCATAAGAAAGTAGTATATGAAAGCGTATTTGGCAAAGATATTTCAGACAAGGAATTCCTCTCTAAAATGTGTAAAACACTAAAGCATCTCAAGAAGAAGATAATAGTCCAGTTAAAAAATGGACAGGGGATATAAACAGATACTTCACCAAAAAGCACGTTTGGGCAGCCACCAAGTATATGAGGAAACGCTTGTGGTTATTAGCCATTGTTGTTGTTGTTGGAGTGTGCCTTCAAGTCAGTTCTGACTCACAGTGACCCTGTATAGGGTTTCTGAGGAGTCGTTGGTGGGTTTAAACTACCAACCTTGTGGTTAACAGCCCAATGCTTACCTTAAAGCACCACACCAAAAGCCCATTAGCCATTAGATGCAAATTGTTAGTCATTGCTGTTGTTGTTATTAAGTGATGTTGAGTTGGTTCTGACCTACAGCAACCCTGTATAGGATTTCCAGGAGCAGCTGGTGAGTTTGAACCATCGACCTTGCAGTTCAAACCGACCTTGTGGTCAAGTGCTTATCCTACAGTGCCACACCAGGACTCTTTTTCGTTGTTGTGCTAGAGAGGTGCAAATCAAAACAACAATGAGATATCCCTAGCATTAATAGCAAAGTTGTTTTTTTTTTTTTAAAGCAGAAAATAACAAATGCTGACAAGGATGTGGAGAGATTAGGATGCTCCTACACAGCTGGTAAGACTGTAAAATGTTCCAACCATTGTGGAAAATGGTATGGCACGTTCTCAAAAAGTTGGAAATAGAAATGTCCCAGTAATCTCTCTACTTGGTATGTATCCTCTAGAAATAGGAACT
Organism: Chrysochloris asiatica; assembly: GCF_000296735.1. Classification (NCBI taxonomy): domain Eukaryota; kingdom Metazoa; phylum Chordata; class Mammalia; order Afrosoricida; family Chrysochloridae; genus Chrysochloris; species Chrysochloris asiatica. The sequence continues at coordinate 12,262,189 of NW_006408590.1, forward strand.
CTGATACAAATAGATAGATGGACACCCATGTTCATTACGTGGACTATTCACAATAACAAAAATGGAGACAGCTTAAATGCCCATCAACAGAAAAGAATGTTGAACAAATTTTGGTACGTACATACAATGGAACACTGTGCAATGTTGAAGAATAACAATGAATCTGCAAAACACTTTATAGCATAGAGAAACTTGGAGGACATTGTTGTTAGGTGCCATCGAGATGGTGCCAACTCAGTGACCTTATGCACAGCAGAACGAAACACTGCCCAATCCTGGGCCAACTTCACTATTGTTGCCACGCTTGAGCCCATTGATGCTGACACTTGGCCAATCCATCTTGCTGAGGGTCTTCCTCTTTTTCTCTGACCCTCCACATTACCAAACAGGGTATCCTTCTGCAGAGACTGGTCCCTCCTGACAATATGTCCAAAGTATGAGAGATGAAGTTTGGCCATCTTGGCCTCCAAGGAGCACTCTGGCTACACTTCTTCCAATACAGATCTGCTGGTTCTATGGGCAGCCCATGGCACTTTCAATATTCTCCTCCAACACCATAACTCAAAAGCATCAATAGGCTAAGTGAAATTAGTCAATCACAAAAGTTCACATATTGTATGAGACCACTATTGTGAAAAGTCAAGAAAAGATGTTCTTGCTAAAAGAAACATTCTACGATGGCGACCAGGAGTGAGAGGCAAGGGAAAATTACTCACTGACTAGAGGGTCGTTGTTGTTAAGTGCCATCGAGTCAGTTCTGACTCACAGTGACCCTGTTTGGGTTTCTGAGGAGTGACTGATGGGTTTGAACTGCTGACCTTGTGGTTAGCAGCCCAATGTTTACCCTACAGTGCCACACCAAGACTGCTAGAAGGTAGACTTAAGTTAACCTGGATGACGGGCAAGTCAAAGAGAAAGAAAGAAAGCCGGATAGTATGTGCCAATGCACCACCCATCTTTTTGTCGTACTTTGGTAACTTGCATGTTGCTGTGATGCTGGCAACTATGACATCAGGGTCACATGGTGAACAGGTTTCAGCAGAGCTTCTACATTAAGACAGATTATAAAGAATGGTCTGGCAATCTAATTCCAGCAATGAGCCCAGAAGAAATCTTATAAATCATAACAGAATATTGTCTGATATGGTGTTGGTAAAAAGCCCTGGTGATGTAGTGGGTTAAACATTGAGCAGCTCATTGCAAGGTCTGTGGTTCAAACCCACTAGCCACACTGAGGGAGAAAGATAAGGCTGTCTGTTCCCATAAAGATTTACAGTCTCAGAAACCATAGGAGCAGCAGCTCTTCTCTGTCCTATGGGGTCACTGTGAGTCAGAAGCAACTTCATGGCAGCGGTGAGTATGACACGGGAAACTAAACCCCTAGGTTAGAAGGTACTCAAAATACACCGTGATCACATCAGTGGACTTGAACAGACCAATGATCATGAAAATGACATGTTGTTATGTTGATAAGTGCCACAGAGTCAGTTCCAACTCACAGTGACCCTGCATAGGGTTTCCGAGGAGCGGTCAATGAGCTTGAACCACCATCCTTGAGGTTCACACCGACTTTGCAGCGCAGCGCATTAACCGGCAGCACCATATTGCATTCTTTTGTTCATGTGCTCACCATGAGTGGGAGCCAACACAACAGCAAGTAACAATAAAATACATGACACTCATCTGTGAGGACTTCTTATTCCTGTGTCTCAATATTTCAAAGTTCTAAAACAAGCTAATAAGATAAGTTCTACCCTCCTGCTATGACAACTATACCTTCATAATGACTGGGAAGGCAGACTCACATTGGGGATTCTCAAACTGTTTGGATTTGATTCCTGAATGAAGAGTCACCAGGAGAGCTGGTCTTGCTAAGCTTTTATTCTTTTCCCAGCCCCAGGCTCCTGCCACACAATTGCAACAAGGCACAGACAAATACAGGGAAGGCGTCTGCAAAGGCCTTGAAAGTAAGCAGGGAATTCTACGGTCATAGCAGCTCCTCAGGAGAAAGATATGGCCATCTGCTCCAACAAAGATCACAACCTTGGAAGCTCTCTGGGGCAGCTTCACTGTGTCCTATAGGATCCCTGTGCTTGTCTTATGGGCTTCTAGTACTGCTGTGACAAGAATACCAGAAGTGGAAGGTTTTCACAAACAGAAATGTGTTCAAATTCAGAGGCCCTGGTGGTTGTTAGGTGCTGTCGAGTCAGTTCTGACTCACAGCAACCCAATGCACAATCAAACAAAATACTATCCAGCCTTGGACTTCCTCACAATTCTTATTATGTTTGAGCCCATTACTTCAGCCACTGTATTAATTTAACTTCTTGAGGGTCTTTTTCATTTTTGCTGCCCCTCCACTTTCCCAAGCATAATATCCTCCATGGACTGGTCCCACCTGCAATATGTCCAAAATATGAGAGACGAAGGCTTGCCATCCTGGCTTCTAAGGGGCATTCTGGCTGTACATCTTCCAACACAGATTTGTTTGTTCTTCTGGTAGTCTGTAGTAATTTCAATATTCTTTGCCAACACCATAATTCAAATGCATCAATTATTTTAAAGTCTTCCTTATTCATTGTCCAACTTTCACATGCATATGACATGATTGAAAATACCATGGCTTGGGTACACCTTAGTTCTCAAACTGATATCTTTAAAAGGTCTTAGGCAACAGATTTGCTTAGTACAAAATGTCGTTTGATTTCTTGACTGCTGCTTTCAGGACCATTGATTGTGGATCCACGAAACTGAAATCTTTGACAACTTCAATTATTTCTCCATTTATTGTTGTTAGGTGCCATCAAGTTGGTACTGACTCAAAGCAACCCTATGCACATCAGAACGAAACAATGCCTGGTACCAAGCCAACCTCACAATCTTTGCTACACCTGAGCCCATTTATTCATTTATCATGATGCTATTAATTGATAAAAGTGTGAGGATTTTCATTGTCTTTATACTGAGGTGCAATCTATGGTGAAGGCTGTAGTATTTCAAGTCATTGTCACTTACAGCAAGCAAGATTGCATCATAGGCATTCCTCCAATCCTGCTGCTATATTCTTCTTATAAACCAGGTTCTCAGGTGATTTGCTCGGTATACAGAAGGGATAAGTATGATTAAAGGATAATCTGACACACACCTTTCCTGACTTCAGACCATCCAGTGGCCCCTTGTTCTGTTCTAAAGATTGCCTCTGGTCTGTTCTAGGGAAAAGCTTTCTCATTCTCAGCTCTGAGGAAAGTCGTTGTCTCCTTTCACCATCTGTAAGCCCAGAATTCTTTGGAGATCTTCATGAATCTTGGCATCAATCTTCCTGGGGATTTAGGAGATTCACAGTGCAGGACAGACTCTACTCCAGGCTCTTCTATCTTGGGGATAGTTGCTGTTGTTTTTATTAAATGCATTCAAGTCAGTTCTGACCCATAGTTACCCTATGTACAACAGAATGAAACACCTCTTGGTCTTGCTGCATCCTCACAATTGCTGCTTCACTGACCCCCCTGTTGCTGATGCCACTGCGCCACTCTATCTCTTTGAGGGTTTCCCTGTTTTTCAGTGTCCCTCTACTTTACCAAGCATGATGTCCTTCTCCAAGGACTGGTCCCTTGTGATATATCCAAAGTATGAGAGGTGAAGTCTGGTCCTCCTGGCTTCTAAGGAGCATTGTAGTTGTACTTCTTTCAACACAAATTGGTTTGTTCTTCTCCAACGTCATAATTCAAATCCATCAGTTCTTCTATGGTCTTCCTAATTACTATACAACTTGTACATGCAGATGAAATTACTGAAAATACCATGACTTAAGTGTGCCTCAAACTGACATATTTGCTCTTGAACCCTTTACAGAGGTCTTGTGCAGCAGGTTTATCTAATGCAATACAATCATTTGATTTCTTGACTGCTGCTTCCATAAGTATTGCTAGTGGATCCAAACAAAATGAAGTCTTTGACAACTCCAATTCTTTCTCCATTTATACGGATGTTTGTCAGTCTAGTGGTAAAGATTTTTGTTTTCTTTACATTGAGGGGCAAACCATACTGAAGGCTGTGGTCTTTGATCTTCATCAGTATTTCAAGCCCTCTCCACTTTCAGCAAGTAAGGTTGTGTTATCTGCATATCGCAGCTTATTAATGAGTTTCCCTCCAATCCTGATGCTACATTCTTCTTCATTCAGCTTCTCAGTTTATTTGCTCAGCAAACTGATTGAATAAGTATGCAGAAAGAATACAACCCTGGTGCACACCTTTCCTGGTTTTAAACCATTCAGCAACACCTTGTTCTACTTGAAAGACTGCCTCTTGGTCTATGTACAGGTTCCCCACGAGCACAATTAAGTGTTCTGGAATTCTCATTCTCTGAAATATTGTCCGTACTTTATCATGATCCACACAGATGAAGGTCTTTAGTTAAAAAAGCACAGGTAAATATTTTTCTGCTATTCTCTGCTTTCAGTCAAGAACCATCTGATGTTAAAGATGATATCCCTCATTCAACGCCCTAGTCCAGTCTGAATCCAGCTTGAACCTCTGCAGTTACTTGTCAATGTACTGTTGCAGCCATTTTTAAATTATCTTGAGCAAAGTTTAGTTGCATGGGATATTAATGATGTTGTCCAATGATTTCTGCATTCCATTGGATCATTTCTCTTTGGAATGGGCACAAATGTGAATCTCTTCCACTCAGGTAGCCAGATCCTGTCTACCAAATTTTTTGGCATAGATAAGTGAGGGTTTCCAACACTGCATCAGTTTGTTGAAAATGTTCAATTTGTATTCAAGCAATTCCTGAAGCTTTGTTCTTTGTCAGTGCCTTCAGGGCACCTTGGACATCTTCCTTCATTATCATTGGCTCTTGATCACATGTTACTTCGTGAAATGGTTGAACACTGACCATTTCTTTTTGATACAGTAACTGTGTATTCCTTCCATCTTCTTTTGATGCTTTCTGCATCATTCACTATTTTGCTCATGGAAGCCCTCAATATTTCAAGTCAAAGCTTGAATATTTTCTTCAGTTTTTTCAGCTTGACAAATGCTCAGAGTGTTCTTCCCTTTTGGCTTTCTAACTACAGTTCTTTGCACATTTCATTACAGTATCTGACTTTTTCTTCTCGCGCTGCCAGTTGAAATTTTCTCTTCAACTCTTTTACCTCCTCATTTCTTCCATTTGCTTTAGCATCCCTATGCTGGAGAGCAAGTTTCAGAGTCTCGTCTGACATCCATTTTGATATTTTCCTTCTTCCTTATCTTCTTAATGACCTTTTGCTTTCTTCCTGTGTGATGTTTTGTTGTCATCCCACAACTCTTCTGGTTTTCAGTCATAAGTGGTTAATGCATCAAATGTGTTCTTGAGATGTTCTCTAAATCCAGGTGCTTATGTCCAAGGTCATATTTTGACTCTTGTGAACTTGTTTTAATTTTCTTCAGCTTCAGCCTGAAATTGCAATGAGCAATTTCTGTCCCTGGCTGTGTTTTGGCTGATGATATGGAGCTTTTCCTCTGTCTCTTTCCACAGATGTAGTCCATTTGATTTCTGTGTATTCCATCTGGTGAGGTCCATGTATATGGCTGTAGTCTAGAAGCTCTGATGAAAAGTGTACACCATG
>NW_006408590.1:12268225-12269472 GCF_000296735.1 Chrysochloris asiatica
TTCCGAGGCTGTAAATCTTGATGGAAGCAGAAAGCCTCATCTTTCTCCCATGGAACAGCTGGTAGTTTCCAACTGCTGACCTTAAGGTTCACAGCCCGATTCATAACCACTACGCTACCACTGAGAATCCTGGCCAAGCCAAGTTGACACAAAACCTTACATATCAAAGTGAGTCAGAGTCAATTTGATAGAAATGGTGTTTTGGAGTTTTTTTGGGTTTTTTTTGAGGTCTACAAGAAGTGCTTAAGCTCAAGGTGGGAATACCCTCTTGGATCTGCTGATTTTTCACCCCTTGGGAAGAGCCATAGATAGAAGAGAGGTCAAGAGTGAAGTCCTCTAAAGAGCAGGGTCCAGGCTTGGTGTCCTTCTTGCCCAGATGAACCCTGTGGAAGATGAATGGGGATATAAGGCATGTAGACCACAGGGTGTACGCCCAGGTTTTAGGAGCAGTCAGTTTATCATGTGGTATAAAAGGATGGGGATCATGGGGTCTCCAAACAACCATCATTTAGGTATCTGACACACAGACTGCAACCATACCAGTTATGTAAGACCTTACCTTTTCTTCCAATTCCCACTTCCCTGGCCTGGAGGACCCAAAAGTCACAAAGGAAATCTAGGCAAGAGGTGTTTGAAACAACAACCCAAACCACTACCAACCCTACTTCCTGTCATGTCCCAAGGGAGCTCAGTTGGGGGAGGAGGCTGAGCAGGGGGGATGGGCATGGGTATGTGTGGAGAGGTTGATGAAGAAAGAAACTTAGAATTGGATGAGAAATTAAAGGTTTACTTTATATGAAAATGGACATTTTAATGTCTGATAGTGATCAGAAAACTACGATATCATCTAAGATGCTTTCAAAGGATTAAAAAGGGAAGCCATTGGGGTATTTGTTAAGTAAACAATGGGGGAAAAAAATAACTGATTGAACCCTACTAAGTCCAAATCTCAGGGAAAAAAAATTAAAACTATGTTGGTGTATACAGGAAATTTATGATGGCTTCCAAAGTAATGGTAACACCAGAAGAGTTAGAGTGAGAAGAAAAGGGACAATATTTTAGTTTCTAGTTCAAAAACTACTTTTGTTTTTTCAAAGTGTAGAAAGGAGGATGGGGGGGGGGGCTGGTTTGAATGGCGTATAATTGCCCCCATTTGCCTGGTAAGACACTTAGCAAATCATGTCAGCCCAGGAGAAAAACAAATCAAGCCAAACACGAGACCTAACTTGTGTATTACACATTTTCCC
>NW_006408590.1:12270728-12271314 GCF_000296735.1 Chrysochloris asiatica
AGAGTCACAGTTTTCAATAGGTGGACAAAGAAAGCATCATTAACCAAGTCATATTTGAGCCAGAGCTTGAAGAAGGTGAGTGCTGTATGTTGAATTGTGCCCCCAAAAATGATGTATTGAAGTCCTAATCCTTGGTACCTATGAATGTGACCTTATTTAGAAATTGGGTCTGTGCAGATATAATCAAGTCCTTATAAGAACAAAAGAGACACAGAGACAAAGAGGGAAGATGATCATGTGAAAAGGAAGGCAGAGACTGGAGCTATGCTGCTACACACCAAGGAACGCCCAGGGCTACTAGAACAAGAAAAGGCAAGAAAGGATTCTCTCCTAGAAACTTCAAGGGGAGCATGGCTCTGATGGCATCTTGATTTTGGGTTTTTAGTATCCAAAACTGTGATAGAATAAGTCACCCAGTTTATGGTCAGTTGTTACTGCAATCCTAGGAATATAATGCAGTGAACGAGGGTGTCATGGGGATAGATGGAGGAAGAGTATTTCAGGGCAAAAGAATAGCCAGCACACAGGTCATGAAAAGCAGAGGCCAAGACCAGTCTAGAGTGACTAGAAGAACAGAAGATACTTC
>NW_006408590.1:12272129-12277551 GCF_000296735.1 Chrysochloris asiatica
AGACTCTTTTAGTACAACAGTGAATAATGCTATCAGGACTGACTGTGAGGGTTGGAAATGTAAAGGTAGACATTTTGTAGCAAAAGGAGGGGAGTGGTTGACATTGCAGGCCAGGAGCAGAGGTCCTTGGGACCATCAAGGGACAAGAGCAGAGTGCAGGACCCTACCCAGAAAAACAGTGACACCAGAGATGGAGGCAGAGACGATGACTTGGAGAGATGGAGCGGCTGGGGACTCTGGACCCAGGGAGGGAGCAGGGCTGTGAGCTGACGATCAGGAGGCAGGCTTGCAGGTTACACCCTTTGGTTGTCTGATGAAGCATGGAGGGGATTGTAATAGTGGCGATGAGATGATATATGATAGGATGAAATGTAAAGCTGATATTCTCCCATATAAACTATCACAGAATTCACAATAAAAACTTAAAAATAAATAAATAAATAAAAGCAGAAGCCAGAGTGGCTAGAGCAGAGTGAACAAGAAGAGACGAAGGACAGAAGGTCACAATGTAAATGAAGGCCATGATCAGAACTGTGGATTTTCTTCTGAGCAAAATGGAGTGCCAATGGAGGTTTCTGAGCAGAGAAGTAAAATTATCTGACTTGTTTTTTAATAGGATTGCTTAGGTCACTGGATTGAGAACAGTATTAGGAAGGCCACAGTAAGAAGCCCAGTTGAAAGGCAACTGTGGTAATTCAGGGGAAGGATGGTGACTCCCACCAGATATTTTGATGTCAGAATTTCCTAATGGATTGGTTGTTGTTGTTGTAAAGTGTTGTAGAGTTAGTTCCAAGATGGATTGGTAGGTTGTACAAGAACCAAAGAATGGGAAGACATGAATAGAGCGTTTTGGGGAGAAATTTCAAAAGTTAAATCTCAGACATTCTAATGTGGGTAGAGTTAGCTGTTCGATATATTAGTCTGGAGTCTGGGAGAGACATCCAGTGAAGACATAAAGTTGGGAGACTGTGATATATGTTGTTGTTGTTAAGTGCCATTGAGTTGTTTCTGACTCACAGAAACCCTGTATAGGCTTTCCAAGGAGCAGCTGTTAAACTGCTGACCTTGCAGTTGAAACCAACTTTGCAGTCTATCACATTAACACATAGCACCACATCAGGACACCCTGTGATATGTTGTTGTTGTTAGGTGCCATCGACTCGGTACCGACTCATAGCGACCCTATGCATAACAGAATGAAACACTGCCTGGTCCTGGGTCAACCTCACAATTGTTACCCCACTTGAGCCCACTGATGCTGCCACTTTGCCAATTCATCTCGCTGGGGTCTTCCTCTTTTTCTCTGACCCTCCACCTTACCAAATATGATGTCCTTCTCCAGCAACTGGTCCCCGCCTGATAGTATGTCCAAAGTATGAGAGATGAAGATTGACCATCGTGACCTCCAAGGAGATCTCTGGCTGCACTTCTTCCAACACAGATCTGTTGGTTCTTTTGGCAGACCATGGCACTTTCAATATTCTCCTCCAACAAAAGCATCAATTCTTCTACAGTCTTCCTTATTCACTGTCCAACTTTGTGATGTATGTTGTTGTTGTTAAGTACCATGGAGTCGGTTCCAACTCATAGTGATCCTGCACAGTGTTTCTGAGGCTGTAAATCTTTACGGCAGCAGAACACCTCATCTTTCTACTGTGGAACCACTGGTAGATTCGAACTGCTGACCTTGAGGTTGACAGCCCAACTTGTAACCACTACAGTACCAGAGGGGTTTAAAGGGATGACATTAGGTAAGATAGCAGAGGAAGTTAGTTTAGATAAACAAAATGATCAACGACTGAGACCTCCAGCACACCAACATTAAAAGAAAATAGAGGCAGGAAACAGGTAGCAGCAGAGAAGTGTAAGCAATGAACAGAAGGAAAAACAAAAGAAGGAATTTTAGAAGCCAAGGGAAGGAGTCAGTGACCAGATTGTTTTTGTTGTTAAGTGCCATGGAGTCGGTTCCGACCCATAGCGACCCTGAACAGGGTTTCCAAGTCTGTAAATTTTCTTGGGAGCAGAAAGCCTCATCTGTCTCCTGTGGAGCAGCTGGTAGTTTCGAACTGCTGACCTTGCAGTTCGCAGCTCAATTCATAACCACTATGCTACCAGAGCTCCTTCAGTGACCAGATTAGCTATGATAAATACTGGTGAGAGAGATGGAGTACAATGAGGACTGAGAAGCCACCATGAGATTTAGCAACCTGGGGACCAGTGATCTGACCTTGGATAAGAACAGTTTGTGGTAAAGACAAAAGAAAGACTGGAGTAGGTTTAGGACATGCATTTCCAATAGGGGCAAGATTGCCCTTGAGGGAATGAAAACTGATTCTTAGCGACCAAATCATCTTACTCTTTTTATGTATAAGGCAATGATATGCACATACTATATAAACAGTATATCTGTGGTATAGAGATTTCATGTGTGAGGGGAGGCAATTAGGAAAAACTGTGCCTAATAGGAGACGGTAATGTGGGAGGGTACAGGAGGGGAGGAAGTTCAAGAAACACTGGTTGAAGAGAGACTATGAGGAAAAAAAATTGGAGACAGAGTATGACCAAGGCTAAAACAAAGTATGCTACCAAAGAGATCAAAGAAATGGGACTGTAGCTGATAGACAAAGTGGGGTGGAGAGATACTCTTTTTAAATAGTTAATAATAATACTATTATTGTTGTTGTTATGTGCCATGGAGTCAGTTCTGACTCATAGTGTCTCATAGATTTCCGAGGCTATAAATCTTACGGGAGCAAAAAGCCTCATCTTTCTCCGGCAGACTGGTTGGTGGTTTCGAACTGCTGACCTTGCAGTTCGCAGCCTGATTCCTAACTGCTATGCTACCAGAGCTCCTTAATAATACTATAGATTAGGGTTTATAGAGTACTTAATACAGGACAACCATTGTCCTACATCCTTTACAAATGGTAATTCAGTTGTTCCCCTCAATTGTTCCATGAGGCTCTTGTCGTTAAGTGCTGTTGAGTCGGTTCCAGTTCATAGTGACCCTATATAGAGTTTCTGAGGAACGGCTGGTGAGTTCCATACGCCAACCTTGTGATTGGAAGTCCAGTGCTTATCCTACAAAATCACACCAGGACTCCCCTTTCATGGGGCTGTTGTTGTTGTTAAGTGCTGTCAAGTTGGTTCTGACCCACAGCAACTGTGTATAGGGTTTCCAAGGAGCAGCTGGTGAGCATGAACCACCGACCTTGCAGTCCAGTGCATTAACCAACCTTTATTTAATAATTAGGGAATTTGAGGCAGAGGTTAAGGAACTTGCCTGCCCAAGAACACACAGCTAAAGATGTATTGGATTTGAGACTTAAATACTAACAATCTAACTCCTAAGTCAACATTTTAGATTCACTATGTTTTGTACTCTGTTGTGTTGTTACGTACCCTTGAGTAGATTCAAACTCGTAGCAACCCTATGTACAGAATGAAACATTGCCTGGTAATGAGCCATCCTAGCAATTATGTTATGTTTGAGCCCATTGTTGCAACCACTGTGTCAATCCATCTCCTTAAGGGCTTCCTATTTTTCTCTGACCCTCTACTTTACCAACCATGATGTCCTTTTCCAGGGACTGGTCCCTCCCGAAAACATGTCCAAAGTACATGAGATGACGTCTTGCCATCCATTATTCTAAAGAGCATTCTGGATGTACTTTTTAAAAAAAAAATAGTTTGGGAGGGTGTTGTACACCAAAACACTCAGGAATATATAATTATTTAAACAACCAAAGGGCACATTCTGCAAGCCTGCCTCCTGGCCGCCAAAAAACAGTCTTTCTCTTTCCATGAATCTTGAGTCCTCAGCTCCTCCCTCTCTCCATGTTCCCATCTCTACTTCCATCTCTAGTGTCGCTGCTTCTCTGGATAGTGTTCCACATTCCTGTTGTGTTCATCTCCCTTGATGGTCCTAGGGCTCTCTGTTCCTGAAATGTAAGACTATCTATTTTTGTTGTTAAGTGCCGTAGAGTCGGGTTCTGACCCATAGCAACCCTGTATAGGGTTTCTGAGGAGCAGCTGGTGAACTTAAACCTCAGGCCTCCTGGTTCAAGTGGACTATGCAGTCCAGTGCATTAACCAACAGTGCCTCACCAGGACTCCTAAGATTAACTACTCCCCCCTTTATGTTACAAAACTTCTACCTTTATAGTTGTGACCATCGTAATTAGTCATGATATCAACTACTCACTATTGAATCATAAGAATCTTATCCCCAGCTCCTTTCACCAGACCTGTCTAGGCAAGATAAAAACCATTCAGTGGGGATTCTACCTTCCCCCACACAATCTGAAACTAAATTCCTTCTTGAAAACTTGTAAGCCAGTCACTTTGTGCCTTTATAGCCCCCCATTTTAGGTAGCCAATGTCTAAGTTGGCCGTCCCTATCACCCCTGCATACAGAGGGGGAAGAATGAATATTTCTTCCCTCTCAGTGGGTATTTTGAGCTACTTGGGGTATTCTTGTGCATCTCCCCTCACTTCATATCAGCTGGACACTCCACTCTAAGCTCTAGCCCACCATGGCTCTGTCTTTGTGCATGGGCTCAGGAGATCCCAGGTCTCACCATACTTCAGACCAACCAGCTCTTCCTCTTCTCTCTTTCTTCTCCAGGTTGACGGCTGTCTATGAAATGTGGTCGGGCTCATCTGGCTCTACTTCTTCAAAGACAAATTTGTTTGTTCTTCTGGCAGCCTATGGTACTTTCAACATCCTTCACCAACACTATAATTCAAATACATCAGCTCTTTCATTTTCCTCACTCATTGTCTAGTTTTCAAATACATATGAGACCATTTTAAATACCATGGCTTGGGACTGACATTCTTTCCCTTAGTCCTCAAATTGATATCTTTGCTCTTTAACACTAAACAGGTCTTGTGAAGCAGATTTGCCTAATGTAATATGACATTTAATTTCCTGACTGCTTGTTCTGTGAGCATTGATTGTAGATTCAAGTAAAATGAAATCCTTGAAAATTTCAATCCTTTCTCCATTTATCATGATGCTGCCCATTGGCCCAGTAATAAGGATTTTTGTTTTCTCTATGTTGTGGTACAGCCCAAACTGAAGGCTGCCATCTTTGATCTTCATCAGTAAGTACTTCACGTCTTCTTTGCTTTCAGTAAGCAGAGTTAGATCATCTGCATATTACAGAATGCTAATGAGTCTTATTCTAATCCTGATGCCATTTTCTTCTTCATACAGTCCAGCTTCTAAACTTTATTTTTTCAGAGATTGAATAAGTGTCGTGAAAGGATGCAACAGCTTTCCTGATTTTAAACCATTCAGTATCCCAGGGCTGGGGAACCTTTTTTCTGCCAAGGGCCATTTGAGTATTTATAACATCAAGCGTAGTGGTTACGAATCGGGCTGCGAGCCACAAGGTCAGTAGTTCGAAACTACCAG
>NW_006408590.1:12278791-12279386 GCF_000296735.1 Chrysochloris asiatica
CCTCCACCTTACCAAACATGATATCCTTCTCTAGTGACTGGTCGCTCTTGACAATATGTCCAAAGTATGAGAGACAAAGTTTGGCCATCTTGGCCTCCAAGGTGCACTGGCTGCACTTCTTCCAAAACGGATCTACTAGTTCTTTTGGCAGCTCATGACACTTTCAATATTCTCCTCCAACACCAGAACTCAAATTCGTCAATTCTTCACTAAATTAAAGTTATGAACACTGGACACAGGGTGGCAAGTTCACTGGTAAAGAGCTTGAGATATGGAATCAAAGAAAGCCCCAAGCTGCTCTGGCCTTTATTAACTTTAAGACTTTAGGCAAATTATTCAACCTTTATGACCTTGGGTGGTTTCCTGGTGGAACAGTAGTTAAGCAGTCAGCTGCAAATCACAAGATCAGTGGTTCCAGCCCACCAACCACTGGGCAGCAGAAAGATGTGACAGTGTGTTTCTATAAAGATTACAACCTTGAATAATCTCTTTGTAAAGATTCACTATAAGATTTACTACAAGAGCTAAACAGAAAATTTCAAAGATCAGCTCGAGAAGATAAAGCCAACTATTACAACAAACTGTGCAAAGATCT
>NW_006408590.1:12281102-12300720 GCF_000296735.1 Chrysochloris asiatica
AACAACAACAACAACTTCTAATCTGTCCTATAGAAAAGCTATGTGCCTGAATTTACTCAACTTCAACATGTGGGGTTCTTACCTGAAAAAATGGCTAATAATACTGTATACAGAAAAGAGGTTGTTGTGAGACATATAAGTAATAATACAAGTAAAACAGTAAGCACTAAACTAATCCAAGATAGCCAATGATACACAACCCATATAGTCATTGTCCTCTGAGAGGTAAAAAAAGGACAGTGTTGTAAGTTATGAAAAATAGTTTCCATATTATTAATAAAGAAAACATTTTAATTCATTTGCACATTGCACAGATGTTTTAATTTTAAAAAAATATGTAACTGATTTCAAAATAGTGTGAAGTTATTGCCTGGGCCTTATTTATATGATGGGAAAACAATCTTTTGAGACAATAAATTCAAACCCCAAATTCATTGCTCTTGAGATTCTGACCTATAGTTATGCTATGGGACAAAGTAGAACTGCCCCTTAGGATTTCCAAGGCTGATGAAAAGCACTAGACTGCAAACCACAAGGTTCACAGTTGGAGCCCACCAGCTGCTCCTCAAGGAAAGATGAAGCTTTCTGCTCCCTTGAAGATTTAAAGTCTCAGAAACCCTACTCTATGCAGGGTTGTTATGAGTCAGAACCACTTAACAACAACAACAACAATCTTTACAGAAGCAGACTGTCACATCTTTCTTCCACAGAGTGGTTTGGGGGTTCAAACCGCCAATCTTTTGCTTAGCAACCAAGTGCTTTCCCCATTGTGTTAGCGGGCTCCTCTTGAGTCAACGAAATGCTGCACAGATTTTTGAACCTTGTCTAGATGAGCCATAAAGAAATCGTTCGACTTTGAAATGTGTATTGGATGCAAGCTATTTTGACTCAATGTTTTGAAGTAAAATGTATAAAACACTTTCAACCACCCCACAAACTTGGGTATTCAGATTAATAGATTTCTAAAACATTTACAATTGTTTAAGTTTGTAAATAGTATAAAAGATGTTTCTAAAATATTTTGTCTTAGTAGTTTCATTTAAAAACCAATTTGAAACCACAAATGTTTTGCTGTCTTAAAAACTACTTATATGTTATGAAAACCACATGAAATAGATTCCAAATCAAATGATACTGAGGATACAATTCCAAAACCAGTATTTCGAAATTTTTTCTAAATTTACCATTGATGATACTGACTCAAAATTCCAAAGAAAACAATGACTAGATATAAAGTTTATGTTTTTTAACTTTACCAAGTATCTTATTCGCTTCTAATTTATTTTCGTCCTTGGTCTGCAATTCCCAACCAGTGAATGGGAATGTGTTTTAGCAACTCAGACCATGCAGAGAAGGAAGATAACATAGCAAGAGAAGGAAAGGGCTTGCTTTTGAGTCATGCCCAGATTTGAATTTCTACTCTATCTTCTGTTATCTGTGGCATTTTGGCATCATTACTATTACACTTATTTGAATTGTAGTTTTTGTTTTAGAGGAAGTTCCTCACCCCCAACACATACCTCTCCCCTAGAAAACAGAGCCTGGTTGAGGGTTTTCAAGCAGATTATTTAAGAAATGACTAAGGGAAGGAATTGAATACTGAAATAAGTGAAACAGGAACAGAGGGAAGGCCATGCATGATCATGGGATATCTGGCATTAACCACCACTGTGGACAACTGGGCTCTTCCTACAGGGACCTTCTGGAGGGCCTCTGAATGCCTCGGGTCAGAGGAAGTGATGGTTATTGCCTGGCAACCTCCTCCAGGGTTGATTCTTGGGGTGCAACTCTAATACATCTTCTCCCAGATCCTCCATGTGTGAATGTCAGGTGAGTCCTGTAGACTCTATGGGGCTGTGTCTGAGAAGACCTGAAGCAGGAAGTGAAAGAAGCAAAATAACAGACATGATGGGTTACACCTGGGCCCCACTGGGTGCTGCAGCAAAAGCTGGAGTCAATGATGGACCCAAGAGGTCATGAAACAGGGCACAAGAGGTATCCAATGCAGTCTTCTCAACCAATTCCACTCATGGCAACCTTGTATGTTACAGAGCAGAAGGACTCTCTTGACTGTATCTTTACAAAAGCAGTAAACCATTCTTCCATGGCAATTCTCTGTCAATGTACTGTTGCAGCTGTTTTTGAATTATCTTTAGCAAAATTACATTTCCATGCTATATTAATGATATTGTCTGATCGAGAGATGGAAACATTGTCTGAGTGGGTTCAAACTACCAACTTTTAGGTTAGTAGTCATGCACAAACCATTTGGACCTCCCAGGGACCTTCTATCATTTATGTAATGGAGTAAAAGTATCAACATTATTTGTTGCTGTTGTAGTTGTTTGCTGCCTTGAGTTGGTCCCTGACTCATGGCAACCCTATGCACAATAGAATGAATTTTTATCAAATATTACAGCATTAACACATTGTAATGGTTTGATATCCAGTCTGATATTCATGTTTCACACAGAGCTTTCCAAGAGCAGGAGTTTGTCAATTATTTCTATTTATCTCTCAAATATAAGGTTAAATCAAAAGGTTTTGTTCCAAAACAATGGAAAAAATTTTAAGCAAAGATATAAAAATGTGAAGCTATTGTTTCACAACACAGACTACATCTAGATCTATACATTTCTGAAGACAGTGTTGCCATCTCTCGATCAGACAATATCATTAATATCACATGGAAGGAGATTTTTGCAAAAGGTAACTAAAAACCAGCTACAACAGTACATTGACAGAGAATTGCCAGAAGGAAAAGCTGGATTCGGACAAGGACATGGGTGGGACAAGGGTTGCCATTGCTGACAACAGATGGATCTTGGCTGAAAGCAGACTTTTGTTGTTGTTGTTGTTGTTGGGAAGTGCCCTCAAGACAGTTCCTACTCTTAGCAACCCTGTGTAGGGTTTCCAAGGAGCAGCTGGTGGAACTGAACTGCTGACCTTGTAGTTCAAAGTCCATTGCTGATCTTAGAGGACCACTCCAGGAATCCAGAAAGATGTTGACCTGTGCTTTATTGACTATGCAAAGACTTTCAATTGTGTGAATCATAATAAACTGTGGGCAACATTGTGGAGAATGAGTATTCCAGAATACTTAATTGTGCTTATGAGGAACCTGTACATAGACTAAGAGGTAGTCTTTAAAAAAGTCATGAAGGGTGTGAGCCAGTGTTGTATTCTTTCATCATACTTATTCAATCTATATGCGAACAAATAATCTGAGAAGTTGGATTATATGAAGAAGAACATGGCATCAGGATTGGAGGAAGACTCATTAACAACCTGTGATATGCAGATGATACAACCTTGCTTGCTGAAAACCAAGAGGAATTAAAATACTTACTGATGAAGGTCAAAGACTCCAACCTTCAGTATGGGTTACATCTTAACGTTACATCTCAAAGAAAGCAAAAATCCTCACCACTGGACCAATAAACAAAATCTATATAAATGTAGAAAAGATTGAAGTTGTCAAAGACTTCATTTTGTTTGGATCAACTGTCAATACTCATGAAAGCAGCTGTCAAGAAATCAAATGATATATTGCATTAGGCAAATCTGCTGCACAAGGCCTCTTTAAAGTGTTCATGAGCAGAGTTTGACTAAGGTGCATCTAACCCAAACGATGGTATTTTCCATAACCTCATATGCATGCAAAAGTTGGACAATGAATAAAGAAGACCACAGAAGAGTTGATGCATTTGAGTTACGGTTTTGAAGGAGAATATTAAAAGTACCATGGACTGCCAGAAGAATAAACAAATCTGAGTTGAAAGAAGTACAACCAGAATGCTCCTTAGAAGCCAAGATGACCAGACTTTGTCTCTCATACTTCAAACATATTATCAGGAGGGACCAATACTTGATAAAGTGGAGGATCAGATATAAAGGAAGAAGAACATCATACTTGGTAAAGTGGAGGGTCAAAAAAAAAAGGAAGACTCCCAACAAAATGGATGGGCATAGTGACAGCAGCAATGGGCTGAAGCGTAGCAACAATTGTGAGGTTGGTGCAGGACCAGGCAGTGTTCCATTCTGTCATGCAGAAGGTCCCTATGAGTCAGTACCAACTCAACAGCACCTAACAACAACAACAATAGCAACCATATCCTGAAGAATTCTGTACTCTGATTAATGCTATGTCAAAACATCCATTTGGGCATCTTTGAAGGACTCAAATCACTTTTCTTTTCAATTTTCTTTGAGTTTGGTGAACTAGAAGGAGTCTGAAGGGGCAAGATTGGGGCTATAGGATCAATGAAATATGGGTTTTCAACAAAATTCTCCTAGCAACAATCCTTGAAGAATAAGCAGGTGCATTGTCATGATGAAAAAAAAAAAATCCTCAACACAACTTTTCTGGCTTTTTCCTCACCAGTGCTGTTTCCATTTTCATAACATTTTACAATAAGTTCCCATGAACATCCTGTGTCCTTCAAGAAAATCTATCCATATTACCCATTGGGAATCCCCCAAACAGTCGTCATCACCTTCTGAGTGGATCTCTTTGCCTAGAATTTAACCATCCCAGCAGATTACCTTGGAAGCCACTGTTTTGGTTGAACTTTGTTCTCTAAATCATATTGGTAAATACAAGACTAGTCCTTAGTTATGATTCATTTCATAAACTCCTCTTCATTTGTTTCAATCTTCTTTAAAAGACTGATGGAAAGACCAGCTCTTTGAACTAGCTGATCTCTTAGCATCTTTCCTTTCTTTACAGGCACCTGGTGAGAATAAACTGACTTGACAGTTGGAAGAAGTGCAGCCAGAGGCTCCTTGGAGGCCAAGATGGCCAAACTTCGTCTCTCATACTTTGGACATATTGTCAGGAGGGACCAGTCGCTGGAGAAGGATATCATGTTTGGTAAGGTGGAGGGTCAGAGAAAAAGAGGAAGACCCCAACGAGATGAATTGGCCAAGTGGCAGCATTGATGAACTCGAGGTAGCAACAGTAGTGAGGCTGGCCCAGGATCTGGCAGTGTTTCATTCTGCTGTGCATAAGGTCACTATGGGTCGGTACCCACTGGATGGCACCTAACAACAACAACAACAACTAAAATGAAACTGAAACAAGTGTATCACTGAGAGAACTAGTCTGGAACCATTCACAGATGACAGAGACATGTCTTACCAGTTTTGCTTGGCATAAACCTGTGCTTGTATGAACTGGAATCTTATTAGCAAGAGTTTTTGACTTACCATAGTATAGAACAGCCTGCAATCTGACCCCAAAAGATGCCCAACAATGACAGCTGAATAACTGAAAGGAAAAAACTTCAATAATATTGCATTTAAATGTCTTCTTATATTGCTAATGCCAGAAATTGTTTTGTTTTTGTTTCAAAGTAAGAGCCTATGACTAATGAATCACTCCCCCGCTTTTTCCAGAACTCCTAAAAGACAGAATGGAAAAATAAGATAAACCTAAGGAAAAACTCACAGTATCATTTTAATGGGCAAATATAGACAGTGACTCTTGGCTCTTCAGCATCTGTTTTTAAAATCCAAGGATGTGTGATTCAAGGGAAATGGTATAAGCTTTGTTTGTGGCTTTGTTAAAATTGTTCACAAAGTTATGATGCCAGGAAGGGAAATATGAGGACTCAGAGAAATATGAACAGAGGCTGTTAAAATATTAATAAATTACAAGGATGGCAAATACATGGCATTTGTCACACATATTTTCCCTGAGCCACACTCCACACCCTGCCATCCTTGGATGTTATTGTAAAGTGCTGTAAAGTTTTTTTCAACTCATAGCAACCCTGTATAGGGTTACCAAGGACCAGCTAGTGAGCTTGAACTACCAACCTTGTAGTTCAAACAACTTTGCAGTCCAGTGCATTAGCCCACAGCACTGCCACATCAGGACTCCATCCTTGGTGGTGGTGGTGGTGGTGGTGATGTGCTGTGGAGTTGGTTCCGACTCACAGTGACCCTGTACAGGGTTTCCGAGGCTGTAAATCTTTACAGGAGCAGAAAGCCTCATCTTTCTCCCATGGAGAGGTTGGTAGTTTCGAACAGCTGACCTTAAGGTTCGCAACCCGATTTGTAACCACTACAGAGCTCCTTCCATCCTTCGTAGACTTAACTAATTAGTCAGACATCACTAATCAATCACAGTAACTGTTTCCTTCAAGGGCTCAAAGTCCTTCCCAGCCAGCATGGCAGAAGAATTGTAGTTGTTGTTCGTGGACTTGATCAAGAGTTTCCAAAAGTGAACGAATTTAAGAGTCACTTGGGGAACTTCTTAAGTATTCAGGTGCATGGGATGACCACTTGGAAATTCTGATTGGTGGATTTGAGTGGGGCACATGATGGGTTAAAAAAAAAAAAGACCATTCATTCAAATTCCAAGATAGACCAATGGATTTTGATGTAACAGGATACAAAAAATTAATTGATGTGATTTCAACACCGCAAATAATCCTTAATTAAGCTATCATGCAGCAAATTTTGGTACCGTATCAAAGAAGAATATTCACAATTATCTAAAAAGGCTTTTAAGATACTCTTCCCTTTTCCATCTACATATCTGGGTGAGGCCTGATTGTCCTCATATGTTTAAACCAAAAAAAGAGAAAAGTATCGCAACAGATTTATGCAAAAACAGATATAAGATTCCAGCTTTCTTGCAAGAATCCAGCTGACTTCCTTCTTCTGATAAAGTTGTTTTTTGGTTTTGAAGAAATATGTCTTTATTATCTTTATTTTAAATGTTATTTGTGCTAACATGTGCTGGGTTTATTTTTACTATTTTAAAATTAATTAACTGTTGTTGTTAAGTGTTGCTTAGTTGGTTGTAACTCACAGGAACCCCAAAAACCTCATCTTTCTCCTACAGAGTGCGTGGTAAGCTCAAACTGTGAACATTGTGGTTTATCATCTGGAGGCACCACACTCCCCAAATTAATAAATACTTAAAATTATTCAGCATTAATGTCAAATTTGGTAACTATTCAGAGATAAAACCCACATAAGAAAAATCTCTTTGGAATCCTCAATAAATTACAAGAGTAGAAACAGGTCCTGAGACCAAAAAGGTTGAGACTACTCATTGAGCTGACCAAATCCCTAACAGTTCATGTGCTCAGCTGCAAACTGAAAGGTTGGAAGCTGGACTCCACCCAGAAGCACCTCAGAAGAAAAGCATGGCACTCTACTTTGGAAATATTAATCATTGAAAACATTACAGAGCACAGTTCTACTTTCTAAGACACAAGGAGTCCCTATGAGTTAGGTTGACATGACAGCAACTGTGCTTCGTTTTCCAATTTAGTTAGCAACTGGGTTTTGAAGATCTACTGTTGGCCACATTGCCAGTCACCAGCACTAATCAGTGTGAATTCCAACTCATGACCACCCATGTGCTGCAGAGGGGTTTTTAATGGCTGATTTATCAGAAGTAGATCACTAAGACACCACTGGGTGGATTTGAACCTCCAACCTTTCAGTTAGCTGCTGGACACATAAACTATTTGTACCACTGGGGGGGGGGGGGAACATGTGGGGGAACCATATCTGACCTCCCCTGGTTTCACATGGGAAAATATAATCAAACTCAAAATCAACCCAAGGCCGATTCCTATGAAGCGGAGCTTAGACATGTGTCTACCCTACAACCTTCTTTACCCGATTCTGACACCAACCATTCTTCCCATTGCACTCTGTTTCACATCTGGGTTCGATAATCCATTGTAATGACCACACAGAACTCATAACAATACTCACAATTATGGGCTTTATTAGGGAAATAAAGAGAGTACAATTCAAGATCAAAACCAACTCTGGATGCAGCAGTGCTCCAGTCAGGAAAGTCTCTTGTCTGCCATACTGCAGGCACGCCTCACTCTTGCCTTCGGCTTCTCAGTTATGTGGACCCTTGGTCTGTGTCCTGCTCGGGCAGGTATTACAAACCAAAGGGCACGTTCTGCAAGCCAGTCTCCTGTCTGTAGGTACTCAGTTTTGCTCAGTCCATAGGCCTACAGCCAGAAACTGCTCTGTCTTTCCATGCAGCTTCCTCTGCCGTTGCTATTACTCTAGGTACAGATCTCATGCTGCACCCATGTTCTTCCTTCTTCAAGATCCTGGAATCTTCCATGTCTTCTTCTGAGATGCCTCTTTTCAAACCTAGCTGGAGGGCAACACTAACCAGTCTCAGCTTTAGAGTCCTATATACCTTATTTGCATGTTGTTGTGGTTGTTATGTGCCATGGAGTCGGTTCCGACCCATAGCGACCCTGTACAGGGTTTCCGAAGCTGAAAATCTTTACGGGAGCAGAAAGCCTCATCTTTCTCCCGCGGAACAGCTGGTAGTTTTGAACTGCTGACCTTAAGGTTTGCAGCCTGTTTTGTAACCACTATGCTATCAGAGTCCCATCCCAACCCTTGGTAGGAATTAAGAAGACTTTGGATAGAAAAGGCATATCAAGTCAATCCAAGGTTCCACAACTACCCACTCAGGAACTTCTTGCCAGTCACAAGGGGATTATAAAGAAGAAAACACCTGAGCCCTTGACCTTCGGGAACCCACACCAAGAGGAGAAGTGCTGAAATATATAGCTGCTGGAGATTTCTTTGTCTCTATCTTCAAACGATGTATAGCTCTTACTCAGATGAAGTGTCACTTTTTCTCCAAGACCTCCCCTAACTACCAGCCTGAGCATTCACGGGCCGAGTGAAATGATATGGGAAGCAAGGCAGGAAAAGATAGCCCAAGCTGAGAGAGTGACATTTAAAATAACTCAAGGCAAAGAGGAATTGAGATGCTTAGGGAGAAGCATGTGGTTGTTTAAACGCTGGTGTGTGGACCACACACAGAGCAATGCCAGGAAGTTTGAATTCCCCAAAAAATGGAAAATAAATAAATGTTGCAAGATCTTACCTTTTTCCCTATTAGCAGATGATCGTAGTTAATTCCCCATGTCACAGAGGAAATGGGCATCCATGAGAAATGAGCCGTCAAAAAGGAAATGGTGCTGTGAAATCATAATTGGGGCGCTTTGAACTAAATCCACACAGTGCCTCGCCTTAGCAAATCACTTGTGCTCAATGATAAGTAATTTTTATACTCTTCTATTCAAACAGTATCATTGGCTCTTGATCATATGCTACCTCTTGAAACGGTTGAACATCAATCATTTCCTTTTGGTACAGTGACTCAGTATGTTCCTTACATCTTCTTTTGATGCTTTCTGCATCATTCAATAATATGCTGAGAGAATCCTTCAGTAACAAAAGTTGAGGCTTGAATTTATTCTTCAGTTTCCCCAGTTTGAGAAATGCTGAGCGTGTTCTTCCTTTTTATTTTTCTGACTCCAGATCTTTGCACATTTCGTTGTAATACTTGACTTTGTCTTCTTGAGCTGACCTTTGAAATTTTCTGTTCAGCTCTTGTACCTCCTCATTTCTTCCATTTGCTTTAGCATCTCTGCTGCAGAGCAAGTTTCAGTGTTTCTTCTGACATCCATTTTGATCTTTTCCTTCTTTCTTGTTTTCTTAATGACTTTTTTTTTAGCCAAACTGCTGGTCAACCAGGTTTCCACCAGGATCACAGGAGTGTACTGAAGGTGGTTGGACTTAGCTCGCAGCTTCATTGCTGTTTTTCCCTCACGTCCCCTTATTGGTAACCATCGTGGTCAGCAGTCAGAGTACGTGTCTGCTCATGTATTCCCATTGAGGCTTGGAAGAGGGTTTGTCCTGAAGGGACCCAACCGTTTGCCTTGATGTCTCCTGGACAAGCAACTTTTGTTCTTGCAGCTTAATGACTTTTTGCTTTCTTCCTGTATGATGTTCTTGATGTCATCCTACAACTCTTCTGGTCTTGGGTCTTTAGTGCTTAATGTATCAAATCTGTTCTTCAAATGATCTCTAAATTCAGGTGGGATATACTCAAGGTCATATTTTGGCTCTTGTGGACTTCTTTTCATTTTCTTCAGCTTCAGTTTGAATTTGCATATGAGTAATTGATGGTCTGTTTCACAATCTGCCCCTGGCCTTGTTTTGGCTGATAATATGGAGCTTTTCCACCTTCTCTTTCCACAGATGGAGTCAATTTGATATCTATGTATTCCATCTGGTGAGATCCGGGTGTATAATTGCCTCTTATGCTGTCTAAGGAAGGTATTTGAAATGAAAAGTCATTGGTTTTGCAGAATTCTATCATGCGATCTCCAGCATCATGTCTTTGATATTCTAATGAGGCAGTAGTGCCATTACATGCCATAAAGTAGGTTCCAACGCCTATCCTGTAAATCTCTTTTTTTTAAGCACAAGTTTAAGCACAAGCTTACTTGTGCTTACTCACCAATGTTCAATCTGTAGTGAACAATTTCACAAGTTCCACAGATACAAGGCACAGCCAGACCTGGGAGGTTAGTTTACAAATGCTAAAATTAAACTCTCTCTCTTAACCAGGACTATAAAACCCATTCTTACCTTGATTACTGAGTACTCTGTCCCTGTTAGGTTTTTGTTTGTTTTGTTTTGTTTGTGTTTTTCCCTTTGACTAAATACTTTTTTTTTCCTACACCTTGTTTCATCTGAATGATTACAATCCTCTCCATTCAACAACAGTTATCCCGCTTCCTCACTGTGGTTCCGATTTCCATTCCACCCACCTTCCTATCACTTCTAAACTTTGTCATTTGAAGACTTGCTACCCTTTTGATTTTGAATGATTGATCATTCCATGGTGAGCATACCTTACTAGTGTTGTTTTCTCCTCCATAAACCTACTAGGCATCCTGATGTGGCACGATAGGATAAGCACTGGACAACAAGGTTTGTTTGAACCACAAAATCAGCAGTTCAAACTCACCAGCTTCTCCCTGGAAACTCTATACAGGGTCACTGTGAGTTGGAATCAACTGGCCAGCACTTAACAACAACAGCACATAAACCTATCTGTTGCTTGGCTGAAAATTGTAACACAAGGATGAGTTCTTTTCCAGACCTGAAGGGTGGTCAAGGGCCATCGCCTCACATTCCTCTAGTCTCTTTCTGACCAGAGGTTTTTTTCATTTTTATTAAATAACTTTGTTCTTTTTTTATTGTTATTAAATAATTTTGAGTTTTGTTCCACATTTACTCCCACTGTATACAGGTCTCTCAATGTGATCCCTTTCAGAGTAGTTGGTAGTGGTAGCTGAGCACCGTCTAATTCTGATCTCAGAGTTATAGAGACTGATGTCCACATGTCCCATTAGTCCTAACCAGACTAATTAATCCCAAGCCTCTTCAATTCTTATCACGCTTGTTTCTTCAACACATGGAGAGACCAGTAGCTGCCCATGAGCTTTCAAGATTCCAGATGCTTCTGCACCCAGGATGTAGAACATTGTCTTTATGGACTATGTTATGCCAACTGACAATGGTGTCCCCTCAGACAATGATCCTAAGCCCCCAAGTCTATTAACTCATTGTCATAAGATAATATCTAGGAAGTTTGATAATATCTAGGAAGTTTTCATCATTTTGCTTCCATATGCTCTATCATATTCATAGTTGTATTTGCAGGAAAGGTAAATACTCATATGCAAATATACTCTTTCAACCTCTTAGATATTTCTTATATATTTCTTGCTTAAAATACTAACTGATGAAGATCAAAAACCAGCCTTTGGTATGGGTTGCATCTCAATATAAAGAAAACAAAAACCCTCACCAGTGGTACAATAAATAACATCAAGATAAATGGAGAAAAGATTGAAGTTGTTAAAGATTGCATTTTGCTCCCATCAACCATCAACATTCATGGAAGTAGCAGTCATGAAATTAAATGACATATTGCATTAGGCAAATCAGCTACGTAAGACCTCTTTAAAGTGTTCAAGAGCAAAGATGTCACTTTGAGGACTTAGGTGCACCTGACCCAAGCCATGGTATTTCCAAGAGGCTCATATGCTTGTGAAAATTGGGCCATGAATAAAGAAGACCACAGAAGAACAGATGCATTTGAGTTATAGTGTTGGAGGAGAATATTGTTAAGTATCATGGACTGCCAAAAGAACCAACAAATCTATGTTGGAAGTACAGTCAGTATGCTCCTTAGAAACCAGGATGGGCAGACTTCATCTCTCAGATTTTTGACATACTATCAAGAGGGACGAATCCCTGGAGAAAGACATCATGCTTGGTAAAGTGGAGGGTCAGTGAAAAAGTATAAGACTCGCAATAAGATGATTGTCACAGAAGCAGCAACTATGAGTTCAAGTGTAGCAATGGTTGTGAGGTTGGCACAGTGTTGCGGACCGTGTAAGACTTGTCAGAGGTTCAAGGCCCTATAGGCCCGAGTGTAACAAATGAAGCCACTTGGCAGTTAATAGCAAATTGTTTTTCATCAAATTGTTTAGTCATATTTATTTAATTCCAAACATGAGCCCTGGATGTCCACAGAGAAATGCAATATTCCCCTAAGTTTCTAAGGTCAAGATTTTCCCCCTAGAACCAAGGCAGTAAAACTTCCTCAGAAGACGAACAAGGACAGGTTTACTGAGATTAAGCAGGGAGGCTCTGGAGAGGAACTGCCCGGGGTATATTCACTTGGGGTGGAGTGGTAAATTCTGGGAATACGGGATTAAGGACAATGGGGACAACGCCCTCGGACCACCCTGGGTTCAATCAGTTTGATCCAAGTGAAGGTTAAACCCAGTAAGGAAGAAAGGAATATTGGTTTAAGTAAGGTTTACTGGCTTAACTTATCTTAAAGATTGTCTTGTCTGAATAATACCATTCTTCTTCTGTAAAGATCCCTCCCCACTTGGTGTGAAGCTTCTCCCCTGAATAAAGCAGAGGCCCGAGCCTCCCCAGGTGTACATTACTGGTTGGAAGGCATGGAATAAAGACAGCAGTGCATTACTGGTTGGAAGGCATGGAGTAACAATTGCAGTGCATTACCGGTTGGAAGGCATGCAGTAAAGATTGCAGGGCAGTGAGTTGCTGCCTGCAGAGGCCATGATTCCTGTAGTCCCAAGCCTGCCCACCAGTGATGTATTCACCCTGGCTTTGGGGTGCCTCATTGTCTCCCTTCTTCTGTTTGTCTGTGTATTCTTTTGCTATCCCTATCGCCGCTGGATCTCCCCTCCTCGTGAACCAAACACTCGTGAACAACACAACTATGTCGAGGTAAGACCCCGACAGCGCAGGACCAGGCAGTGTGTCATTCTATTGTGAATAAGGTCACTATGAGTTGGTACCAACTCGACAGCACATAATAACAATAACATTCCTCCCTTACCCATTATGTCTCAATCCATGTATTTAAACACAGAACATTGTTGTTCCAACATTGTGTATATATCACTATTTAACTCTATCCCTTTTAGCCCATGCATACGTCCCTGTGTCTTCACCTATCTTCATCATTCTGTCACCCTCCCTCTCCTTATATATTACCCTCCCCATTCTCATATATTGCCCTCCCCATCACCTGAACTAATGTGACCACCCTCTAGCAAGTGAATTACTCTCCCCTCCCTCTCACCAATAATGGCCTCATGCAAAATTTGTCCTTCTGTGATTTGACTAATTTCACTCAGCATAATGTGCTCCAGGTTCATCTATGTTATGAGGTATTTTGCAGAGTCATTGTTATTCTTCAGCGTTGCATAATATTCCATTGTGTGTATGTACCAAAGTTTGTTTATCCATTCTTCTATTGATGGACACTTAAATTGTCTCCATCTTTTCGCTATTGTGAGTCATGCTGTGATGAACATCAGTGTGCATATATCTACTCGTGTCCTGGCTCACATTTCTTGTGGATATATACCAAGTAGAGAGATTGCTGGCTTATAAGGTCTTTCTATTTCCAACTTTCTGAGGAAGCACCATACCATTTTCCACAGTGGTTGAACCATTTTACAGTCCCACCACCAATGTAGGAGGGTTCCAGTCTCTCCACACCAGCATTTCTTGCTTTCTGGTCTTTTGAACGTCACTGTTAATGCTAGTGTCTGAAGACATCTCATCGTTGTTTTGATTTGAATCTCTCTAATAGCTAATGATCATGAACAATCCTTTATGTTTGCCGGCTGCCTGAATGTCTTCCATGGTGAAGTGTTTGTTCATATTCTGTGCCAATTTTTAAATTGGGTTGTTTGTCTTTTTCTTACAGAGGTGTTGTAATTTTCTATAAATTTTAGAGATTAGCCCCATGTTTGATATATCATTGTAAAAAAAAAATAAACAATTTCCCACTCTGTGGGCTTCCTTTTTACTCTTCTGGCAAAATTCTCTGATGTACATAGGTTTCTAAGTTTTGGTAGTGTCCAGTCATCTATTTTGTCTTCTACTGTTTGTATGGTTTTTGTTATGTTTGATAGTGTATATATGCCATGTATTGTTGTTGTTGTTAAGTGCCATCGAGTCAATTCCAACCCATAGTGACCCTGTATAGGGTTTCCAAGGAGCAGCCGATGAGCTTGAACCACCGGCATTGCAGTTCAAACAACTTTGCAGTCTGACACATTAGCCGACTTTGCCACACTAGGACTCCCCATGCCACCTTAAATTTGTCCCTATTTTTCCATTGATGATCTTTATAATTCTGGGTTTTACTCTTAGGTCTTTAATCCATATTGAGTTTGTTTTTGTATATAGTGTGAGATATGGGTCTTGTTTCATTCTTATGCAAATGGATTTCCAGTTCTGTCTGCACCATGTGTTGAAGAGACTACCTCTTTCCTGTTTAATGTGTTTTGGCCCTTTGTCAAAGATCAGTTGACTGAATGTGGATGGATTTCCTTCTTGGTTCTCAGTTCTGTCCCATTGATCTAGGCTGTATGTATCTATCAGGCTGTTTTGACCACTGCAACAGTATAGCAAGTTTTGAGATCAAGGAGGGAGAGGCCTCCAACTTTCTTCTTCTTAAGCAGTGCTTTACTTATCTGAGGGTTCTTTTCATATAAAGTTTGTGATCATTTTTTCCATCTCTTTAGAAAATGTTGTTGGAATCTGTGCTGAGATTGCATTAGATCTATAGATTGCCTTGGGTAGTGTTGACATTTTTACAATGTTAAGTCTTCCTTGTTGTTAAGTGCTGTCGAGTCAATTCCAACCCATAGCAACGCTATACAGGCTTTCCGAGGAACAGCTGGTGAGCTTGAACTTCCAACCTTGCAGTTCAAATGGCTTTGCAGTCTGGTGCATTAACCCACAACGCCACACCAGGACTCCTTAAGCATGGTATATTCTTCCAGTTTTGTAAATCTCCTGGTTTCTTGTAGCAGTGTTTTATAGTTTTCTTTGCATCAGTCTTTTGTTTCTCTGGTTAGATTTATTTCTAAGCATTTTATCTTCTTAGTGGCTATTGTAAATGGTATTGTTTCCTTAATTCCTTTTCAGAGCTGTCACTATTATTAGTATAGAGGAATTCAACTGATTAATGTATATTGATCTTTTACCCTGCCATTTTGCTGAATCTTTCAATGAGGTCCATAATAATTTTCTTGCTGAGTCTATGTGATTGTCTATGTATAGGATCATATCCTCTGCAAATAGAATTTTACTTCTTGTTTGCCAACTAAGATGCCCTCAATCTCCCTTTCTTACCTTATAGCTCTGGCTAAGACTTCCAACATGATATTAAATAGGAGTGGTGATAAAAATCATCCTTGTCTGGTTCCTGTTCACAAAAGGAATGTTTTCAGTTTCTCTGTTGAGAGTAATGTTGGCTGTTGGATTTTTATGTGTGCTCTTAATTATGTTGAGGAATTTCTCTTCAATTCCTACATTGTTGAGTGTTTTTATCAAACTGGATGTCTGGTTTTGTCAAATGCAAGTCTGTAAATCTTTATAGGAACAGAAAGTCTCATCTTTCTCCATGGAGAAGCTGGTGGATTTGAACAGCTGACTTTGTGGTTAGCAGCCCAATACATAACCCATTACACCACCAGGGTGAAATTAGTGTAAGGTATATCTTAGATCAATCTTTTTTGAGATTAACTTATACAAACAAACAAAAAAGAACAGATTGAACAGAAAGCAGAGATGGAGGAAGAGAGAGACCAAGCCACATGGAGATCATTGAGTACCAGAAGCTGAAGAGAGACGGACCTTCCTCCAAAGTCAACAGAGAGAAAGCTCTCTCCTAGAGCTAGAAGCCTGAATTTAGACTTCTAGCTTCCAAAGTATGAGAAAATAAATTGCTGTTTGCTAAAACAATCCACCTGTGGTATTTCTATTATAGCAGCACTAGATAACTAAGCCAATAATAAATACATTTTCTTTTATTAAATTACAAATGGATAAAATTATCTTCACCTATAATAAAACAGGGGGGAAAATATGTGTGCCCTGTCATCCTGGGAATGTTCCAGATAATATGACAGGTTGTGACTGTGAAAAATCTGATTCTCAAGAACAAATATTCACTCCCATTGTCTGTCTCCAAGGCATACTGTGAAAGCTACTTGTGGACATGTTCTGTCCAATTATCTCCCAACTTCTGTAGTTACACAAAGCCAACAGAGCTGTCTATGTGGATGCCTCCATTCTATAACTGTTACTAGCCACTCTTTAATCTCTCTTCTTTTGCCTTCAAAATTTCAATAAAGTTGCTACTGCTTGTCAAAGTTGACATCCTCCCCCATGGTGAGGAAGGCTCTGAACTCAAAAAAGATTTTTATGTCTTTGTTTTCCCCCTTCAACTTCCCTGCTATCCTTCTTCTGCTATTTACACTTCCTGTCAGAGCCTGTTATCTCGAGGGAGACTAAATAAAAAGCATTAATCTTATACCTCTCCTTTTCCAGCTTTCAAATTTCAGCTGGATCTGGGTGTTGTTGTCATTGTTGTTAAGTGCCATTGAGTCAGTTCCAACCCATAGCGACCCTATATAGAGTTTCCAAGGAGCAGCTGGTGAGCTTGAACCGCCGACCTTGCAGTGCAAACAGCTTTACAGTCTGGCTCATTAACCCACGGATCTGGGTATGGTGGGCAAGTTAAATGATACTCTGTGAGAGCAGGCCTCATATTCAAAATGAAATGGCTCCTGGGGTTAGTCAATCTTCCAACTAACTCAGGCCCCAAAACTGTATTTGGAGGCTATGTTAGTCTGTATCCTCTAAGAATCAGATTCCAAGATGAGATTAAACATGCCAGTATTAAGTAAGGGAAACACTTAGAAGTTGTTGCAGTGAAAAAGAGGGAAGGAAGGTTAGGTGGAATGACCTTATAACACCATGCTGTCTAAGGAAAGTTTGGTAATGTTATCAGGGAGTTCTAAAGCCAAAATCAGCAGTCAGAGGCATGCTGCGTCTCCCAGGAACAGTTCTGCCTTAGAATTCCTGTATCCCAGATATTGAGCAGAGGCAGCCTGTGGGAAGTGTGGGCTTAGCACAGATACAATGGTGGAACAGCACCTGGTCAATTATATTCCCTGTAGTTAAACTTCTGCAAGGCACATTCTCAGAGTTGCCAAAGAGACATAGGACAATGAAAACTGTAGCAGCGGGTGTGTGTGTGTGTGTGTGTGTGTGTGTGTGTGTGTGTGTGTGTTGGAGGCCATGAATATTCTGGAATGATAGCTCCCACTTAAGAGTTAAAACTCGTAGTATTTTTGGTTTTGGTTTTGTCTTTACAAACAAACAGAACACGATCATGTTTCATGACTTCTGTAGCCCATTTTCTGTGTTTTCACAGTTCTTATTCACTCATTCATTTCTTCCTTAATTCCTTGAATACTACTTTTGAGAGCTACCTGCTCTGGTAACTAGAGGATCAATGGCAAACAAGAACATCATGGAAAAATCTCACTTTAGGGAATATGGATGATAACAATGTAAACAAAAAATGAAGAAGAAAATTTCTTACCATTGATTATACCTTCAAAAGAGAGACCATAGAATGATGCCCTAAAGAATGACTTGGTGGAAAGGGGGAAGAGAACATGTGTTCAGATGTTTTCTGCTGCTTTCTTCTCTTGTCCCTCTGACTTTATTTTGGAATACTGAGGGGACCGTCTAACCTGACTCCAGTTCATTTTCTTTCCCTGCATAAACATGGGCTTACACTATACACTCCAACCCCTGCCTCCCATTAACAATGTTATAGCTGGCCAGTAATATCCCTGAGAGTCTGTTGGAGGATTTCCCTGTACATCTCTCTATCCACAAGGGACAGGGCTGGTCTTACAGTGATGAATAAACATTTCTTCTGGATTAGTAACTCCTCTAATTTGGCCTGAATGATCATTGTTTTTCCCTTTCCAAAATAAAACCCAAAGTAAACAAGAATCGAGCAAGCCATGTGAGTAAAGCTTACGAGGCCACACTCAGTTCATGGACCACAAGGCCTTCCCCTAATTAATTACAGTGGGTGGAGGACACAATACGAGACATGAGTGCTGGGCTGGAGGTCAGAAGACCTGCATTTGTTCCAGCTTTACCACTAACTAAACATGCAACCTCAAACAAATCTCTCCCGTCCTGGTGTCTGGCACATGGTAAGTACATAATGTATCTATGGTTGGATGAATAGAACAGGATCCTAGGCTATCACTTTGTGTGTTATAATAAAGATTAAGGGACTCTCACAAAGAGATCAAAAAATGCAGTGGCTTAGACACCAAAGAGGATTAAGTCTCTCCCTTGACAGAATAGTGGTAAACAGGGATGGCTGACAACTCTGCTCTATGAGGTTACCCGGAGATTGGAGTTTCAGGTGTTGCCTTGCTCTTGATCACTCTTGAGTGTTCTCATCTGCAGGATTGCCTCTGGTTCAGCATTACCACCAAGTCATTAGCTGGAGAGAAGCAGGAAGAGAGTGGGAAGTAAACAATCTCCTTCTAAAGGGGCGATGTCAACATTGCACTCTAACAGCCACAACTAGCTTCAAGGGAGGATGAGAAACGTGGTCTTTAACTAATTTGCTATGTTCCCAAATGGCACCTATGGGACAGTGGGTGAGGATAGGTGAGAACCCATACAGGTGAACATGGACCAATCTCTACCACGCTTTTGATAAGACTCTATATAGCAAAGTCCACATTGTTAATAAGGAATGAGTTTTCTTGCTATTGATATGTAGGTTCCAACTCACAGTGACCCTGTGTAGGGTTTTCAAATAGCAGCTAATAGGCTTGAACCACCGACCTTGCAGTTCTCACCAACCTTGAGGTCCAGTGTTTATTCTACAGCACCACACCAGGACTCCTTTCTTGTCATTGCCTTTTCATCTTACTGCCTTTGAATCTTGCTTTGTTTTTTTGTTTTTTAAGTTTTTTGTTGTGGATTGAATGAAAGTTTACAGGGCATATCATCAGTTTTTACATTCAACAAATCATATACCTTGTTTCATTACAATGATTATACTCCCCTCCATGTACCATCAGTTAACAGTGTTTCTCTGTATCCACTTTGTTGTTGTTGTTGTTGTTATGTGCCATCGAGTCGGTTCCGACCCATAGCGACCCTGTATAGGGTTTCCGAGGGTGTATATCCACTTTAGCTTTTTTTAAAAAACAAACAAACAAACAAAACAACCCATTCAGACATATATAATAATTTACATCTCCAAAGGGCACATTCTGCAAGTCTGCTCCTGGCCACCAACTCTTAGTCCCTATCGTCTTAGTCCATGAATCTAGAGTCCTCAGCCGCTCCCCCTCTC
>NW_006408590.1:12303776-12311601 GCF_000296735.1 Chrysochloris asiatica
CCAGAAAGCAATGGATTTCTTGCTTCTGCCACAAACTGCCCATCTGTAAGTCTTCCAACCTTCTAAATATTCCTTTATATGTGGTTCAGAGTACTGGGACCATTCCCTGAGCTTTCTTGGTCCTGTATTCTATGATGTTGCCAGTGGAGCTCCTCACTGCACTTTCACCTGATCCACCATCTTGTTTGTTCTCCTTGCTTTGTTTTTCAGAATTTTTCATTGATTCTCACTTTAAATTCACTATTGGCCTAAACCTAATGACTTTGGATATATATATGAGAGTACTTTAAAAAATTTGTGGGAAAATTCCTGTGCCTTTTTATTTTCCCACACTTTTTGAAGTCACCCCCTCTTGTCCAACCCCGTATGTTTTAAGAAAGGATTGTCGCTCTCACATTCCCCCTGGGGAACCTAACAGTTTTTCTTACAGGAACTTTTTCAATTGGAGGCTTTTATTTCTTATTGAATTCACTTAGTGGTACAAGTGGTTAACATGCTTGGCTGTTAACCAAAAGGTTGGAAGTTCAAACCCACCCAGAGCACCTAAGATGAAAAGTCTGAAAATCTACTTATAAAAAAATTAACCACTGAAAGCTCTCGGGAGTAGAGTTCTCAGACCTGCATGGCATAGCCATAAATTGAAACCAGCTCTATGGAAACTGGTTTCATTTTTATCACAATCTTAAAATTGAACATCATGATACTCCCATCATTCTCTCCACATAATCACATCCTGCCATGAGATTCCAATGGTCTTATTTGTTCCAGTGGCACAGATGGACATTTAGCACAGAAATGGTAGGCTTATCCCAAATTATGACCAAATAAATTCCTAGTGTACTTTGCAAAAAGAAGTTCCATAGCAGTTTAAATAGAGGGAAATGGTGGGAAACAGAGTGACCACGTGGTGTCCAGTAGCATAGATGTGCCCATTTTAAAAGAATAACAGTCAATACCATGTTCCTGTTCAAAGGTACCTGAGTTTCAGCCAAACAACATCATCTCTCCCATTATATTTATGTTGTTACATTGAATTCTTGTGCCAATTGACCCAGGTTTCCCATGAGATTATTACCCTAAATCTTCAAACCAAGCAAACCAATCCTGTGAAGTAATTGGTTGTATCTAAGAAGCATCCATTTCTGTGACCCCTATTTGTCTTATTACATATATATTCATTGTTGTTAAGTGCCATTGAGTCGGTTCTAACTCATAGAAAATGCTGTATAGGATTTCCAAGGCTGTACATCTTTGTGGGAGCAGAAAGCCTTATTTTCCTCCCACAGAGCAGTTGGTAGACTTGAACCACCAACCTTACTGTTCAAGTCCAGTGTTTATCATAAAGTCACTGTATTCTCTTACATCCACACATACAATGCACTGAAGGCATTGGCAAAGAACAGGAATTAATGGGATACAAATTGAAATCTCTCAAGAAATTGATGCAGCACCAGAGGCACTCACTCATCAATGCCAAAAAATACACACACATATATACATACATTTGTTATTGCTGTTAAGTGCCATCTAGTCAGTTCTAATTCATAGCAACCCTGTAAAGGGTTGCCAAGAGGGTTGCCAAGGAGCAGCTGGTGAGCTTGAATCACTGACCTTGTGGTTCACCACTGACCTGTGGTCCAGCACATTAACCCACAGTGCCACACCAGGAGCTCCACATACATACATATATATACGTATATATGTATTTCTTGGCATAGATGAGTGAGTATATGCATATATACATATATGTATGTATGTGGAGTCCTGGCATGGCTTTATAGGATAAGCACTGGGATGCTGGCCACAAATCAGTGGTTCAAACCCACCAGCCGTTCCTTGGAAACTAACTCAAATTTACATTTTGTCCTAACACGCCACTCATCCTCCATGTCTGCTTTTTTGTTGCCAACTTCAGAAAAACAATAAACAGCATTGCATAAATCAAAGAAATTTTCCCCAAGATGCTGGGTAGGTTATTCTCTGATTGGTACTGAGTTCCTGCTTGGGTAGTTGATTTCTGTTGTCGAGAAGTACAAGGAAGTGAAAAGTTCCCTTCTTTGCGTCCTATCTAACCCATGACTGCCGTTTGGAGGGTAACTTTCTGACAAGGGCAATAAACATTCCACCCCCCCCCCTGAGATAATGGTATAGCAAATGCCATATATAGCGCATGGGTAATGACGTATCCATCACTCTATCCAATGCTTGGAGATCTTTTGGGATGAGAGGTGCTATATAGCTGTAAGTTATGGAGACGCTTAATCAACTATCCTCCCACCGACTTGTGTTCTGTCCATGATTTACTGGCACCTGTGTTTACCTACAGGATAATGGTCCTGGTGGACGACAGTCTGAGGAAATAAATGACTTGGTGGGTGATTAATTTTCCTGGTGCAGCACAGGGTCCAGTACCAAGATCATTATTTCTATCGTATGACAAGAAGGAACAGTGAAGCAGTGTGCATAAATAACAGGAGAAAGATTTCCTGGCTGCTGTCCCATTCTTTTCAGACTACCTGAGGGTGCTTCTACCTTAGTCTGAATCCTCGTCTCTCTCCTGAGCCTTCAGAACTGATCTTCTCTTATCCACCTGGTAAAGGGTCAAGGAAGTTTTAGGGATGGTGCCCATCCCATTCACTACAAGGAGAGCGTGGCATTATAGCATTGCCCTTTCTGGAGCTTGGCAACACAAGATCTATCTTAGATGCCAGCTCTGTGCTTGAAGACTAAGATGCAGCAAGGAGGTATATGAATTAGGATTGAATGAAAACTATGAGAAAGGACAAAGCAATATAGAAAAAAGTTCAGGGCAGAAGGGCAGCCATCAGCTTTCCCTGTTTTATTTTAATTAGCTAAATCAAGCAATTAGCAGAGTTGTTCTCAGTACATCCTACATCTTTGAAATACTTCGGAGCTTTAAATAAATAATAATACTAACAGCACCCAGTTCTTACCCCAGGCCAATTAAATCAGAAGCTCTGAGAGACAGACCTTGTTATCATTGTCTTTGAAAGCCCACTGGATCATTCTAATAGGCCATTTGGTTAGAAGAACTGATCTATAGAAACTGAATGCCTGAGCCTCAGAGGTAAGTCATTGGGGAACTTGGGACTTTGATTTCATCAGGGAATCCCTCACCAGTCTAAAGAGAACAGCAGGGAAGAGCTGGTGGATTGTCTCAGCTCCAATATTACTGCTTCCAATGGGGGGCACTAAATCACTGAAGAAGGACTGGGCCTGATTTTAACTAGCCTGGGCTTTAATAGCCCATCAGCTTTGGTTTAAAGGCTTTTTGATAGCACTCCGCCTTTGACCTTAAATGAAACATTTAGATTCAACCTTGACATTTACCTTAATTAAACAAAGAAGATTTTGCTCATTAAATATTATTTTTGTTTCTTGGGGCATGAACTAAATAAGATTCATTTCAGAGAGCATGACCCTCAGTTCCTAGCAACTGTGAGCAGCTCCAAGATCTACTATCAGCTGAAAGCAGGAGGGAGACTGGCATTTCCCATGCTTCCCTTTGCTACTGTCAACTACTGGGAAATGTTAGACACTGGCAGCCTCTTAAAGGAGGATGGGTAGAGTGCCATGGAGGGGTAGGCATCCCTGCCCTGACTCTCATAGACAAGATTTTTAACTCCTTAGACCCCTCACCTCTCCAATGAAGCAGTAAATCCTTTTGACTACTGCCCAGTTCACAGGCCCTCTGACAATCATTTTGTACTATGAGTATTATGTTACTCCTCTGTCATAAGTAAGGAATTCTGGTGGTGCTGTAGGTTACGTGTTGGGCTGCTAAATGCAAGGTTGGCTGTTCAAACCCACCAGCTGCTTGCTCTGCAGGGGCATGATGAGACTGTCATAATTAAGGAGCCCTATTGGCAGTTTGAGCCCACCTCGCCACTTCCTTCGAGATAAATTCTGATGATTTCCTCCCATAAAGATCGCTGTTGTTGTTTTGTGTTATTGAGATGGTTCCAACCCATAGCAATTCTCTGCACTACAGAACGAAACTCGGCCCAATCATGTGCTCTCGTAACAATTGTCGTTATGTATGAGTCCACTACTGCTGTCACTGTCACTCTCCATCTTGGTGGGGTCTTCCTCTTTTTCACTGAGCCTCCACTTTACCAAGTATGATGTCCTTCTCCAGCAACTGCCCTCTCCTGACAATATTTCCAAAGTACGAGAAACAAAGTCACACCATTCTGGCTCTAAGGATCATTCTTGCTATACTTCTAAAACAGATGTGTCTGTTCTATTTGCAGTCTGTGGTATTTTTAATACATTTCTCCAAAAACATATCACAAATGCATCAATTCTTCTATGGTACTCCTTATTCATTGTCCAGCTTTCACATGCATATAAGGTGATTTAAAACACCATGTCATGAGAGGAACCAAGATGATGAACTAGGCAGGCATGCTAATCAGACCCTCTATAACAAAGATAAGAAAAATCAAATGAAACACACATAGTTGATAATTCTGGATCTCTGAGCTTCAGAGAAATGCTGGAGAAGTGGATAGAAGACTAAATGGGAGGAGCTGCTGACCAGGGGTGGCAAAGGAGGGAGACAAACTGGTGAAGGGTCCCTTGGCCAAACACGGCACTGCCTTCTGAACTTCTGCTAGTAGCTTCAGACAGAGACTGGGCATGGCAGCACAGATTCATATCAGGGACTGACAACAGGAAAGAAGACTAAATCCATGTCCTCATAACCCAGACATAACCATGCCCTCTGCAGTTCTACCCACTGGGCAGAAGTCACTACAAGCTCCTATACCAACCTACTAGCCAACACTAGCCAAACCTACTCTAAACTGAGCTGCACAAATGGCAAACAGAAACTACGAGGAGGTAGTTGGTGAGAACCTAAGAATAGACCAGCATATAGTCATTCATTGGAGTCTTGGTGTGGCACTGTAGTATAAGCACTGGACCTCAAAGTCAGTTTAAACAGCAAGATCAGCAGTTCAAACCCACCAGTTACTCCTTGGAAACCCTAGACAAGGTCACTATAAGTCGAAACCGACTCAATGGCACTTAACAACAGCAACAATTTATCAATTAAATACAAACACAATGATACCACAATGTCTCAGAGATAACAATTTCAGTTCACATGAGGAAACAAGAGTTTCTTAAATGTCCAAGAGTAACTTAAATGTCAAGAAGCAGAGCTAGAAAATGTTTCTGAGGAATAAAAGGTAATGTAAATAACTGAGAAAGACTTTATAAGAGTAATATTTAGGTACTTTCAATAAATTGAAGAAAGCATGGAGAACACCCAAAAAAAGTTTAGAATAAATCAGGAAAACCCTACACAAGCAAACAGACAAAATTAATGAAAATTTTGAAACCTGCAAAAAGAAATTCAGAAGATTAATTCTAAGGTTTCAGAAATGGACAACACATTGAGAAGGCAAAGGCATAGATTTGAATAAATAGAACCCTGAATTAGTGAGCATGAAGCTAAATCTCTCAATACTAGTAAACTAGTAGAAAAATCAGAAAAAAAAAAACAAGGGAAAAAATCTGAAGAAAGCTAAAAATATATCTGGAGATACCGTGAAGAGGAATAACTAACAGGTGATTAGAATTCCAAACAGGAAGAAACAATAAAATCCACAGAGAAAATTGTAGA
Source organism: Chrysochloris asiatica (assembly GCF_000296735.1). Classification (NCBI taxonomy): domain Eukaryota; kingdom Metazoa; phylum Chordata; class Mammalia; order Afrosoricida; family Chrysochloridae; genus Chrysochloris; species Chrysochloris asiatica. The sequence goes on from NW_006408590.1 coordinate 12,309,430, forward strand.
AGCGCTGTTGGAAGAAAATTTCTCTGACATTATGAAAGATAAGAAAATACACATTCAAGAAGTTGAAACAACGCCAGACAGGATAGACCCAAAAGAAAATCACCAAGACATATAATAATCAAACTTGCCAAAACCAAAGACATGGAAAGATACCTGAGAGCAGTTCAGGAAATATGAAAATGTATTTATAAAGCAGAACCAATACAAACTCTGATTTCTCAACAGAAACCATGCAGGCAGAATGATAATGAGCAACATATACAAAATTGCCAACCATGAATCACATACCCAGCAAAGATTTTCTTCAAATACAAAGCAAACATAAGACTTTTGCAAATAAACAGAAATTAAAGGAATGTGTAATAACCAAACCAACTTTACAAAAAATACTAAAAGACTTAGAACCAACAACAACAGACAACAACTTGAGATTAACAAACATTACAATACCATCCAAAACTCAATTCAGATATAGAAATATATATGAAAAAATAATATGAAACAAACCCACAACAAGACTGAAAATAAGGAACCAGAAATATCAATTTATAACGAAGACAACTACAAAATAAACAGAGGTAATAATAGACACAGAACTCCCAAAAGATGAGACAGTCAAGTAAATTTCAAAATAAAAGAAACTGCTGTTTCTTGGGGGGGGAGGGGGAATAATAAATTATAGGGTAAACTCAAAGAAAATCAATACACCTTCACATGAAAATAATACCAAGGAAATTCAGAAAGATTTAGTAAGCATTAAAACAATGACAACAAAGAAAATGAAAAGAAAACCCACAAATTAAATTAATTCAGCACAGAAAATTATGTGGAACAAAGAAATCAGCAGCTTTACAAGAAAACACACATCAAAATGACAGTAATTAATTCATACCTATCAATAATTACACTGAACCTAAATTGATTAAATGAACCAGTCAAGATACAGAGAGTAGCAGAGTGGTTAAGAAAACAAGATCCTTCAATATATCTCTACAAGAGACACACCTTACAAAAACAGAAATAAACACACAAAAAAAAAAAAGGATTGAAAAAATATATCACACAAACAGCAACCAAAAATGAAAAGGAGTGCAATATTAATCTCTGATAGTATATACTTTAAGGCAAAAAAATAATATAAGACACAAGAAGACTACTATATCATGATTAAATATCTTTGTTCCCAATGGAAGAGCTTCAAAACAAATAAATAAATATAACTGAAGAGTCACAGTATGGTACCTGTAGGATAAGCACTAGACTGCAAACTGCAAGGTCAGTGGCTCAAATCCACCAGCTGTTCTTCAGAAATCCTAGACAGGGTCACCATGAGTTGGAACAGACATGATGGCATTTAACAACAACCACAATAACAGTAGAACTGAAGAGCCCTGGTGTGATGCTGTAGGATAAGCACAGGACTGGTAACCACAGGTCTGTGGATCAAACCCACCAGCTGCTCTTTGAAAACCCTATACAGAGTCACTATGAACAGACTCAACAGCATTTAACAAGAACAATAGAACTGAAGAAAGAAATAAGACAACTCCATGATGATAGTATGAAATTTTAATACACTACTATCAATGAAGGACAAAACAACTAGAAAGAAACTCAACTAAATAACAAAAGAACTAAACAGCACAATTAACCAACCTGAAATATAGACATATACAGAACGTTCAACCCACTGAGAGCACAATATATACGTTTCTCCAGTGTACATGAAACATTGTCCAGAATAGACCATATGTTAGACCATGAAGCAAACCTCAATAAATTTAAAGCATCAAAATACTACAAAGCCTTGATACAAGAGAGAAGAGGAAGGACTGGTTAGTCCGAAGTATAATGAGACTTTGGGACTCCTGAGCCCATGGACAAGGACTTAGCCATGGAGGGCTAGAGCTGAACGTGAAGCATCCAGCTGATATGGAGTGGAGATGCACAAGAAAGCCCAAACTTGCAGATAGCATCCATTTGACCTAACTTCAGTGGCTTGATGATCAGAACCCGACTAGAAAAAGATAAAGAAATTTAATAAAGAAAGCAAGTATAAATTGCTACAATTTGATGAACTTGACCTATACTTATGGATGCAGTAGCTCAAAATAACAATTAAAAGGAAAGGAATCTTCACATCAAGGATCAAACCTATCCCCTCAACACACA
>NW_006408590.1:12312157-12313211 GCF_000296735.1 Chrysochloris asiatica
TTGATATCTTAGGCATGTTGTTGTTGTTAAGTGCCATCAAGTTGATTCTGACCTTGTAGAGGGTTTCCAAGGAGCAGCTGGTGAACTTGAACCACCGACCTTGCAGATCAAACGACTTTGTAGTCTGACACATTAGCCCATGGTGATCTGAAATGGACTGGTATTGGTTATTTTAATCTGGTTTACTATGCCAGAATGATAAATTCAAGAGGAATGGTATAGTATTAATCATCAAAGTGAAGATTTCAAGATCTTTCCTGAAGTACAACACTGTCTGTAATAGGATGATATCCTATGCCTACAAGGAAGACCAGTTAATACAACTATTATTCAAATTTACCCACCAACCACTAAAGCCAGTGATGATGAAATTGAATCATTCTACCAACTTATTCAGTCTGAAATTGATCAAACATATAATCAAGATGCATTAATAATTACTGGTGATGGAATGCATCAGACTGGAAACAGAGAAGAAGTATCAGTAGTTGGAAAATAAGCTCATGGTGATAGAAATGATGCTGAAGATTGCATGATAGAATTTTGTAAGATCAATGATTTATTCGTTGCAAATACCTTTCTTAAGCAATGTAAATGGTGACTATACACATAGGCCTCACCATATGGAATACACAGGAATCAAATTGTCTACCTCTGTGGGAAGAGAAGGTGGATAAGTTGCATATCCTAAGCCAAAACAAGGCCAGGGGCAGACTGTGGAACAGACCATCAATTGCTCATATGCAAATTCAGGCTGAAGTTGAAGAAAATTAAAACAAGTCCATGACAGCCAAAAAAATAATTTTGAACAATTCCCACTTGAATTTGAGATCACCTAAAGAACAAACGTGATATATTATACACTAATGACAGAAGACCAAAAAAGCTGTGGGATGACATCAGGAACATAATACAGAAAACCAACAAAAGGGCATATAAAAGATAGGAAAAAAAATAAAAGACCAAAATGGATGTTGAAGAGACTAAAACTTGCTCTCAAGCATAGAGACTGGAAGAAATGAGGAAATAAAAGAGCTGAACAGAAAATTTCAAA
>NW_006408590.1:12313451-12314808 GCF_000296735.1 Chrysochloris asiatica
AGATTCTTCCAAGTGAGAAAGATGAGGCTTTCTGCTTTTGTAAAATTTACAGCCTCAAAAACTCTATACATAGGATCACTATGAATTGGGACCAGCTTATTAGCACACAACCACCACACCATGGTCAAAATATTGAATGATGAAGAAAGCATCAATTGAAGAATGCTTGATGTTCAACCATTTCAAGAAGCAGCAGATGATTAAGTACCAATGGTAATGAAGGGAAAAGTCCAGCTACACTGAAGGCATTGGCAAAAAATAGACTCCAGGGCTTGATGGAATACAAACTGAAATCTTTCAACACACTGATGTAGCACTGGAAACACTCATCTATGCCAAGAAATTTGGAAGACAGCTATCTCAACATCATTCTCACAGAGAGAAACTGAAACCATTCCTCTTGTGAACAGGAACCAGACAAGGATGTCCTTTATCACCAATCCTATTCAACATTGTGTTAGATGTCTTACCCAGAGCTAAAAATGGAAATTAAAGGCATCCAAATTGGCAAAGAAGAACTAAAATTCTCTGTGTTTGCAGATGATATCATCCTATACTTAGAAAATCCCAAAGGCTCAGCTAAAACAAAACAAAACACACACACACACACACACACACACACACACACAAAAACTATTTGAACTCAGTGAAAGATTCCACAAAGTGACAGGGTACAAGATCAACATACAAAAATCAATTAGATTCCATTATACTAACAAAGAGAACTCTAGAAAGGAAACTAGAAAAGCAATACCATTTGAAATAGTCACCAAAAGATGAAATACTTAGGAGTAAATCTAACCAGAGGAACAAAACACTTACACAAAGAAAATCATAAAACACTACTACAACAAACCAAAAGAGATCTACAACAATGTAAAAGTATACCATGCTCATGGATAGGAAGGTTTAACATTGTTAAAATAACAATACTACCCCCAAAATTTATAGGTATAATGCAATCTCAATCAAGGTTCCAATAAGAGTCTTTCAAGAGATGGGAAAACTAATCTCCAACTTTATATGGAAAGGAAAGAGACCCCAGATAAACAAAGCACTACTAAAAAAGAACAAAATAGGAGGCCTCTCACTTTTTGATCTAAAAATCTATAATACAACCACAATAACCAAAACACTCTGGTACTATACTGGTACAAGAAAGACACAAAGATCAATGAAACAGAATTGAGAACCCAGAAGTAAATCCATCCACCTATGCTCAGGTGATCTTTGACCAAGGACCAAAACACATTAAATGGGGAAGTGATAGTCTCTTCAACAAATGATGCTGGCAAAACTGGAAATTCATTTGCAGAAGAATGAAACAAGACATATATCTCACACCATATACAAAAAC
>NW_006408590.1:12315828-12316971 GCF_000296735.1 Chrysochloris asiatica
AATAACACTAGCAAGGTATGCTCACCAGGGAATGGTCAATCTTTCAAGACCAAAGGACAAAGCTGAGAAGGGATGAGAATGAGGGTGGAATTGAATTAGCAACCACAGGGAGAAAGTGGGGTAACTGTTGTTGCATGGAGGAAATTTCAATCATTGAGATGAAACAAAGTGTATGATTTGTTGAATGTAACCTTGATGATCTTCTCAGTAAAGCTTCACTAAATTCACAATAAAAGGCTTAAGGAAAAAAATACATAGTTAGCCAGCCAACAAACATATGAAGAAATGCTCACGGTCACTAGCCATTGTTGTTATTAAGTGCTGTCAAGTTGGTTCTGACACACAGTGACCCTGTATACAGTTTCCAAGGAGCCACCAACCTTGCAATTAGAGATGCAAATCAGAACAACAGTGAGATATCATCTTACCCCAACATTATTAATAGCAAAATTAAAAAAAAAACACAGAAGACAATAAACGCTGGAGAAGTTGTGAAGAGTATGGGACCCTCCTACACTGCTGGTGGGGCTGTAAAGTGGTACAGCCACTGTGGAAAGTGTGGCGCTTTCTCAGAAGGTTGGAAATAGAAATGCTGTATGACCCAGTAATCTCTCGACTTGGTATATATCCTTAAGAAATAAGCACTGTGATATGAGTAGATCTATGCACACCCATGATCATTGAAGCACTATCCATAATAGCAAAAAATGGAGACAGCCTAGAAGCCCATCAGCAGAGAAATGATTGTACAAACTTTAATACAATGACACAATAGAATAGTACACAACATCGAAAACTAATGATGTATCTGCAAAACATGGAGGAACCTGGAGAACATTATGCGGAGTGAAATTAGTCGGTCATGGAGTCCTAGTGTGGCGCTGTGGGTTAATGAGCTGGACCCTATACATGGTCGCTATGAGTCAGAACCAACTTGACAGCATTTAACAACAACAACAAAGGTACAGATATTGTATGAGACCACTAAGTAAAAAGTCAAGAAAAGGTTTTCATTTTATAATAAATATTCTATGATAGTTACCAGGGGTGGGAGGGAAGGAAGAATTATTTACTGGGTAGAATATTGTTGTTGTTAAGTGCCATCGAGTCAGTTCCAACTGACAGTGACCTTGTATAGGATTT
>NW_006408590.1:12318056-12319230 GCF_000296735.1 Chrysochloris asiatica
TTCTTTACATTGAGGTGCAATCCATACTGAAGACTGTAGCCTTTGATCTTCACCAGTAAGTCTATTAAGACCTCTTGGGTTCCTGCAGCAATGTTATATCATCTGCATATCAAAGGTTGTTAATGAGTCTTCCTCCAGTCTTGATGCCATGTTCTTCACCATAAAATCCATCTTCTCAGATTACTTGCTCAGCATACAGATTAGATCAACAGGATGGAAGGATACAGCTCTGTCACCCACCCCTCCTTATTTTCAGCCATTCAGTATTCCCTTGTTTTGTTTGATTGACTGCCCCTTGGTATATGCACAGCTTCCTCATGTAAGTATTCTGGAATTCCCATTCTTCACAATGTTATCCACAGTTTGTTATTTTCCAAACATCTGAATTCCTTTGCAGAGTCAATAAAGCACAAGTACACATCTTTCTGATATTCTCTGCTTTCAGCCAAGACCCATTTGACTTCAGTAATGATCACCCCCATTTTGTTTAGTCACCTTTCCTTGGAGTGGACACAAATAGGGGTCTTTTCCAATAGATTGGTCAGGTAACTATCTTCCAAACTTCTTGGCACAGACAAGTGAGTGCCCCCAGTGCTGCGTCTATTTGTTGAAACATTTCTATTGGTATCCCATCAACTCCTGGAACCTTGTTTGCACCAATGCCTTCAGTGCAGCTTGGACTTCTTCCTTTGATATAATGTAACTATCAATTCTTGATTATGTAGTACTTCTTGAAATAGCTTAACATCAACCAATTCTTTTTGGTACAGTGACTCTGTCTATTCTTTCCATCTTTTCATGCTTCCTGCCTCATTCAATATTTTGTTCATAGAATCCTTCCATATTGCAACCTTTGGCTTGAATTTTTTTCTTCAGTTATTTCAACTTGAGAAATGCTGATCACGTTCTTCTCTTTTAGTTTTCATTCAGGTCTTTGCACATTTCATTATAATACTTTACTTTGTCTCTCTCTTTGAAATTTTATGTTCAGCTCTTTTACTTCCTCATTTCTTCTAGTTGCTTTATTTAATATACCTCTTCTAGTCTTAATCTTTGTAACTCCCACCAAACAACTCTTTTCTTCATGAAACTGGGTAAGAGAAGGTAGGATAAGATACTAAGAGAATGATACGTTTCAGTTGTGAATGACTGTAAACAGACTTAATTGTGATTG
>NW_006408590.1:12320590-12321372 GCF_000296735.1 Chrysochloris asiatica
GTGGTATTTTGAGTGTCTGCCAACCTAGGGGTTCATCTTCTTGGCACTATATCCATTCTGTTCCACCATATAGTATGAGATAGTTTTACTCCATCATATGTTGTTGTTATGTGCTGTGGAGTCAGTTCCAACTCATAGCGACGCTGTACAGGTTTTCCAAGGCTGTAAATCTTTACAGGTTAGGGTCGCTATAAATTAAAAAATCAAGTCAACAGCACCTAATAGCAACTGCCATAATTGATCTAAATTGGGCTAATCCAAGTCACTTGCCCCGGGAAATGGAAACAGAATCAAGAAAAAGAGGGTAGGACTTTGGATGGGCAGATTTGTACAATGGACATTTCTCAGTCACCACATAAATAGAGAAATGGAGGAAGAAAGTCACCAGGGAATAAGAAGAATGAAGCAGAGGAGACCTGGGACAAGAGAACTAGAATGGGTCTGGCTTCTACCCTAGTTTCTGATTTCAGTCCTAGTCCTTTCCCAAAGTCCCATTTTGTTCCTATTGTCAACTTCCAAAAAAGATATCCCTGTATCATTAAAATTAAGTCCCCTAATAGTCAAAATGAACTTGAATAGGTTTTTGCATGACATAAGCACTTGACCACAGGTTAGTTTCAACTGCAAGAGCAACAGTTCAAATCCACCAACTGCTTCTCGGGACTCCTATACAAGGCTGTTATGAGACACAACCGACTCAGTGGTACTAAACAACAACAATATCCCTTCCATGTCCCTGCCTCAACACCATTTACCTTCCCTTCTTTCTTTCTTTTTTTTTT
>NW_006408590.1:12332899-12336945 GCF_000296735.1 Chrysochloris asiatica
AAAAAACAGAATGTCCACACCTTTTTCTCCACAGTTCTATCAGATGTCCATGGCTGCTCAGATCTTTCCCCAGATGGTGACTCTGGGAGCAGCTAAGTGCCTTGAATTAGAAAACAATGGATTTCTTGCTTTTGCTACAAATTCCCCTAGCTGTAAGCCTTCCAACCTTCTAAATATTCCTTTATATATGGTTCAGAGTTCTGGCACTATTCTCTGAGCCTGCTTGGTCTAGTATTCTGTGTTGTTGCTGACAGAGCTCCTCACTGCATTTCTACCCTCTCTGCCATCTTGTTTGTTCTCCCCCTTCTTTCTTAATGTGCTTTCCGAGACCCAACTCAGCCATTCAAAACCAAACTCTAGATGCCACCTCTCACTTCCTGGACACTTCACCCACAGAGGAGGGATAGTGAGTCCATTTTGACAATGTCTCCCCAGTTCAGAGTAAAACCCTTAATTCTAGCCATGGGCCTCCACTTATTATTATTAGCACTACTTCAGAATATTTACCCCAAGAGGATTATTTTGAACTGGAAGAGACTGGTGGTGGTGGTAGTTATGTGCCATGGAGTGGGTTCCTACTCATAGCGACCCTGTGTAGGGTTCCAAGACTGTAAATCTTTACAGGAGCAGAAAGCCTCATCTTTCTCCCATAGAATGGCTGAGACTGAGTTCTTTTTAATTGGCAAGTGTTTATACTTTCTCCTCCTGCTCTTTCACTGTATTTATTCAACATGTATGTAAATAATCCATGAAGCTGGACTATATGAAGAAGAATACAGCATCAGGATTGGAGGAAGACTCATCAACAATCCTGTAATATGCCGATGACATAACTTTCCTTGCTGAAAATGAAGAGAACTTGAACAACTTGCTTCTGAAGATCAAAGAATACAGCTTTCAGTATGGATTCCACTTCAATGTAAAAGAAAGTCAAATACATTTGTTAAAACCTAGAGCTTTCCTCAACCATGTCTCTAGCACCCTAGCTACTGCACAGATCCAAGCAAGGGAAAGGCTGGAATCCTAACTGCCCCACCACGTCTCAAATATGATTTGCATATGGCCATCACTATTGAACATGTACAATGTGCCAGACACAGTAGTAGGCATTTTAAATGCATTCCATTTCAGCCTTACAACAGTCCCATAAGATGAACATTAGGAGCTTCATTTAACAGATGAAATGTTGAATGATTATATGCCAGTTGATATTATAATCCTTTGCTGTCTCAGAAGACCTATTCGAATAGCAACAATACTGTGAAAATGACTTAACCAGAACATGAATGCAAAGTCCCAAATGCTTTCTAGAACTTTGTTGGCTTTTTATTTTATTTTTTTTTTTAGCATTCTAATTGATGGAAATTTTATAGTTAGTCCACAAGGACAATGAAAGCTCTTTCCATTGTGCATTCCAGCTCCTCATTTATATGGGTAGAGTTTGTACCTTTTCTTTTGGGACATTGCCCTAATTTTGTCTTAACTGAAGTTTCCCTTGCATGTCATTGGTTATTTCTTTACCTCCCTCAGGTAGCTATTGCAAGTAATTGAGGGTATTATAATTAATCATATATTTTCACCTCCAAGTTCTAAAGCAATTGAAAACATACAGAGGAGTCAGACAGAGGTTATAATGATAGTTGTATTGATTGATACCTGGCCTGGTGATTGACCTTGTATCCTCAATGAATTTTCTACTCCTTCCTCCCTTAATTGTCCTTGGCCAGCTTGTTGTGGTCACAGCAGATGGACAACTGCAGGTCTCTCACCTCAAGGACTTATGCTAGTGGGCTCAGAATGTATACTATCTAGTCGAAAAAAGGTAGCCACAGACAGTATGGTGGTGGTGATGTGCCCTGGAGTCAGTTACAACTCATAGCAACTCTGCATAGGGTTTCCGAGGCTGTAAATCTTTAAGGGAGCAGAAAGCCTCATCTGTGTCCCACAGACTGGCTAGTTGTTTCGACCTTGAGTATATCAGCCCAACTCATAACCACAATGCTACCAGAACTCCTTACACAGAGTATAGAAGATTTAAAACTATAGCCACAAATTCCTCCTATCCCTGCATACATGCCTCTTTGCAATATGGCATGACCACTCTTTCCATCGAAAAATGAAGCTTATTTTTCTACTTCTTTGAATCTAGGCTGCCACTGAGATTTACCTTGGCCAATAGAAAACAGCAGAACAACATAATGCAATTTCTGAGCCAAGATTTCAAGAGACCTCCTTGGCATTCTCCCTGATGGAACCCTGTGCTAAGTGAGGAAACTAAAGGTAGCTACTCCACTGCAGAGGTCATATGGACAAAAACCAAAGTACTCCCCCTCAAGGTCTCAGCCAACTGCCATAATATTGAGTGAAACCATACAGGACCAGCCAACACTCTGTCAACCACCCAACTGACCACAAACATATTCATGAGCCCAAATGATACAACATGAAATAGAAAAGAGTGATCTCAGCTGAACCCTGCCCAAATTGCCCAGATTGCCAGCCCACAAAATCTTGAACAAATCCACTAATACATGAGCAGAGCATGCTCAGTAATTGCTATTCCACTTTATCAATCAGAGAAAGCATTCTGAGGTGAGCCTCTAATATAGTTTTCTATGGGAACATGAAGAGAGGGGCAATATGTATCCCCACTGAAAAATCATGAATTCTGCTCCTGCATGGCATGCTAAAGTCCTCCACAGATGCAATGAGGACACTCTTTAAATGTTGGCCATTTTTCAAGTAACTAATGAAAAAATAGTCTACTCATTTCCTATTTCTACTATAAAAAATTACCACTCATTTAATGGCTTAAAACAACATAAATTGATCACCTTACACTTCTGCACGTCAGAAGCCCAAAATGTGTTTCACTGGGCTAATATCAGCTGTCAACAGGGTTGTGTCCCTACTAAAGCCTCTAGGGGAGAAACTTCCTCCTTGCATTTTCCAACTTCTAGGAGTCCTGGTATGGTGCTGTAAGGTTCGCCCTGGAGTGCTAACTAAAACAGTAGTTCAAACCTGCCAGCTGCTCCTTGGAAATCCTATATAGGGTAGCTCTGAGTTGGAATTGATTTAATGGCACTTAACAACAACAGAGACTATCTGCATTCCTCAGTCCATTCCACCTTCTGAGCAAATGTTGTTGTAGTTGTGTTGTTAAGTGCTGTGGCTGCACTTGTTCCAAAATGGATCTATTGGTTCTTTTGGCAGCCCATGGCACTTTCAATATTCTCCTCCAACACCATAACTCAAAAACATCAATACTTCTATGGTCTTCCTTATTCACTGTCAAGCTTTCGCATGCATATGAGGTTATTGAAAATACCATGGCTTGGGTCAAGTGCACCTTAGTCCTCAAGCTGACATCTTTGCTCTACAACACTTTAAAAAGGTCTTGTGCAGCAGATTTGCCTAATGCAACACGTTGTTTGATTTCTTGACTGTTGCTTCCGTGAGTGTTGATAGTTGATCCAAAAAGGATGAAGTCTTTGACAACTTCAATCTTTTCTCCATTGATAAGAATGTTGTTTATTGGTCCAGTGGTGAGAATTTTTGTTTTCTTGACATTGAGATGTAATCCATACCAAAGGCTGTGCTCTTTGATCTTCATCAGTAAATGTTTAAAGCCCTCTTCACTTTCAGCAAGCAAGGGTGTATCATCTGCATATCACAAGTTGTTAATGAGTCTTCTTCCAATCTTGATGCCATGTTTTTCTTCATAGAACTCAGCTTCTCGGATTATTTTATCAGCATACAGGTTGAATAAGTATGGTGAAAAAATACAACCTTGTCACACACCTTTCTTAATTTTAAAATATTCATAGTTCCCATGTTCTGTTTGAACAACTGCCTCTTGGTCCATGTACTGATTCCTCATGAGCACAATTAAGTGTTCTGGAATACTCATACTTCACAATATTGTCCATAGCTTGTCATGATCCACACAATCAAAAACCTTTGTGTAGTCAATAAAGCACAGGTAAACATCTTTCTGATATTCTCTGCTTTCAGCCAAGATCCATCGGACATCAGCAATGATATCC
>NW_006408590.1:12337840-12365436 GCF_000296735.1 Chrysochloris asiatica
TCTTGTGGACTTGTTTTCATTTTCTTTCAGCTTCAGTTTGAATTTACATATGAGAAATTGATGGTCTGCTCCACAGTCTGCCACTGGCCTTGTTTTTGCTATGATATGGAGCTTTTCCATCATCTCTTTCCACAGATGTAGTCAATTTGAGTTCTAAGTAGTCCATCTGGTGAGGTCCATGTGTATAGTCGTCTCTTATGCTGTCTAAAGAAGGTATTTGAAATGAACAAATCATTGCTTTTGCAGAATTCTACCATGCGTTCTCCAGCATCATTTCTATCACCAAGGCCATGTTTTCCAACTACTGATCCTTCCTCTTTACTCCCAACCTTTGCATTCCAATCACCAGTAATGATCAATACATCTTGATTGCATGTCTGATCAGTTTCAGATTGAAGAAGCTGACAGAATTCTTCTATTTCATCCTCACTGACTTTACTAGTTGGTGTGTAAATTCGAATCATAGTGGTATTAAATGGGCTTCCCTGTAGGTGCATGGATATTATCCTATCACAGACAGCGTTGTATCTCATGACTGATCTGGATATGTTCTTTTTGACAATGAATGCAACAATTTGTCATTCCCAGCATAGTAAACTATGTGGTTGTCAGATTCAAAATGGCCAATACCAGTCTGTTTCAGCTCACTAATCTCTAAGATATCGATGTTTATGCATTCCATCTCATTTTTGACAACTTCCAATTTTCCTAGGTTCATACTTTGTACATTCCGTGTTCTGATTTTCAATGGATGTTTACAGCTGTTTCTCTTCATTTTGAGTTGTGCCCCATCAGCAAATGAAGGTCTGGAGGCCTTTTCTCCCATGAGCTTTACTCCATTTGCATTATCATGGTCAGCTCTGCTTTGAGGAGGCAGCTCTTCCCCAGTCGCATTTTGAGTGTCTTCCAACCTGAGGACCTCATTTTCCGGCACTATATCTGACAGTGTTTCTCTGCTATTCATAAGGTTTTCAATGACTAAAGATTCGGAAATAGTTTGTCACTCTTTCTTCCCAGTCTGTCTTTGTTTGGAAACTCATCTGATACCTCTCCACCATGGGTGACCCTGCTGGTTATTTAAAATACTGGTGGCATAGCTTTCAGAATCATAGCAACTCACAAGCCACCACAGTACGACAAACTGACAGATGAGTGGTGGCTGTTTGGTTTTAAGTGGAAACTGTCACTTTAAATTTAGAGGAGCTCTATGTGCATCCATAGTGGAACCCTCCAGGGGAGAGCGTGGGGTGTCCATTTGCTCAGGCACCCCCTCTAGTCGCCAGAATGGAGGTGCACACACAGCCAGAGACCAATGAACATATACCAAAAAACGAATGTCCACACCTGTATCTCTGCAGTTTTGTCAGGCGTTCGTGGCTGTTCTGATCCTTCCCCCACTTGGTCTCTCCCACGATGGCAGCTCTGGGAATAACTGAGTGTCTTGAATTAGAAAGCAATGGATTTCTTGATTCTGCTACAATTTCCCCTAGCTGTAAGCCTTCCAATCTTCTAAATATTCCTTTATATGTGGTTCAGAGTTGTAGCACCATCCCCTGAGCCTGCTTGACCTGGTATTATGTGTTGTTGGTGACGGAGCTCCTCGCTACACATCTACCCAATCTACCATCTTGTTTTCCACCAATAAACTTACTGCACACAAATCACCACCTCAGAATCTGCTTCTGAGAAACTTAAGACAACATGCTAAGTACAAATGAATTGAGCAAGGGAGTGCCATCATTTGATTTACGTTTTGAGGAGTCCTGATAACATGGATGATAGTGCTTCAAAAAATTCCATTATCTTTTAACTTCACTTTTGCATGCACTTTTTGAAGGCCCCTTGCATTACTATATGGGGAAGAAGCAAAAGGCAAAAAGATCAGTCAGGAAACTGTTGACAAAATGGTGAGAGGTTGTACCAGAGAAGTGTCAGTGAGGACAGAGAAAATGGAACAGATTTAAGGCTTAGTTGGAGGTAGAATTGACAAGAAATGGAGACTAACTGAATGGGGACTATATTGGGAAAGCTAAAGTTTCAAGTACAGCCTTGACATTTTTGACCCCTACAGAGCCTCAAAGGCTTAACCAGGAGTTCGCCTGTCCTTACCACATCTGCCTGTACACACACCAGCTCTCCATCAGCCTGTTCCTCTTTCATCTGAACCAATTGCACACTCAACTCAGCCTCCAACCTAATGGGTCTCATTTCCCTGGCAGCCCACAGAATTGTTTAAACAAGTCAATCACATCTTCTTACAGAATCAAAGGGAAACTTGTCCTGTTGTTACTACAAAACCTGCCTCCACAGCCTCTGCCAGTTCACTCTGCTCCCAAGTGTAACTTCCCATGTGGCCCCGCATAGTATGTGCATGAGTATATGCAACTAATAAACTGCTGTCAGTCTCATCAATCAGTGTCAGGTGTTAGGTGTTCGACTACCTAGTATATTTAGGATGGGGGAATCCCTCCTTCACCAGCTAGGTGAATAGGAGATGGTTAGAATAAGGACAGGGATGGAGAAAAAAGGAGGAATCCAGATGATTCCAAGGTTCTGAGCCTGGACAGCTCTGTGAAGAGTGATACCTTTCTCAAGGTTAAAAACCCAAGAAAAAGGCAAGTTAGTGGGAGAAGCTATTAGTTCTCACCTCTCTGGTCCCACCTGACCTTTCTGAGCCTTTACTTCATCTGAGGACATTTACCCCAGGGCAGAGCCCATGATGCTCCGTTGTCTGGTTCCTGACTCATTCTCCAACCCCTCTTCCTCTCTCTCCTTCTTCCCATATGTTGTTGTTGATGGTGATGAGTGTCATCGTGTCAGATCTAACCCATAGTGACCCTGTATAGGGTTTCCAAGAAGCAGCTGGGGGATTTGAACCACCAACCTTGAGGTTCAAACCTACTTTGCAGTCCAACACATTAATCCACAGTGCCATACCAAGACTCCTTTCCCAAACCTGAAGGATTTGTTCCCATCTCAGGTCCTTGGCTGTTGATGATCCTTATGCTTGGAAAGTTTCCCCCAGAAGATAGTTGCCTTCTCCTGCAGGAGTCTATTCATAGCTACCTCCTGTGGAGGCCTTCTCTGATGATCCAAGCTAATAGTCCCCTCCCACCTTACACCCCTCTCTGTCACAATGCCTGTTCTACGTTCCTTGTTGTTGTTGTCAGATGTCATCGAGTCGGAACCAACTCATAGCGACCCCATGCACAGCAGAACGAAACAATGTCCGATCCTGGGCCAACCTCACTACCGCCGCCACACTTGACGCCATCAATGATGCCACCTGGCTTATCCATCTCATTGGGGGTCTTCCTCTTTTTCTCTGACCCTTCACCTTACCCAGCATGACATCCTTCTCCAGCGACTGTTCTCTCCGGACAATGTGTCCAAAGTATGAAAGACAAAGCCTAGCCATCTTGGCCTCCAAGGAGCACTCTGGTTGCGCTTCGTCCAAAACAGATCTATTGGTTCTTTTGGCAGTCCATGGCACGTTCAGTATTCTCCTCCAACACCACAACTCAAAGGCATCAATTCTAAGATCTTCCTTATTCACTGTCCAGCTTTCACATCCATATGAGGTTATTGAAAATACCATGGCTTGGGTCACGCGCACCTTAGTCCTCAAGCTGACATCTCTGCTCTTCAGTACTTTAAAAAGTTCCTGTGCAGCAGATTTACCCAATGCAATACGTCGTCTGATCTCTTGTCTGCTGCTTCCGCAAGTGTTGATAGTTGATCCAAGAAGAATGAAGTCCTTGACAACTTCAATCTCTTCTCCATTGATAAGAATGCTGTTTATTGGTCCAGTTGTGAGGATTTTTGTTTTCTTTACATTGAGTTGTAATCCATAATCCATGCGGCACTTAAATTATCATATTTATTTTTGTTTGTAATGTCTATTGTTACTCAAAGGGGTGTCTTGATCAAAGTGACTCTGCTTTGTTTACTGCTGGTCTCCCAGCAATAAAAATTGTGGCTGGCACATTGTTGTTGTTGTTGTTGAGTGCTGTAGAGTCGGTTCCCACCCATAGTGACACCAAGACTCCAGCTGGCACATTATAGGCATTCAAAAAATATTTATTGACTCACTCACTGGGAGATGGTAGAGCTGGCTCTCAAACTACAGCAACCAACTGTCCCTAGTGCACTCGGGGGTTTTCTGGGATTCAAGATGTTCAGTGCTAAAACTGGACACGTTTCAGGGCAATTGAAAGAATAGATTACCCTAACTCAAGTCCAGTTCTTTTCTCCCTTCAGTGCCCCTTCTTTGGCATTGCTCCTGGATCCCATGGGATCTTATGTGAAGTTAAAGGCCTAATACCTTACAACATTGCAGCTGACACAAAGGAGGCAAGCAACAAATATGCATTGAGGAAATGAATGAATGAATGAATGACCAAGCTCCCTTATATAGATGCCTAAAATACAGTCTTCCTGCAAATGCTTATTGGTTTCAACTATGTGCCCCAGCTATGCAACAACATAGTTCATGGTTCAGATAAGTATTCTGGCATCCTAAATTGTGAGCCATAATCAAGACCACAGGCAATTGGCAGTTCATCTGTATGTTCTCTCTACTGCCTGGCTACTGGAGCCCAGCTGTGCAAAAAAGGCCTGCATTGAAGAAGGCTCAGACAGGCTCACAAAAAAGGCCAGAGAGAAGCCCAAACACAGCAGCCAGAAACTGGTTTGGGTACTGTGTCACGGAGGGAACTTTTTCCCTCAAAAACTGTGTGTTGAATTCCTGGCCCAGGTTCCTGTGGATGTACTCCTGTGTAGAACTAGGGCCATTTTTTCTTAGGTTAATAAAGTCACACCAGTGTAGGAGAGATCCTAAACCTAATCACTCCTGAGTTATAAAAAGACCAGGATAGAGAGAGCACATGCATGTGGGGAAGACAGAACATCCAGAAACCAAGAAACACCGAGGGTACTGACATGGAAGGACAGGGACAAGGCCCTCGTTTGGAGTTGTAGCCTCTGAACTAAGAAAATAAATCTCTGCTCTTTAAAGCTGCCCACCTGTACTATATGTATCGTGGTTAGACTAGGTAACCATGACAGAAACACTGGAAGTTTTTCTCCTTTGAGCATTTTTGGTTTTCTTTCTTGTTAGAGTTTGTGGATAAACCCTACAGTCGTGCACAAATAAGCAGCTCTGGTAGCGTAGTGGTTACAAGTCGGACTGATAACCTCAAGGTCAGTGGTTTGAAATGACCAGTCATTCCGTGGGAGAAAGATGAGGCTTTCTGCTCCCATAAAGATTTACAGCCTCGGAAACCCTGTACAGTGTTGCTATGAGTTGGAACAAACTCGGTGGCACACAACCACCACCGCCATGCACAAATGAAAAAAAAGAGAGTGACTAGGATAGGGGCGGGGGGTAGATTAGAATGTCTGCCATTCATGTGAGCTCCGATCAGAAGCTGGGAAAGTGGGAGAAGACAAGTGTTCATGTCCATGTGAAATAAGGAGTTTAATTTGGAGAGAAAGAAAGGTAATCAATTTCTGAGCCAAGAAACAGGAACCCTCCTATGTGGCACAAAAAATACTCATACAAGTTCAAGGCCTTAGAGATTCTATTGCTTGCAACAGGATGGGCTTCGGAACCCAAATGACCTGAGTTTAAATCCCAACTCTGCCAATTAGCATCTGTGTGACCTTGACTGTTGACTATTTAACTCTTCTAAGCCTCAATTTCCTCAGCTGTAAATTGGGATTGCTGTCAGAATTGGAGATCATGGGTCTGGAGCACTTGGCACGTGACAAACCCATGGCCATCGAGTTCATTCCGACTCCTATGACCCTATAAGAGTAGAATTGCTTGTTAACATTTCCAAGTCTTCACATGTAAATCTTTGTAGAAGCAGAGGGCTTCACCTTTCTCCTGCCGAGTGACTGGCAGGCCAAAGCTGAAGCTACTATGCCGCTGGGACTCCTTTGGAACATAATAAAACCAAAAAACATAATAAAACCCACTGCCATCTGGTTGATTCTGACTTATTGCAATCCTATGTAGGGTTTCCAAGACTGTAATCTTTTAAGGAACCAACAGTCTCAGCTTTCCCCTGCAGAGTGGCTGATGGGTTTGAACCACTGAGCTTTCAGTTAGCACCCCAGTCCATATCCTAGAACTCCACCAGGGCTCCTTTAGCACATAATTGCTGTTGTGGTGGTGGTTACATGTTGTCCAGTTAGTTCTCACTCATAGTGACCCTGTATAGGGTTTCTGAGGAGCAGCTGGTGGGTTTAAACAGCCAACTTCTGGTTAACAGTCCAGTGCTGATCCTATAGTGACACATCAGGACTCCTTAGCACATATTGTTGTTGTTTTTAAGTGCCATTGAATCATAGCAACCCTGTATAGGCTTGCCAAGGAGCGATTGGTAAATTTGAACCACCGGCTTTGCAGTTCAATCCAACCTTGAAGTCAAGTGCTTATCCTACAGCACCACACCAACACATAATGTTGTTGCTGTTAAGTGCCATTGAATTGTTTCCGACTCACAGCGAGCCTGTATAAGTTTTCCAAGGAACGGCTGTGAGCTTGAACCACTGACCTTGCAGTTCAAACTAACCTTGCAGCCCAGCACATCAACCCATACTGTCACACCAGGACTGGTAAATGATGGCTGTCATTATCATCATTATGTTATAGGTTTGTAGCTAAGGGAAAGCCATTTGGGGTAAGGATGAGAAGTGATTCTATCCCTTGATAATGAACGATTATTAATCCAGCCATGCTTTATGATCTAGCTTTGGCATCCTCACAAAGAGATGGGACTAATGAAGCTGGTGGTTTGGGAGGCTTTCAGCATAGACTGACTAACCCATCCCCCACCAACCAGTACCAATTCCTGACTTTCATTTAGATTTAATAGACTTAGGTTTAACAAAATGGTTATTGTATTTGAAATAAATACTGACTGGCCAGAAATGCAACATTGACTGCAAATTAAGCCACTTCAGTTACATCCTTGGTATATCTCCAGCATATATCTCAGCTTTTAATTATTAATTTGCCATTTTGATAATACACAATAGCTGGCCTGTTAAGTCAAGAATCCTGCATTTATTCAATGCTAACTTAATGGCAAACAAACAAAACCTGAGGCAACAGTTAACTCCCCAGTTATTAAAAAGCTTCTCTCCCTGAGGATTTGGGTGGAAGGCAAACCATATGATCTGGGCAGACGGACTGAAAAAGAGGCAGTGAGGAAACTGGGAGAGGCTGTTCTTCAAAGCCCATATCCTACCTGCTCAGATAAGAGGATTCTACGATGTTGTTGTTAGGTGCCAGTGGGTCGGTACCGACTCATAGTGACCCTATGCACAACAGAATGAAACACTGCCAACTGTGCTAACCTCACAATTGTTGCCATACTTGAGCCCATTGATGCTGCCACTTTGCCAATCCATCTCACTGGGGAGGGTCTTCCTCTTTTTCTCTGAGCCTCCACCTTACCAAACATGATATCCTTCTCTAGTGACTGGTCCCTCCTGACAATATGTCCGAAGTATGAGAGACAAAATTTGGCCATCCTGGCCTCCATGGTTGCACTTCATCCAACACAGTTCTGTTGGTTCTTTTGGCAGCCCATGGCACTTTCAATATTATCCTCCAACACCATAACTCAAAAGCATCAATTCTTCTATGGTCTTCCTTATTCACTGTCCGGCTTTTGCATGCATATGAAGTTATTGAAAATACCATGGCTTGGGTCAGGTGCACTTTAGTCCTCAAGCTGACATCTTTGCTCTTCAACATTTTAAAAAGGTCTTGTGCAGCAGATTTGCCTAATGCAATGCATCATTTGATTGCTTGACTGCTGCTTCCATGAGTGTTGATGGTTGATCCAAGAAGAATGAAGTCCTTGACAACTTCAATCTTTTCTACATTGATAAGAATGTTGTTTATTGGTCCAGTGGTGAGGAGTTTTGTTTTCTTTACATTGAGATGCAATCCATACTAAAGGCCGTGTTCTTTGATCTTCATCAGTAAGCACTTTAAGTCCTCTTCACTTTCAGCAAGCAAGGTTGTATCATCTGCATATCACAGGTTGTTAATGAGTCTTCCTCCAGTCCTGATACCACGTTTTTCTTCATATAACCCAGCTTCTTGGATTATTTGCTCTGCATACAGTTTGAATAAGTACGGTGAAAGAATACAACCCTGTGGCACACCTTTCTTAATTTTAAACCATTCAGTGTTCCCATGTTCTGTTCGATAGTCATAGTTCTTACTATGATAGTCTGGAGTAAGTGCTAAGGAAACCATTTGAATTCCCCACCAATGTTCTGCCACCCCTGTAGCACTACAATGCAGTGAATTGCTTCAAACAACTCTTGTACCCATAGTCTTTGTAACTCCCACCAATCAATAATTTCGCCCTGGTGGTTCTGGGTAAGAGATGGTGGGAGAAAATGCTGATAGGATTACATGACTCAGTTGTGAGTGGTCAGCTGAGTTCATTATGATGGTAAAAATTTGGAATGCTAATGTGAGTAGAATGAGCCATTTTGGAAGCAGAAATGGGAGCTCTTACTACCATCAAAGAATCAGCCAGGCATGGAACACGTCTTTTGGATCTAGAGATCTCTGTACATTGAACCTCCTTTTGACCCAGGAACAGAAAGCTGTGACACTGGAGGAATAACAAAGGAGCAGCAGCAAGAGCCAGAGCACCAGCCAGAGCAGTGGGCTTCCCAGCCTATGGAACAAGTAACGCAGAGTGACTTTGGGCAGGAAGCTTATTTGTAGAGTAGGGTGTCTGCAGGTACTTAATTGGGGGAGCTAAGTTTCCTGACCAACTCATCTAGAGGTGAGTGCCTTCAGGATGAGGCATATGGTGGAAGAGTGTGCTCTGTGGGCATTTATCAGCAGCTCTACAAGAGCTTTGTAACATTGTGAGAGCAATGTTACATGGAGAGTGCTATGAGAGGGATGTTGTTGTTGTTGTTAAGTGCCGTCGAGTCGGTTCCGACCCATAGCGACCCTGTACAGGGTTTCCAAGGGTGTAAATCCTTACGGGAGTAGAAAGCCTCATCTTTCTCCCGCAGAGCGGCTGGTAGTTTCGAACCGCTGACCTTAAGGTTCGCAGCCCGATTCGTAACCACTACGCTACCAGAGCTCCTTATGAGAGGGATGGTTGAAGCCATTCTTTCTTTTTTTTTTCCTAGCAGCCAGCCAGAACCTTTGTTTTTCTTTGGGCTTTCTGGAAGTTCTTCCTTGCCAAAAGATGGAGCTTAAGGGCAGGGAAAAGAGATGGAGACTAGTAGAGATCCAAACTTTAGAATTTCTCATACCAAGAATAATTGGGAAGCAAAAAATATATTCCTGCATTGTAGTTGCTATGTGTTGTTGTTAGATACCATCAAGTCAATTCCAACTTTTAGCTACCCAAAGCACAACAGAATACAACACTGCCTGATCGTGCGCTATCTTCACAATTGTTGTTACATTTACTACTGTCACAGTGTCGAGCCATTTCCTTGGCAGTCTTCCTTATTTTTGCTGACCTTCCACTTTGCCAAGTATGATGTCTTTCTTCAGGGACTAGACCCTCCTAATAACATGTCCGAAATAAGAGAGACAAAGTCTCACTATCCTGAGTTCTAAAGAGCTTCTGACTGTACTTCTTCCAACACAAATTTGTTTGTTCTTCTGACAGCCCATGGTACTTTCAATATTATTCTCCAGCATCATACTTTCAAATGCATCAATTCTTTCAGTTTTCTTTGTCCAACTTTCATTTGCATATGAGGCTATTGAAAATATCATGGCTTTGGTCAGACACATCTTAGTCCTCAGCCTGATATCTTTACACTTGAACACTTTAAGGAAGTCTTTTACAGAAGATTTGCCTAATGCAATAAGTCACCTGATTTCTTGACTGCTGCTTCCCTGAGTGCTGATTGTGGATCCAAGCAAAATGAAGTCTTTGACAACTTCAATCCTTGTTCCACTTATCATGATATTACTCATTGGTCCTGTTGTGAGGATTTTTGTTTTCTTTACATAAAAGTGCAATCCATACTGAAAGTTAGAATCTTTAGTCTTCATTAGTAAGTATTTTAAGTCCTCTTCACTCTCAGCAAACAAGGATGTATAATCTGCATTTGGCAAGTTGTTAATGAATCTTATTCCAATCTTGATGCTGCACTCTTCTTCATATAACCTAGCCTCTTGATTATTTCCTCAGCATATATATTGAATAAAAATTGTATTAAAAGAAAAAAAAAATCTGCACACACACCTTTCCTGATTTTAAACCATTCCGTATCCCCTTGTTCTGCTCAAACCACTGCCTCTTGGTCTATGTACAGGTTCCTTTTGAGCACAATAAAGTGTTTTGAAATACCCATTCTCTGCAATGTTATCCATAGTTTGTCATGATCCACACAGTCAAAAAACTTTGCATAGTCAATAAAGTACAAGTAAGCACCTTTGTTGTTGATATGTAATAGGGACATTAACAATATGGGATTTAAAGAGGAAACATTTAGGATGTCATTGATTGCACATAAAAACTGCAACTCCAAACAGTTTACACATTGTTGTTGTTGTTGTTGGATACCTTCTGAGTTAGTTCCAACTCACAATGACCCTACACACAGAACAAAACACTTCCCAGTCCTGCACCATCTTCACAGTTGTTATGTTTTAGCCCATAGTGGCAACCACTGTGTCAGTCCATTGAATTAAGGGTTTCCTTCTTTGCTACTCTCTATCAAGGAGCTCTGGTAGTATAGTGATTACGAATTGGGCTGCGAACCGCAAGGTCAGAAGTTCAAAACTACCAGCTGTTCTGCGGGAGAAAGATGAGGTTTTCTGTTCCTGTAAAGATTTACAGCCTCGGAAACCCTATAGGGTTGCTATGGGTCAGAATCGACTCGACAGCACTTAACAACAACAACAGCCAAGCATGATGGAGTCCTGGTTAATGAGCCAGACTGAAAAACCATTTGAACTGCAAGGTTGGCAGTTCAAGCTCCTCGGAAACCCTATACAGGATCACTATGGGTCAGAACCAACTCAACAGCACTTAACAGCAACAACCAAGCATGATGTCCTTTTCCAAGAATTGGTCCATTCCAATAGCATGTCCAAAGTACATGAGACCAAAGGGTTATTTAACTAAATTAATTAGGAATTATGGAATTTAATTAAAGAAATGAATTCTCACCCAACAGGAAATTCAGAAATACATAGGTTCCTTGGTTGGAATTAGGCTCAGCTGCATATAATTGACAAAACAACAGTAGCTTATATAAGATAGAGGTTTATGTATCTCTCACCTGAAAGAATCCCATAGATGTATGACGGCTCCACAGTCCTCAAGGACCCACACCTTCTGCAAGCCCATCTTTAGCACCTGGCTCCCATCTTCAAGTTAGCCTTGTAGTTCCATATTGCTACTGTAATGCTAACCATCATTGTGGGGCAGGCAGGGATACTGGGAAATGTAGTTTTATATGTAAGTACATTGTTACACCCATCCATATCGCTTTTCTCTTACTAAAGAAGAGACGACTGCATACTGGGTAGGCTAGAAGCTTCCAGAGTAAATTATTCAACGACCAAACCACACCACCAAAGACCCAGATTTTCCCATCTCCACTCTGCCACCATGAGCATTGGCCTCATCGTTAGAAGGATAGCAAGCAGCTGGGTAGCGGTTCCAAATGTCCCAGGTAGACATGATAGCATCCAGAGGAAGATGAGAGAAACTATAATACTTCTCCTTTAGAAGTGAGACTCTCTCAGAATCCCAACAGCAGACTTACAGTATTCAGGGTGGGTGGAGGAACAACTGCCTCTACCTTGGTGCTGAGTATGCTGTCATGTCATATTCCCTAAGGAGCCTTGCTACGTGAGAGTAGGAGGATGGGTGCTGAGTTTAAGTCCCAGCTCTACCATATTCTAGCTCTGGACCTTCACCAGTGGACTTAATTCCAAGCTGGGCTTTCCTCTTCTGCCAAACAATAAAAACAATGACTGCCTTGTAGGGGGCTGTGAGCATTGAATGAGGTAATGTATGCTAAGTATGTGTGCATAGAATGTAATAGTTCCATATATTAACTGCCCCATACTATCGTGACACAAATAATGTCACAGTTTTTATTTCTCAAATAAATTAGAAGCTATGCAAGCTCCAACACAGCAGTTTGAAGGGAAGTCCAGTTTTAACATTCTCGGAGCTTTGTGGGACTTATGTAGTCCAAAAGGGACTTTCACCAAAGCACAGCTTTCAAGCAGGGAAGACTCCTGGATCTCTGAAGTCTCCCATTCCCGTAGCAGGCACTGCTTCTCACAATGTCTTAACCATTAGCAGTAATCAGATTTTGATCATAACAGTGATGGAGCATGCCCACTTTGAGAGCCATAACACTCCAAGTGGTCCACATAATGGAGACTTCCAGTACCCCCGGAGCTTCTGTAGGTCTGCGACCCTCTACGTTCTGATGCTGCCACTCCCTGCTGACATGGAGTGCCACTTCCCCATTAATATGCTCAAGCCAACACAAGTTAGTACCCCAGGACCGTGGATCTCCAGACTTAGTCCTCTCAGAACCACTCTCTTCTACAGCCCAAGACCTTGAGATTCACAGGTGCTATTCTAGAGAAAATCCAGGTATCTACACTGAGTCAAACCACACTACTTAGTTTTGGATATTCACCACCCATGGTCATCTTCCTCTTTCCATTCCATCCACTCACCACATACCCATAAGCACCAGCCATTCCTATTTCATTATCCCAAATCAGATGTTGTTTTCCTAAAGAAACATCTCTGTGGCTCAATAATGCCTATTCCTCCACCCCCTTGTTAACTGTGACTGACTCAGGTGACCTAAACCAATCAGTCAATCATCACTGTCTGGCCAAAGAGACTCAGGCAAGATGGACATGAGACCCAATTTGAGTCCATGTGACTTGAGAGATTTTTCAGGGAACTTCTGGGAAGCAAAAAATCCTAGATTGTGTGGACATCAGACCTGAAACTGCAGCTTCCATGTTGCTACTATGAGCAAATCAGCTTGATGGTATATGAAGACTAGAGTAAAGACAAGCCAGGTGTTAGATGATATAATTGTTGTTGTTGTTATGAAGTGCCATTGAGTCGGTTCTGACCCATAGTGACCCTGTATTGGGTTTCCAAGGAGCAGCTGGTGAGCTTGAACTGCCGACCTTGCAGTTGAAACAGCTTTGCCGTCTGATGCATTAACCCCAGGACTCCAGATGATATCAATAGTCCCCAAATCAAACCAAGCTTATTGCTAAGGCATTTGGAGTTGGGCTTCTCATAGTTAGAACAAAGACACTTAAAATGACCCAACAATGCATTCAATAAATGCTCCAGAACTTAGAAATACCAAAGTCTTAATCTTCGCTGATTGGAAAAGGAACACCCAAGGTCAGGGAAGAGCATGAGAAACACCACCTTACTCTCTAGACTTACTTAGGCATGAGAAACACCACCTTACTCTCTAGACTTACTTAGGCTTTATCTCTCCCATTCACACACACACACACACACACACACACACACACACACACACACACACGAAGTAAGCCTGAAAAGAAGTATTTTTATAGAGGTCTAGTCATTCTTCTACCCAGGCACTGAGAATGCGGAATCTAGTCTCCTTGGGCACTCCCATTGCACATCCTCAGGTATACAACGCCACTTTGCAAACTTTAGGCAATTCAAGTGATAACTGTGGCTCCTGCTTTATACTACCTCAGATCTTTTCCTTTCTTTCTGTAGTGTAGACCCTTCTTACCTTACTGTTTCCTTCACTGGGGTCCACTGGGTCATGCATTTAATATTGCCTTTGGATCATGTGGTGCCATGAAGCAGGAATCATTCATTCTAAAGCATCCCATTGATCATTCTGGTCCACTTAAAAATCCATGCTCAGTATAATGAATTTAAATACTCTAGAACATAAATTTTTTTTTAAAGTTATTTCTCTTCAAATTTCCGTTCCCCAAGATAACCCACTGTTAATAGTTAGGTTTATATACCCCTGGACTTTTTTCTAGATGTGCATATATTTTACACTTTTTTTCCAATAAAACATGGTATAGCTTTATGAAAGTTAACTACACTGCAGGAGAGGGTTTGCCCTGAAATCACATTAAAAAAAAAATCCCTACATGATTCCTTAGGGCCACATTCACTCAAAATAATGGAAATTTAAATTCAACTACCCTGCTGGAAGAGGTAAAAGCCTGTAACTCCAATTTGTGTGGTGGTTGTATTTCTGTTGTTTCATCTGCTGCTGGTTTAATTAGAGCCTGGTATTGTCTGAAACGGTGTCATTTTTATTCCATTATGACCAGAGGCAGTTAGCACTGAATTCACCATATTTTAAAATGGATCAGCCTAATGGTCCCATTCCAGCAACTGTAGAGGTTAGCATACCCAGTGTCTGAAGCTGCAGATGAGAAAAAAACCCTTTCAATGCATGTCGGAAAAGGAGCCCTCCTGCATGAGAACTCACAATGTTGTTACCTCCCAACCATGCATCAAAGTATGGACAATTCAATGGCTCAACTTAAAATTACAAAGGCTATTACAGTGTTGACTCTCAGATAGGTTGTTGTTGCTAAGCACCATTGAGTTGATTCAACCCATAGCGACCCTGTATAGGGTTTCTGAGGAGCAGCTGGTGAGCTTGAACCACCAACCTTGCAGTTCAAATGGCTTTGCAGTCTGGTGCATTAACCCACAGCGCCACACCAGGACTCAGATAGGTACTATATCACAATTCCAACTCGCTGTTGTAAATACTATATTAAAAATTCCTCAGGTAGCACAAATAGTTTGTTCTTGACTGCTGATCTAAGGATTGGCAGTTCAAACCCATCCAGTAGGATCTCAAAAGAAAGGTTTGGCAATCTGCTTTCATTAAGCCTATAGCCAAGAACACCCAGTGGAACACAGTTCTAGTCTGTAACCATGGTCACCATGGGTCAGAATTGACTTGACTGTAACTAACAAGTAGACTGTGCTGCTAAACAGTCTCATGAATAGCCCAGAGCGGCCAGTGGGGGTGGCAGATCTGTCTTTTTAGTTGACTTTCCTTCAGGGAAGAAGGGTTGGTATTGGGAAGCACCACAACCAAGCAGGCCCAGATTTTAACCCAGCTGCATAATGTTAAGACCTGCACAAACTTTCCTGATTGACTAAGCTCACTGACTTTTGGTTTCCTCTTCTGTAAGTGAGCTTTGTGCAACCCACCTAAAAGGGTTTCTGAGAATGTAAGCTGCTTAGCATGTTGCAAGATTCTGTAGGATAAGCACTGGACTGCTAACCAAGAGACTGGCAGTTTAAACCCACCAGCCACACTTCAGAAAGCCCATACAGAGTTTCAATAAGTACCAACTCAATGGAACTTAATAACAATACGCAATGGTTAAGTGTTCAACCGCTAACATAAATATTGGCAGTTTGAATCCACCTAGTGGCTCTGAGGGAGAAAGACATGATAAGCCTATGGGACAATTCTATTTTGTCACACACAGCCTCTATGAATCTGAATAGACTCAACAGCACGCAACAACATTAGCTTTTCAGTTGTGGCTTCTGCCTTCAAAAAAGTAGTTTTGGGTAATGTTGTGCAGCATCCTCCGTATGCCTCCCCATGCCCCCAGAAAGTAAATAAATCACAAGGAATAGGTGGGTGGCCACAGGAAGGATTTGTTGACTTCAGAAAGGATTCTCATGGGGTGGTCGGGAGGCAAAGCTGGTCCTGGCAAGGCCTCTGTGGTATGGAGGTTGCCAGGAGTCATCACCAAGGAAATAAAGCATTCCCTGAGCCCTCCCCAGGTTGGCTGAGCTCCTTGCTTCTCACTTTTTACTCAGACTTTTAGCTCCTGGCTGAGTTCTTCTTTCCTGGGAAACACTCATAGTCAACATGGAAAATACAGTCTGAATTTGAGCTTGCCTTAAACCTCTTGCCATTGAGTTGATTCCAGCACCTAGCTACCGTATAGATTAGAGTAGAACTGCCCCGTTCTACTTGTGTTTCCAAGGCTGTAACCTTTATGGGAGCAGACCTCTAAATTTTTCTCCCATGGAGTAGCTGGTGGATTCAAACCACCAACCTTTCAGTTAGCAGTCAAACACTTATCCACTGCACCACCGGGGGCTTCTTGTTCTGCCCCAGGACCATTAAGTTCTCTTTATCTCTCCCATTCTTCCCCCATGCCTCTCTCCTTCTTTCTCTCTCTCCTTCACACACACACACACACACACACACACACACACACACACACTGTACCCACTCTAACTTGCTTGTGCTTCATGTTCCCCACCTCTCAATCACTGGAGAATAACAGCTAATGATATCCTATATCTTTACCAAAAAAAATGGTTTCAAACTCCCTTCCTGCTCTGAAAAACAGCTAAACAAATTTATAGAAAATGTGGATCAGTAACTGCTCACAAAAACACATATTGTTATTGTGTGGGTGTGTCAGCTAAGGCAATCAGCATTTATTCAAGCCCCAGGTGGATGTGTCACTCTGTGATGTATCACTAGGCGCGTGAATAACAAATCATGCTACTGGGTCTAAGATTGGTTCCTTACAAAAGAAGTACAGAGGATGCTTTGCGGGGATCTCAGAGTATAGCTCAACTTGTTTTATCAATTGTACAAGATTTGTTTATTTCATTGAGAAGCACAGACGTGTTAGGGAGGATGCATATGGAATGAAACTCCAGCACAGAGCTGCCCACTTACATATTACCTGCCCTGGCATTGAGCAAATGCTGGTTGAGTCAAAGGTGGAAACCATTGGCGTAAAATACACTAATCAGATCCCTTTTTTCCTCTCCGTGAAATTTAAAGGTTTGAATGGACATCTTATACCCGTACTCTCAAAAGAAGACCCTACTATCAATGTACTGGGGGTGCTTCTTGATGCACAGTTTTCTGTTATTCCACAGATGTTGGGAGTTTTTCCAATATTCTTCTCTTAAGTCCCATTTTTGCTTTTCAGCCCTGTTGTTTTCTGTTGCTGTCCATCAAAGAAACCACAATGGATTCAAAAGGGCACATTCTGCAAGTCTGCCTCCTGGCCGCCAGCTCTCAGCCCTCTCTTTCCATGAATCTAGAGACCTTAGCTGCTCCCTCTCTCCATGTCCCCATCTCTTCCCCCATCTCTGGTGTCACTGCTTCTCTGGATAATATCCCACATTCCGCTTGTGTTCTTCTCCCTTGATGGTTCTAGGGTCCTCTGTTTCTGGACTGTAAGGTTAACTACTCTCCCGTTTTTGTTATAAAATTTCTACTTTGCAATTGTGACAGTCAGCAATTAGTCATGATAACAATTACTGACTATTGAATCATAAGAATCTTATCCCCATCTCTTTTCACCAGACCCATCTAGACAAGATGAAAACTATTCATTGGTGACTCTATCTCCCCACACAAACACAATTTTAAACTAAACTCCCTCTTGAAACCTTGTAAGCTAGTTACTTCGTGCTTTTATTGCCCCCTCATTTTAGGTAGCCAATGTCTAAGTTGCTCATCCCTATTCTACCCTGTATACAGAGAGGATAGCATTAATACTTGATGTGAAAACTCCTTCCTTCTCTGTTTGTATTTTGAGCACTACATCCATAAGTATAGGTCAAGTTCATCAAATTGTAGCAATTTACCCTTGTTGTCTTTATCAAAAATTGTTTTTGTTTTGTTTTTATCTTCCTCTAGTCGAGTTCTGATTATCAAGCCATCTAGGCTAGGTCAAATGGGTACTATCTGCAGGTTTGGGGGTTCTTGTGCATCTCCCCTTACTTCATATCAGCTGGATGCTTCACTTTCAGCTCTAGCCCTCTGTGGCTATGTCCTTGTCCATGGGCTCAGGTGTCCCCAGGTCTCACCTCACTTTGGACCAAGCAGCCCTTCCTCTTCTCTTCCTCATCTCCAGGTCACTGGGAGTCTATGGACTGTGGTTGGACCCGAGGCAGTCTGCTTTTGTAAAGATTTACAACCTCAGAAATCCTATGGGGTCACTATGAGTTGGAATTACCTCCACAGCTGAGAGTTTGGGTTTATATTTTATTTCATTTCATCATCTCATTGAATTATCGTAATATTCCTGTAAGGCAAGCAATAATATGCCATTTTACAAGTGAGAAAGCCAAGGCTGGAAAATTTCTGTGTAAGTCAGCTACTCTTGCTGATCCTAAACAGTCAAGCCGATCTGTCATCACCCATTAATAAATGGCCCTCTCAATGGGAAAGATGAAGACAAATCCCAGCACCAAGCTTGGGTCTGTTGACTTGGTTTTACCCCACTTGAGCTTGGGTATCACACATGGAGGAGTCCTGGTGTGGTGCTGTAGGATAAGCACTCGACTGTTAACCACCACGAGGCCGGTGGTTCAGACCTACCAGCCACTCCTAGGAGATCCAAAACCTGGTGTCTGAGTCTGAACTAACTCAATAGCACTTAACAACAGCAACAACATCACACATGGAAACAAACAAAGTGAAAGGAAGCTTTTGTTTCTTACCATTCCCATTAGCCATCTTGGAGTTGTCTTCTGACCTTTTGTTTGTTTTCTTTTCTTTTCTCTCAGAAAGAGTCACTCAGAAAATTAGTCAGTGATCCGTGGCTTATTTAGTTCTCTTCTTCTCTCCCTTGCCCTCCTCTCTTCTCTCCCAACTCCCTTTGAGTAGATCTTCTGCTAGTTAATCAACAGAAATTGGAGTGCAAAACTATCTCTCTTTCTTTGCAACCCTGCATTCTCATTTTTCTTTCCTTCCTCCTTTCTATCACAGCTGCTAACAAGAAATATAAAACCAGTTACCACTGAGTTCTTTCCAACTCCTAACAACCCCATGTGTGTCCGAATAGAACTGTGTGAGTTTTCCAATGGTTGGTTGAATTTTGGGAAGTAGACCACCAAGGTTTTCTTCAAAGGAGCTTCTGGATAGATTCAAACTGCCAATATTTTGGCTAACAGCTGATCTTGTCAGCCATTTGTGCTATAAAAACAGAAACACCATTCAGTGGAAGAGGGGATTTAAAATATTCCAGCACTGTAGGAATAGTCCCTGGGTTCCCTTTTCTGCCCTCATTACTGTATTTTATGATGAGTTGGAAATTGTAGCATGTGTAACACACAAATGTAACCACATGGGGAAATGAGGCAGTGACAGAATCTGCATATGAGAACAGAACTGGGGGATGAGGTCATGTCATGGGAAAACTCTAGTGTGGAGGTCAGGAAAAGTACGTTCAAGTTCCAGGTCTGTTGAGAAATTGGCTGTCAGGAACCTAGGGCACGTCCCACAATCTCCCTGAAGCTTGGCTTTCTGCTTCATCAAATATTGTGTTAAATGCCATTGAGTCAGTTCCAACTCATAGTGACCCTGTATAGGGTTTCCAAGAAGCCGTTGGTGAGTTTGAACCATCAAATTTGCAGTTCAAAATTACTTGTGGTCCAGTGCTTATCCTACAGTGCCACACCAGGCCTCCATCAAATAGGAACAGTAAATAAACCCGCCTCACTACTACTCTCTAGCAGGTTGTGAAAATCCAACGAGACTGGTATGTGAAGTACTCAACAAAACTGCAAAGAGCTATATAAATATATCACCATCATTATTCCTCAGCCTTGCTACTGCTATATCTCAAGCCCATATTGTCCCTAAAATGCAACCATTCTTTAAACTCAGGTAAATAAGAAATGGTCTCTCAGGTTTCTTTTTCCTTTTGTCCTCAGAGGAAGTGAAAAGGCACCAGAGATATTTGGGAGGGGGTCTCAGTTCACATGTGTTACACACATACTCATCTTACAGGACAAGGCACAGTCCCTGTGGCCATGTCAGGAGTTAGTTCCCAGAGGAGAAATGATGGCAAATGCTCTTGCACAGCTATCCTGACCCAGGCTATTCTGGTGCTGAGACAGAAGAAGTGAGGTCCCCAGACAATCCGGCCTCTAGTATCCCACCCGGTAACTACTGGAGGCTCCAGTGCAGCAGTTGACCTTCTATAAGTGGGTCTGGGCTCCATCACACAGTGGAGCTGAGAAGAGACACAGAATGCCTGTTCAAATAGGAGTACAGAAAGACGATGGGCTAATACCAAGGAGAGAGACAGTGTCTTTGTAAGATGCCCCTTTGCTAACTCAACAAGCTGTTTCTCCACTCTAAGAGCCATTGGTATTGTGGTGACCATAGCCTGAGACTTCTGGTAGACAACAGTTAGAATCCCTCATCATTTACTAAGCAGAAGACTCCTTGGTGACATCGTACTCTCACAATGCTCCAGTCTTTCCATCTCTGACTGATAATTCCTCTAAGGGGGGTTCGTAAAGATTCTTGTTTTCATTATCCACTGTTGAGTCACCTCTAATTCATGGAAACTTTATGCACAACCTACCAAAACATTGCTCCGTTCTGCAGCATTCGCGTGATGGCCGGCACGTTTGAGTCCATCCTTTCAGCTACTGTGCCGGTCCAGTTCACTGAGGGTCTTTCTCACCTTCTCTAACCATCGACTTCACCAAACATGATGTCTTCCCCAGTGATTGGTCCCTCTGGGTGATACTGGTCTACAGGAGTTTCGCCTGACTACGGCCTTCAGTGTGGCGTATGCTTCAGTATACAGAAAACAAAACTCCTCACAATAGGACCAATGGGCAATATTGTGATAAACAGAGAAAAGACTGAAGATGCCAAGGATGTCATTTTACTTGGATCCACAATCGATGTCCATGGAAGCAGAAATCAGGAAGTCAAATGACACACTGCATTTGGCAAATCTGCTGCAAAAGACCTCCTTAAAGTCTTAAAAATCAAAGATGTTCACTTTGAGGACTAAGGTATACCTGATCCAAGTCATGGTATTCCAATAGCCATCTATGCATTCAGAAGCTGAACAACGAAAAAGGAAGACGAATTGATGCATTTGAACTATGGTAGTGGCAAAGAATATTAAATATAGTATGGACTGCCAAAAGAATGGACGAATCTACCTTAGAAGAAGTACAACCAGGATGTCCTTCAGGAGCAAGGTTTGTGAGACTTCATCTCACATACTGCAGACATGGTATCAGGAGGAACCCGTCCTTAGAGGACATTATACTTGGTAGAGCACAGAGCGTGTGAAAAAGGGAAAAAACATTCAATGAGAAGGACTTACACAGTGGCTACAATAGCGGGATCCAACATAGGAATGATTGTTAGGATGGCACAGAACCAGGCAATGTTTGTTCTGTTATGTATAAGGTGCCTATGAATCAGCACCTAACAACAACAAAAGTGTTTAGAAGTAGATTGCCAGTCCTTTCCTCTTGTCTGTCTTAGTCTGGAAGCTCCCCTAAACCCTGTCTGCCATGGTTGACCCTGCTGGTATTTGAAATATTGATGGCACGGTGGTGGTGGTGGTGGTGGTGGCTGTGTGCCATGGAGTCCGTTCTGACTCATAGCGACCCTCCTATAGGGTTTCTGAGGCTGTAAATCTTTACGGGAGCAGAAAGCCTCATCTTTCTCCCATGGAACTGCTGGCAGTTTTGAACAGCTGACCTTGAGATCAGCAGCCCAACTCGTAACCAGTACACTACGTGGCATAGCTTCCAGCATCATAGCAAGTCACCACAAACCATAAACAGGTGGTGATCTTAAAGGTCAAGTACACGGAACACTGTGAGCACACTGCCTAACACATAGAAAATGACCCAGAAATGTCCAATTGTGCTCATGTAGAGTTCCTTCAGGTTTCTCATCCAACTTGTTTTGAAGAGAAATCCTGATGGGTCTGTTGACCTCAATCAGAAGTTGAGCTCCTGGAGCAGCCGGAAAGGGAACACAGTCCTATTTTACATGAGCTAAGAGAGGAATTTTGCCTGATCCCCCAGGAAGTGGGGAGGGGAGAACAGGAGGGTGAGGATAGCTAGGTGGGTCAAGGCTTTGCACAGTGATGTGACCTTCGTCATTTGTCACACACACTGTGCACAACCATTGACAGCAAGATTACTAACATCACACTATCTTTGATGTAAATGCATTTGGTAGGAAGGGGACTGGTTAAGGCATTGAGTATCACCCATTCCATGATATGGCATGGATGGCGGTGAACACAGAGACAAACCTGAGGGAGAAAGCTGCAAAGATCTTCAAAAATCAGGAGCAAGTGTCGGGGTCCTCCAAAGAATAGCAGTTTGGGACAAGTATAACTGGATCTCAAAGGACCAAAGAGGCCTTAACCTGCAGCAGGTTGCCCATCACTATCAGCTTAAGACATTGTTACTCGATGGAGAAAAAAGGAACCCTAGTGGTGTGGCAGACTAAGTGTTAGGCTGCTAACCAAATGGTCAGGAGTTCCAACCCATCAGCTGCTGCATGGGAGAAAGCTGTGTCTCTCTATGTCC
This sequence comes from Chrysochloris asiatica, assembly GCF_000296735.1. Classification (NCBI taxonomy): domain Eukaryota; kingdom Metazoa; phylum Chordata; class Mammalia; order Afrosoricida; family Chrysochloridae; genus Chrysochloris; species Chrysochloris asiatica. The sequence goes on from NW_006408590.1 coordinate 12,360,244, forward strand.
GTGTGGATTTCCAGCCTTGGAAACCTTGTGGATCACTTCTACTCTGCCCTGCCCTGTACGGTTTCTGAGTTACAATCCACTCAACAGCAGTGGGTTTTGTTTGGGGTTTGATGTGTGGGAGGCAGACCACTGGTTTTTAGCAGTGAAACCTGGTGTCAAATAAACAAGTACTTTCTCAATGAGGTCTGCATTACTCAAGTACCTCTAGCTGGTTTTCCATCCTCCTTGTTGCTAGAATGTGAAGCTACGTCCACATTCACCCTTTCTCACCAGCAAGTATCCACAGGCTGCCCTTGGCCTTTGTCAGCCCTTCTTCAGCCTGATGGTGATAACTTTTCCTGGGCCCGAGAGTCTCGGCGTCTCCCACCTAAGCCGCTTGCTATTTCAATACCACTCATCTGCACTGCAGCAAGTCCCCAGTTATAAATTACTTACCTGCTGGCCATCATTTTAATGTAAATGGATTTTTAAAAGCAGCAAAGGAATATATTTTCATTTGGAGTTAAAGCATCCATTTTTTATTTGCGTGAGAGCCCGGTCTCGAAGAGATGGCAGAAGAATGGCTCTGAGGCTAATGTAGCTAATGATGATGATGGAGATTCCACAGCAGCCAATATTTCACTCGCAGCCACCTCTGTCCCAGCTCTGCTGCTGGTCCTTTTTTTCACAGTCACTTCCATTAACACCCACCGCATATGATGAAACCATTATAATAATATCTCTGCTCTCAGCGGCCTCGATTGGTCTTGACACATTATCACCCTAAGAGCTCAGCCACGTCGCACTAAGTCCTATTTATAATAACGCCTGGCAGGAGCCACCAAAATAAAACCTGGAGCTTATGGGGCCCCTTTCATCAGAGGAAATCAGAAAGCTTTACAAGCTTAATTAAGCTCCAGCAGCCCTCTGACTGATGAGCTGTGTGGAGCTCAAGAAGGAGGCAGAGCATTGCTAATTGCACACAGGATAAGGCTCTGGGCGGCGATGAAGAGAGAAAAATCAACAAAGCTAGTGCGAGTCACCCCTTTGAGTGGGAAATGTCTATAGAGTGAATTTCTCCAAGGGCAGGCTGAAATAGTCATAGGTTAGTGTTTGAAGGGGCCTTGGAGAGTCTCTAATCAAAGTACTTCTCAATCAGAGCGGGTGGAGGCAGAGAATTACGTCTTTTATCAAAAAAAGGATTACGTTAATTCAATATAGTGAAGTGATTTAAGGATGAGAAAACTGAGCCCTTAAACAGTGTGGTAATCTGCCTGTGGACATGTGGCTGCTGCCCAGTGCACATGCTGTCCCTATGCCCACCTGGAATACCCTTGCCCCCAAGATCCCCACTTGCCCCTCAAGACAAACTCAACCTCTTGCCCCCTGGTGGAGCCTTCCCAGATGTCCCTGGCAGAATTAGTTGTTCCCACTCTATGCTCCCATGTTGTTTCTGTTGTTGTTGTCAGGTGCCATCGAGTCGGAATCAACTCATAGCGACCCCATGCACAGCAGAACGAAACAATGTCTGATCCTGGGCCAACCTCACTACCGCTGCCACACTTGAGTCCATCAATGATGCCACCTGGCCAATCCATCTCGTTAGAGGTCTTCCTCTTTTTCTCTGACCCTCCACCTTACCCAGCATGACATCCTTCTCCAACGATTGTTTCCTCCGGACAATATGTCCAAAGTATGAGAGACAAAGCTTAGCCATCCTGGCCTCCAAGGAGCACTCTGGCCGCACTTCCTCCAAAACAGATCTATTGGTTCTTTTGGCAGTCCATGGCACTTTCAGTATTCTCCTCCAACACCACAACTCAAAGGCATCAATTCTTCTACGATCTTCCTTATTCACTGTCCAGCTTTCGCATCCATATGAGGCTATTGAAAACACAATGGCCTGGATCAGGCACACCTTAGTCCTCAAGCTGACATCTCTGTTCTTCAATACTTTAAAAAGTTCCTGTGCAGCAGATTTGCCCAATGCAATACGTCGTCTGATCTCTTGACTGCTGCTTCCGCGAGTGTTGATAGTTGATCCAAGAAGAATGAAGTCCTTGACAACTTCAATCTTTTCTCCATTGATAAGAATGTTGTTTATTGGTCCAGTGGTGAGGATTTTTGTTTTCTTGACATTGAGATGTAATCCATATCGAAGACTGTGCTTCTTGATCTTCATAAGTAAATGTTTCAAGTCCTCTTCACTTTCAGCAAGCAAGGTTGTATCATCTGCATATCGCAAGTCTTCCTCCAATCCTGATGCCACGTTTTTCTGTTTTTCTCCGTAGAACCCAGCTTCTCGTATTATTTGCTCAGCATACAGGTTGAATAAGTATGATGAAAGAACACAACCCTGTCTCACACCTTTCCCAATTTTAAAACATTCAGTGTTCCCATGTTCTGTTCGAACAACTGCTTCTTTGTCTAGGTACAGATTTCTTAGAAGTACAATTAAGTGTTCTGGAATACTCATACTTCTCAATGTTGTCCATAGCTTGTCATGATCCACACAATCGAAAGTCTTTGCGTAGTCAATAAAGCACAGGTAAACATCCTTCTGATATTCTCTGCTTTCAGCCAAGATCCATCGGACATCAGCAATGATATCTCTCATTCCACAGCCTCTTCTGAATCCAGCTTGAACCTCTGGAAGTTCTCTGTCAATGTATGATTGTAGCCGTTTCTGTATTACCTTCAGCAAAACTTTACTCGCTTGAGATATCAAAGAGATTGTCCGATGATTTCCACATATGTTGTTTTTACTTCCATAAATGAAACCAAAGGACTCCAATCTGACTCATGACCACCCCATGTGTTTCCTAGTAGAACTGCACTCCGGAGGCTTTCCAATGGTGATCTTACGGAAGGAGATCCCCAAGGCATTCTTCCAGTTTATAACAATGGATAATATTTACTGGGGAGAGTAATTCAATCTAATCCTCCCAATAAGTTATATGGCAGGTGCAACTACCACTGTCACTTTCTAGGTGAGTTAACAAACCCAATGATTTTCCCAAAGATAATACAGGTGGTAAGTAGAAGACCCAGACTGGTTCCAGAGCACATGTTCCAAAAGGCTAACCTACGCTTCCTTTCTAGTAGCATAGCGTAAAGTAAAAAGCTGTTTTACACCCTTGCTTCCTCTCTGGGTTGTGAGCTCCTGAAAGAGGGGGTATGTGATTTAGGGATGTTCTATCTGCAAGCAACAGAAGCCCCAACTCAAAGTGGGTTGGTCGTCCCACAAGGAAATCTCAGAAGGAGAGCTCCAGAGAGGACGAATTGAGGGCCTTGGTCCATCTGTCTGCTCTGTCCCCTTACAGTTCCATGATGACAGTCTCAGTTCTTCTAGAACCAAACCATCCAAAGTAGAAAAGGAGCCATATCTTTTTTGCATCTCTAGTAAAAAGTACAGAAAGATTTTCTAGAAGTTTCCCAGTGGATTTCCCCTTGGGTCCCACTGGCATGTGTGTGCCTAAACCCATCACTGGCAGGGGACTGACAGAACCCTCACTGGGTTATACCTACCAGGATCCAGCCTCCCTCATGCACTAGGCAGAGGGAAGGAGGATGGAGGCTGCAAAAAGAGTAAGGGAGGGAGACGGTGAAGAGAAGACCACCAGTAGTGCCTGATGCAGGCATTAAGGATGAGAAGAAGAACAAACTTCCATCACTTATTGCACAGGACTTTGGCCTTTAGCATCTGGATGATACATTTCAGTTGAACAAAATTACAGTAGAGAGAAAACTCCATACCCTACGACACCCCAGTCCAAACTTCTTACCATCGTATGCTATAGCTAAGACTATCCTATAGCTAAGTGTGCTGGCCACTACACCAACTTGTATGAAATGAAGTCACTAAGCTGCCAACTTTTAGATTCTAGTCTCTAAACTGGTGGCTGCAGATACCTTTTTCAGAAGTATTTCCAAAAGGCAGCTACGTAGAGTAAGATGGTTCCAGTTAGGTGTCATTGGGTCTGTAATGACTCACAGACCAGGAACACTGCCTCATGTACAACAGAACAGAAACACTGCCTGCTTCTGTGACATCCTCACAATCATCTATGTTGGAACCCATATAGAGGCTGCAGCCTCTATGTCAATCCATCACATTAAGGTTCTTCCTCTCTTCTACTTTACCTTTACTTCTCCACGGACTGGCCCTTGCTGATAACATACCCAAAGTATATAAGACGAAGCCTCACCATCCTGTTTCTAAGGAACATTCTGGCCATACCCCTTCCAAGACAGAGGTGCTTGTTCTTGTTCAGTTAACAGTACATTCAGTATTCTTCACCAACACCGTAATTCTAAGACATCAATTCTGCTTCTGGCTTCCTTATTCATTGTCCAGCTTTTGCCTATGTTATTGTTCTTGTTAAATGCCGTCGAGTTGGTTCTGACTCATAGTGACCTTGCACAGGGTTTCTGAGGAGTGGTTGGTGAGCTTGAAGCACCAACCTTGTGGTTCCAACCAACCTTGCAATCCAAGACCTTAACCCGCAGCTGCCACACCAGGATTCCTTTACATATGAGGCAACTGAAAATACCATGGTTTGGGTCAGGTACGCTTTAGTCCTCAGAGTAACATCTTTGCTTTTGAGCACTTTAAAGAGATCCTTTGCACCATGCAAATTTGTTGTTTGATTTCTTGACTATGGCTTCCATGGATATTGATTGTGGATCCAAGTAAAATGAAATCCTTGACAATTACAACTTTTGCTCCATTTATCATGGTGCTGCTTATTGGTACATAGTCAATAAGACACAAGTTAACATCTTTCTGGTAGTCTGTGCTTTCAGTCAAGATCCATTCAATGTCAGCAATGATACCCTTCACTCCACAGCCTCTTATGAATCTGGCTTGAATTTCTGGCAGCTCCCTGTTGATGTACTGCTGCAACCGTTTTTAAATTATCTTCAATAAATTTTATTTGCATATGATGTTAAGGATATTGTTTGATTTCCACATTTCATTTGTTCATATTTCTTTGGGATGGGCACAAATATGAATCTCCTCCAGTAGGTTGGCTAGATAGCTGCACATTGACTAGTGAATTTTTCCAGCACTGTGTCAGTTTATTGAAACATTTCTATTGCTATTCCATCACTTTCTGGAGGCTTGTTTTTTGCTAATATCTTTAGTGTCGCTTGAACTTCTTCCTTCAATACCATTGGTTTTTTATCATATGCTACCTCTTGAAATGGTTG